>NC_059202.1:12883099-13215599 GCF_020615455.1 Coregonus clupeaformis | reverse complement strand
CGTTAATTAACATAAACACGTTTAGCATCTCCTGGCTTCCACGCATAGCCTACAAGCCACTGAGGGAGACCTTTGGAACATCTACATTTAAAAAAGTCTAATAAATCCATTTAATATAGCCTACTCCATCACAATAAACAGGTCTAAAGGTCTAAAGAGAGGTCTAAAGAGACATGATATGAAGAGAATGTAATCTATTTCAGAAGAACAGAATAGCATAATCTGAGTTGTCCTTATGTTAGGCCCTGATATGGTTATGCCATACGGCTGTGGGCTACGCTAGTTCATTTAGCAGACAAGATTTGTTTAGAATTACGTGGCATTACTTTTTATAATTTTATAGTATGAAGAATACAATTGAACATACAGTGGGGAAAAAAAGTATTTAGTCAGCCACCAATTGTGCAAGTTCTCCCACTTAAAAAGATGAGAGAGGCCTGTAATTTTCATCATAGGTACACGTCAACTATGACAGACAAAATGAGAAAAAAATATCCAGAAAATCACATTGTAGGATTTTTAATGAATTTGTAAATTATGGTGGAAAATAAGTATTTGGTTAATAACAAAAGTTTCTCAATACTTTGTTATATACCCTTTGTTGGCAATGACACAGGTCAAACGTTTTCTGTAAGTCTTCACAAGGTTTTCACACACTGTTTCTGGTATTTTGGCCCATTCCTTCATGCAGATCTCCTCTAGAGCAGTGATGTTTTGGGGCTGTCGATGGGCAACACGGACTTTCAACTCCCTCCAAAGATTTTCTATGGGATTGAGATCTGGAGACTGGCTAGGCCACTCCAGGACCTTGAAATGCTTCTTACGAAGCCACTCCTTCGTTGCCCGGGCGGTGTGTTTGGGATCATTGTCATGCTGAAAGACCCAGCCACGTTTCATCTTCAATGCCCTTGCTGATGGAAGGAGGTTTTCACTCAAAATCTCACGATACATGGCCCCATTCATTCTTTCCTTTACACGGATCAGTCGTCCTGGTCCCTTTGCAGAAAAACAGCCCCAAAGCATGATGTTTCCACCCCCATGCTTCACAGTAGGTATGGTGTTCTTTGGATGCAACTCAGCATTCTTTGTCCTCCAAACACGACGAGTTGAGTTTTTACCAAAAAGTAATATTTTGGTTTCATCTGACCATATGACATTCTCCCAATCCTCTTCTGGATCATCCAAATGCACTCTAGCAAACTTCAGACGGGCCTGGACATGTACTGGCTTAAGCAGGGGGACACGTCTGGCACTGCAGGATTTGAGTCCCTGGCGGCGTAGTGTGTTACTGATGGTAGGCTTTGTTACTTTGGTCCCAGCTCTCTGCAGGTCATTCACTAGGTCCCCCCGTGTGGTTCTGGGATTTTTGCTCACCGTTCTTGTGATCATTTTGACCCCACGGGGTGAGATCTTGCGTGGAGCCCCAGATCGAGGGAGATTATCAGTGGTCTTGTATGTCTTCCATTTCCTAATAATTGCTCCCACAGTTGATTTCTTCAAACCAAGCTGATTACCTATTGCAGATTCAGTCTTCCCAGCCTGGTGCAGGTCTACAATTTTGTTTCTGGTGTCCTTTGACAGCTCTTTGGTCTTGGCCATAGTGGAGTTTGGAGTGTGACTGTTTGAGGTTGTGGACAGGTGTATTTTATACTGATAACAAGTTCAAACAGGTTGCATTAATACAGGTAACGAGTGGAGGACAGAGGAGCCTCTTAAAGAAGAAGATACAGGTCTGTGAGAGCCAGAAATATTGCTTGTTTGTAGGTGACCAAATACTTATTTTCCACCATAATTTGCAAATAAATTCATTAAAAATCCTACAATGTGATTTTCTGGATTTTTTTTCCTCAATTTGTCTGTCATAGTTGACGTGTACCTATGATGAAAATTACAGGCCTCTCTCATCTTTTTAAGTGGGAGAACTTGCACAATTGGTGGCTGACTAAATACTTTTTTTCCCCACTGTAGCTGAATAAAATAGAAAGGATATTTTCTCCAAACGATTTCCAAGGAAGTGTGCACATACAGCAATTCTGTGTTGAACGGTCAACATAGAAACAGGTCCTCCTGTACGCTTAATTTAGAGTTATTTATTCAACTTTAGTTGTAATACAAACGTTGGGCTATATGTTTAGATTTTTTTATACATTCTAAGGCTGCATGATGCGACTCTAATGATAATTTGAAAAAAGTTGCATGAAAGCCATGAGCTCTGATTTGTTATTTGTGCAGGCTGCACACACTTCATCAGTTTCTCATTCACAATTTGACAAGCACTTGATAATATTCTCACCAGGTCTCGAATTTCCCGGCGACATCCCCCTTGTGTGGCCGTAATGCCGTCTAAAAAAATCCATGCCTTTTGCGGCCAAAGTGACCGCCGCGCCCTTGGGCTGACTAAAATTATTATAATTCCCTTCTCCCAGCTGCCTTGCTACGAAGCACCGGCTCTCTCAGATATCTCAATTATTATTAGCCAATGCCCGTCATGTGATCAGTTCCTTCTCACAGGAATCTCAGCTAAGAAGCAGGCTACAAGTGAAGACAGACACATTGAAGAATGAAGGACTAATATGAGAGAAAGTCTATACTTTAATGATGCATGTGAAGCTTGAAAGGGTAGACTGTTTTCTCTTGAAACATCTGAATGATTATTAACATCTCACTTTTGCTGAGATAAAAATCTAAACCGTTATCAATAGATGTACAGTTGAAGTCGGAAGTTTACATACACCTTAGCCAAATACATTTAAACTCAGTTTTCACAATTTCACAATTCCTGACATTTCATCCTAGTAAAAATTCCCTGTTTTAGGTCAGTTAGGATCACCACTTTATTTTAAGAATGTGAAATGTCAGAATAATAGTAGAGAGAATGATTTATTTCAGCTTTTATTTCTTTAATCACATTCCCAGTGGGTCAGAAGTTTACATCACTCAATTAGTATTTGGTAGCATTGCCTTTAAATTGTTTAACTTGGGTCAAACGTTTCGGGTAGCCTTCCATAAGCTTCCCACAATAAGTTGGGTGACTTTTGGCCCATTCCTCCTGACAGAGCTGGTGTAACTGAGTCAGGTTTGTAGGCCTCCTGGCTCGCACACACTTTTTCAGTTCTGCCTACAAATGTTCTATAGGATTGAGGTCAGGGCTTTGTGATGGCCACTCCAATATCTTGACTTTGTTGTCCTTAAGCGATTTTGTCACAACTTTGGAAGTATGCTTGGGGTCATTGTCCATTTGGAAGACCCACTTGCGACCAAGCTTTAACTTCCTGACTGATGTCTTGAGATGTTGCTTCAATATATCCACATAATTTCCCTTCCTCATGATGCCATCTATTTTGTGAAGTGCACCAGTCCCTCCTGCAGCAAAGCACCCCCACAGCATGATAATGCCACCCCCGTGCTTCACGGTTGGGATGGTGTTCTTCAGCTTGCAAGCCCCCCCCTTTTTCCTCCAAACATAACGATGGTCATTATGGCCAAACAGTTCTATTTTTGTTTCATCAGACCAGAGGACATTTCTCCAAAAAGTACGATCTTTGTCCCCATGTGCAGTTGCAAACCGTAGTCTGGCTTTTTTATGGCATTTGTGGAGCAGTGGCTTCTTCCTTGCTAAGCGGCCTTTCAGGTTATGTCGATATAGGACTTGTTTTTTCTGTGGATATAGATACTTTTGTACCTGTTTCCTCCAGCATCTTCACATGGTCCTTTGCTGTTTGTTGTTCTGGGATTGATTTGCACTTTTCGCACCAAAGTACGTTAATCTCTAGGAGACAGAACGCGTCTCCTTCTTGAGCGGTATGATGGCTGCGTGGTCCCATGGTGTTTATACTTGAGTAGTATTGTTTGTACAGATGAACGTGGTACCGTCAGGCGTTTGGAAATTGCTCCCAAGGATGAACCAGACTTGTGGAGGTCTACAGTATTTTTCCTGAGGTCTTGGCTGATTTCTTTTGATTTTCCTATGATGTCAAGCAAAGAGGCACTGAGTTTGAAGGTAGGCCTTGAAATACATCCACAGGCACCTCCAATTGACTCAAATGATGTCAATTAGCCTATCAGAAGCTTCTAAAGCCATGACATCGTTTTCTGGAATTTTCCAAGCTGTTTAAAGGCACAGTCAACTTAGTTTATGTAAACTTCTGACCCACTGGAATTGTGATACAGTGAATTATTAGTGAAATAATCTGTCTGTAAACAATTGTTGGTAAAATTACTTGTGTCATGGCCTAACAAACAGCAGAAGCACTAGCCTATGTCAATCCACTATCCATAGTGCAAATGTTGACCTATTCTATTGGTCAACTTGTCCTTCTGTTTAATAAATAAGTATTCCAAACATACTCTGGGACAGTTGTGGGATGCGATAGATCCCAAATTAATACAACCACTCACATATATATATATATTTTTTTAAAGCAATGAGGCTGATGCAACAGATCAGAACGTTCAGCTTAAGATTTTGATTAATTGTAAAGCTATTTCTTCACATTATAAGCGTATCAATGCGCACACGGCATTAGGCTATAAGCACACATGTTCTAAAATGCAATTAGCAGGAAAACACTATTTTCAAAAGTGACTGCAATTATTCATGTAATGCTTTATTATAAAGGTGCATTTTTATGGTGAAAATGATCTTACCCAAACTTGAAACTCAGGCGCAGCCTATGTATGCCAGTTAGGCTCTAAACCGGTTGTAAAGCTGATTAATGCGCTTAATTTTAAGAAGTTATTTGGCCACTTTAGTTGTGATACAAACCTTATCAAAACATATAGGCCTATGGGCTAGGCTACATGAGGTGTGCGACTATGATTTGAAAAAGTCGCAAAAAAAGGCATGCACTGTTTCTTGCCTTACTACAAACAAGCAGGGCATAATTCACAAGTGATAGGCTATTATTGTCACCCATCAGACTATTCTTGATTTAATGTTGTCTTTACAGATACTAAATAATATAGGTGTGAAATTAGTTTTGGATTTGGAATGAACCATTATCATGCACCTGTTTCGGAAAAGGGGCATGGGAAAAAACAGTAGAGTGCTGAGTACTAGGCAGGTCGCAAGTTTGGTAGGCTACTAATGACCATCAGCAGCATTAGAGCTTGGAGAAGCCTAGTTACCATGACTAAACCATCACGTGGAATTTGACTGCAGTCATGACTCGTGACCACCAGTGTGCCGGTAATACGGTCACCGTAACAGCCCTAGCTCCAACAGATCCACAGATGACGCAATCTCAATTACACTTTACACTGCCCTCTCCCACCTGGACAAGAGGGGAAGCAACTATGTGAGAATGTTGTTCATAGCTCTGCCTTCAACACCATAGTCCTCTCTTATCTCATCACCAAGCTGGGGACCCTGGGACTGAACACCTCCCTCTGCAACTGGATCCTGGATTTCCTGACGGGCCGGCCACAGGTGGTGAGGGTAGGCAACACCACCTCTGCCACGCAGACCTTTAACATGGGAGCCCCTCAGGGGTGTGTGCTTAGTTCCCTCATGTACTCCCTGTTCATCCACGACTGCGAGGCCAAGCATGACTAAAACACCATCATCAAGTTTGCTGACGACACAACGTGGTTGGCCTGATCACCGACGGCGATGAGACAGCCTACAGGGAGGAGGATAGAGACATGGCAGTGTGTTGCCACGACAACAACCTTTTCCTCAACGTCAATAAGACCAAGGAGCTGATCATGGACAACAGGAGACAGAGGGGAGAGCACGCCCCCATCCACGTAGTGGAGCAGATTGAGAGCTTCAAGTTCATTGGCGTCCACAACACTAAGGACTTAACATCGTCCACACACACCCGCACAGTCTTGAAGAGGGTACGACAGCGCCTCTTCCCCCTCACTGTTCACTCTGCTACCATCCAGCAAATGGTACCGGAGCATCGGCTCTCGGACCAACGGGCTCTGAGACAGCTTCTACACCCAAGCCATAAGACTGCTAAATAGCCATAAGACTGCTAAATAGATAATTAAATGGTTACTCTGACTATCTGCACTGACTTTATATTGCACTGACTCTATGCACACTCACAAGACTATACACACTATATACACAGTCACTCACACACACTACACTGACACACTCACACAAAACCCACACACATTCACATACACTAAATACGCACACACACACACATAACACACACACGCATACCGAGACAACACAAGCACACATACACACACATACATACACACACATACACACACTTTTACACTCATCATATGCTGCTGCTACTCTGTTCTGTCTTTTACTGTTATTATTATCTATCTTGATGCCTAGTCACTTTACCCTGCCTTCATGTACATATCTACCTCAAATATCTTGTACCTCTGCACATTGATCTGGTACTGGTGCTCCCTGTACATAGCTCCATTATTGTGTATTTTATTCCTCTTGTGTTACCATTTTTTATCAATTGTAGAATAAGGCTGTAACCTAACAAAATGTGGAAAAAGTCAAGGGGTCTGAATACTTTCCGAAGTACATACAGGTGTTTATAGAGTTAGGATCTGTAGTTATGTTATACGATGTTGATTGACCAGAGCTTAGTGGTATGATGAAGGCATAGCCAGAGGAATGTTCCACATCTTTCTATTAGAGCTCCTTCAGAGCAGCTGTCCCACAGTCATACAGATCCTCACTGTGGATATGGAGGTCAAACGATCACCCACCATCCCAGTGCGACACACTCCTCTCTGACAGAGGGTAGATGGCTGGGGGCCGGGGGGCTTTCTGACATGATGCCAGGGGTGGGCTGCTATCTCCTGGCTGGATGCTGTGATTATGCCAGGGATTAGGGTCAGCGATCCAAGGCATGGCAAGACTACAACTGCTGTTCCTCTGTCTCTTATTGACAGCAGCACATGGTCAGCCCACCTTGCCAGTCTGTTAGCTCAGACTACAAAGGAAGTGTTAAATCCCTGGAGCATTTCTTATTTAATACACTTGTGTTTTGTTAACTTTTGTACGGATTTTAAAATAACATATTGCTTGTTTATCTTTCTGTAGTTTCAGACATACTGGATAACCCTATGCCACATTTGACATTTAGACCTACTGTACAGTACTGTACCTAAGTCGGGCACTCAGCTATGATAGGATTTAGTTTCTTGCCACAGTGACATGATATTGATTGACAACAGGTTGAATGTGAGATGATGACATCTGATAGTGCCCTGGCTTTGGATTAATACAGCTAGATCATTGCTTTATGATATTTGAAAACCCAACCTCTGTTTGCTCAAGACACAGCACTCCTTATCAAGACCCAGGTGATTTAGCTGTTACACAGGGCTGCATACAAGGCTATCTGAGGCTGAAGGACAGCTAACAATGATGTTGTATCCTCGCTAGTTATTTTATCTCACTGGACGGCTGGAGGTCTGAGGGTTCTGATGTAGACACACATATCCTCCCTTACAAGAAAAGATTGCAGTTTTGAAACTGCAGTAAAAGTGCAGTAACCACAGTCGATTGTGGTATTTTGGATGCAGTAATTGCAGTTGAACTGCATTTGAACTGCATTTATACTGCACTCTAACTGCAGTTACATTGCAAAATTACTGCAGTAAAAACTCTAAATGCAGTTATACTGCACTCTGACTGCAACTGTTTTTCGTAAGGGCTTCAACAGGAATGAAGGTCAGATGTTCTCATGGCCATATTTAGACATCTGTAAGGCCTCACTTGTTTTCGTTATAGTTTTTGTATCATTAGAGTACACAATTACCAGAGGGTTGCATGTTTTATCACCAGGGTTTCAGCTTGTGTTTCTTGTTGATGCTTTCACTGTCTGCCACAAGTCTTTTGACAAAAAATAAGTTTGTTTTCATATTCATGCCCTTGTACTAATCTGTTTGCATTGTCACTCTTTCATTTAGAACTGTTGCACTCTTGTTTTGTGCTGTTTGACTTGTTAACAGCATAGAAACAAAGGATGGAAAAATCCAGAGAAAACAGGCTGTGGAAGTGATGAATTGCTTGTAGCATTAGCTGAGGCATCTGAAGGCCTGGCTTGACCCTGGTTATTAATTGCAAAGCTGGTCTAATAGACAGTGGTAAATATGAGCAGAGCTGCAAAGTTTCAGTTTCTGGGAAGAATGTGCTTTAAAATGCTTTGGTAAGGTACATAGACTATGAACATTAGACAGAGTACTTTAGCCTAGGGTATTATTTTATAATTCACTTTTTACAATGTATAGGCCTAGTTATGAGAGTGAGGTGATGTGGAGGACACCCTATTAGAAGGAATACCCATCTTCTACATCAGTGATATGGGGACCTTCATGCTTTCAGAGCATAACTCTCTGTCTGTTTGACCCTTGACCCCACTCATAGTGGGCTGAGTCTGTGCATGCATTGGGTTAACTATGTCACCATTATTGGTGTGGCATTATCTCCAATGATTAATGTATGTGTGAGGCCAGATATCACTACGCTAATGTCCATGTCGCTTCTACATCCTTTTCCTCGTATCAGGGAGGATGTCACTGAGTGGGGTTGTCATGATGTTGATTGTTCTCGCCTCTGTTCAGCGGCTACAGAAGGGGCCCAGCATTTGCCTCTGATCTTTTAATTAGGAAAGTGCTCTCAAGAGCTGGGGGCCAGGATGCTACTGCTAAGTGTGATTAATAAGCACCATGCATCATGCTGAGTCTGAACACTGATCACTTCTCAACTCCATGTATGATATCTGAGTAATTCTCTAACATCTCACACCCTCAAAGGAACTCATTGTGTTATAAGTGAATTATACAACCACAGTGTGATTCTCATGAAAGTCCGGGTTTTGTAGCTAAATATTTGGATTGGTAGGAGAACAAAGCAAAACAATAACTAGATATATGCCTAGATGTCTGATTTGCTTTTTTCCATTTTCGCTTTCTGTATAATGTGATATTGATATACTAAGAATAGGCTAGTTGTTCTTTATTTGATTAACATTCTACATTGTTACTTCACTCACATTATATGAATATTTCTACTTTAATATGTTTAATGGCTGAAGTGAACCACTGTATTTCATGGAAATCATTATCTTCCTTTATGCATCTCTTGTCAAGGTGATCCCCTCCAGTTGAATGCTTTTGTTATTTCCCCTCCGCTTCATGCAATGTAATACTGGAATATATGAGCAACTTTGTAACTGCACAATTCTTTGGGAAAATAGCATTTTATTGCAGTGGAAAATAGAAAGCTGTGTGTTGAGCAATAATATTTCATGGCTGCTGTCCCCTGCGGTTACAAGGGTTCAACCAATTTGTGGTAGTAGGGGTCAGCTCCATCTGGAGTGGTGTTTAAATTTTGGCCTTCCCCAGGCCAATAGTCCTCTACTCAATAGTAGGCCATGTCCTCTACACACGTTCGGAATTCCATTCTTCAGTTCGTAAAAGAGGCAGAAGCATACAAAAGACTAGCTAGACTGATGTGCTCCCTTGCCTGTCATACTTATTAAGTTCTACACAGCAACACACAATGGCCCTTTATTTTCTCATTCTGTTTGGGCGTGTCACTGCTTAGATGTGCTATATTATTGGGAAGTGAAGGTCACATCTGCACGTTACGATGCTGGAGCTGTATTCTGTCTTTGTTGGGAACGCTTACAGAAAAAACACCTGGACATAATTATGGATGTTCTCCGACTAGCATAGTAAGATTCATAAACATAAACATACTCATATTGATTATGTAGATGGATTTTATGCCCTATAGTTTGATTTTAAACCCACTCATACAACTGTGTAATTGCATTATGGGCTGTCTGTCAGTTTTTGTGACCATTGAAGCTGGTCAACAGGGCTACAATTAAGGATGTACACCTGGTCTGTCATTGGTGGGCAATTTCACAGTAACGGAAATGCGCTGAGACTCAGATATCTCACTTTAAAATGTATGCCAAACAAAAACAATTTGATTTCGAAGTTTAACAAACCATACAACTCTGTGCATAAGGACTACTTTTATCAATTTACACTGAACATTTTACAAAAACACATTAACTGGAAGAACTGTGCAGATGCAAAGTTTGGTAACAGAATTTCGGTAAAATCTCCCTTAGTTTTCCAAAAACTCTGTTAAATATCTGCTCTGAAGTAAGATTCAAACATGTCTGCAGAAAGAATGGGGTGTCAGTTATGACATGACACCATAAGTTAGAAAAAATCTCTCAGTACAGTAGAGTTCAATACAGCACAGCATTGGAGTCAACATGGGCCAGCATCCCTGTGGAACACGTAGAGTCCATGCCCCGACGAATTGAGGCTGTTCTGAGGGCAAAGGGGGAGGGGGGTGCAACTCAATATTAGGAAGGTGATTGATGTGATTTGATTGGAGGGAGAGATTGAGGGGGAGATGTGGAAAATGCATCTGACAAGGGAGGTGAAATAGAACTCCCATTTCCAGGTCACTTTTCCAAATTAAGATAATGTAGTGTTTTGATCACATTTATCTAATTTATAGTTCTATTTTTAAACACAAATCAAAGCATGACATGTTGTTACTGAGAAAATACACTGTACTTTTCCTACTCATCTGCGGAGTGTGTTTCTGGCCTGTACAGTTTGCTCATAGTGCTGGATAAGAGCTGAATGACGGCTATGCAGGGACGAATAAGGAGTAAGTATGAGTAAATCACTAGTGAATCTTTGATGGCACCACATCAAGCACTGAGACAGCCATCATGTTGACATGCCCACATAATGGTAAACTTTGCCTTCAAGGCCTTACCGAAATCTCAAGTGATCTCAGGATTCAGCTGCATGACCTAATAAAAAAGTGAACTTTTAAAACATCTGGAAAACTAATGACAAACAACATGTAGGGGAGAATGGGGTAAGTTGAGCCATTTTTTACATTCAGCATCACTACATCAAGGGAAATATAGTATTCTTTCTAACAAAGATATCTACATATATTTCAGGATGTTGTGTATCTCTGGAAATAATCAGAATTCATGTAAACATAACAGTTTTGAAGCTAACAGGCGGGCCACAAACAGACAAATAACGACGCAGTACAACGGTGTGCAGAACGGCTTCTCGAAACGCACAACCCGTTGATCCTTGTCACGTATGGGCTATTGCAGCAGACGACCACACTGGATTCCACTCCTATCAGCTTAAAACAAGAAGAAGCTGATCCAGTGGGCAATCAATCACCAACATTGGACAATTGAGGAGTGGAAAAACATTGCCTGGTCTGACGAATGCCAGTTCCTGTTGCGTCATGCTGATGGCCGAGTCAGGATTTGGCGTAAGCAGCGTTCATGCACCTATCCTACCTGGTGTCAACGGTACAGACTGGTGGCGGTGGTGTACTGGTGTGGGAAATATTTTCCTGGCACATGTAAGGTCCCTTGATACCAATTGAGCAACGATTGGAAGCCACAGCGTATCTGAACATTGTTGCTGACCAAACCCAATAGAGATTCTTTCGGATGAGATGGAATGGGCTGTTTGTATGAATGTCCAATCTGCAGCAACTGCGTGATGCCATCGCTTCAGCATGGACCAACATCCCTGTGGAACGTTTCCAAAACCTTGTAGAATCCATGCCTGAAGCATTCAGGCTGTTCCGGAGGCAAAGGGGGGTCTGACCCGGGACTAGATGTACCTAATAAACAGTTACAGTTCAAATAAGGAAATCAGTCAAATGAAATAAATAAATTAGGCCTAAACTATGGATTTCACATGGCTGGGAATACCTACAGTTGAAGTCGGAAGTTTACATACACTTAGGTTGGAGTCATTAAAACTAGTTTTTCAACCACTCCACAAATGTCTTGTTAGCAAACTATAGTTTTGGCAAGTCGGTTAGGACATCTACTTTGTGCATGACACAAGTAATTTTTCCAACAAATGTTTACAGACAGATTATTTCACTTATAACTCACTGTATCACAATTCCAGTGGGTCAGAAGTTTATATACACTAAGTTGACCGTGCCTTTAAACAGCTTGGAAAATTCCAGAAAATGATATCATGGCTTTAGAAGCTTCTGATAGGCTAATTGACATCATTTGAGTCAATTGGAGGTGTACCTGTGGATGTATTTCAAGGCCTACCTTCAAACTCAGTGCCAAAAGAAATCAGCCAAGACCTCAGAAAAAAGATTGTAGACCTCCACAAGTCTGGTTCATCCTTGGGAGCAATTTCCAAACGCCTGAAGGTACCACGTTCATCTGTACAAACAATAGTACGCAAGTATAAACACCATGGGACCACGCAGCCGTCATACCGCTCAGGAAGTTCTGTCTCCTAGAGATTAACGAACTTTGGTGCGAAAAGTGCAAATCAATCCCAGAACAACAGCAAAGGACCCTGTGAAGATGCTGGAGGAAACAGATACAAAAGTATCTATATCCACAGTAAAACTAGTCCTATATCGACATTTTTTTTACACTTACATTTTTAGTCATTTAGCAGACGCTCTTATCCAGAGCGACTTACAGTTAGTGAGTGCATACATTTTCTTATTTTTTTCATACTGGCCCCCCATGGGAATCGAACCCACAACCCTGCCATTGCAAACGCCATGCTCTACCATCTGAGCTACATCCCTGCCGGCCATACCCACCCCTACCCTGGGCCAATTGTGCGCCGCCCCATGGGTCTCCCGGTCGCGGCCTGAATTCGAACCAGGATCTCTAGTGGCACAGCTAGCATTGCGATGCAGTGCCTTAGACCACTGCGCCACTCGGGAGACATAACCTGAAAGGCCGCTCAGCAAGGAAGAAGTCACTGCTCCAAAACCGCCATAAAAAAGCCAGACTACGGTTTGCAACTGCACATGGGGACAAAGATCGTACTTTTTGGAGAAATGTCCTCTGGTCTGATGAAACAAAAATAGAACTGTTTGGCCATAATGACCATCGTTATGTTTGGAGGAAAAAGGGGGGACTTGCAAGCCGAAGAACACCATCCCAACCGTGAAGCACGGGGGTGGCAGCATCATGCTGTGGGGGTGCTTTGCTGCAGGAGGGACTGGTGCACTTCACAAAATAGATGGCATCATGAGGAAGGAAAATTATGTGGATATATTGAAGCAACATCTCAGGACATCAGTCAGGAAGTTAAAGCTTGGTCACAAATGGGTCTTCCAAATGGAAGATGACCCCAAGCATACTTCCAAAGTTGTGGCAAAATGGCTTAAGGACAACAAAGTCAATCCTATAGAACATTTGTAGGCAGAACTGAAAAAGCGTGTGCGAGCAAGGAGGACTACAAACCTGACTCAGTTACACTAGCTCTGTCGGGAGGAATGGGCCAAAATTCACCCAATTTATTGTGGGAAGCTTGTGGAAGGCTACCCAAAACGTTTGACCCAAGTTAAACAATTTAAAGGCAATGCTACCAAATACTAATTGAGTGTATGTAAACTTCTGACCCACTCGGAATGTGATGAAAGAAATAAAAGCAGAAATAAATCATTTTCTACTATTATTCTGACATTTCACATTTTAAAAATAAAGTGGTGATCCTAACTGACCTAAGACAGGGAATTTTTACTAGGATTAAATGTCAGGAATTGTGAAAAACTGAGTTTATATGTATTTGGCTAAGGTGTATGTAAACTTCCGACTTCAACTGTATATGCATCTATTGGTCACATATGCCTTTAAAAAAAAAGGTAGGGGCCTGTCAGTATCTGGTGTGCAGCACAACACATCTCCTGTGCATAGAGTTGATCAGGCTGCTGATTGAGGCCTGTGGAATGTTGTCCCACTCCTCTTCAATGGCTGTGCAAAGTTGCTGGATATTGGCGGGAACTGGAACGCGCTGTCATACACATCGATCCAGAGCATCCCAAACATGCTCAATGGGTGACATGTCTGGTGAGTATGCAGGCCATGGAAGAACTGGGCCATTTCCAGCTTCAATGAATTGTGTACAGATCTTTGCGACAAGGGGCCGTGCATTATCATGCTGAAACATAAGGTGAAAGTGGAGGATGAATGGCACAACAATGGACCTCAGGATCTCATCACGGTATCTCTGTGCATTCAAATTGCCATCGATACAATGCAATTGTGTTCGTTGTCCGTAGCTTATGCCTGCCCATACCATAAGCCCACCGCCACCATGGGGCACTCTGTTCACAAGGTTAACATCAGCAAACCGCTTGCCCACACGATGCCATACACGTGGTCTGCGGTTGTGAGGCCGGTTGGACATACTGCTAAATTATCTAAAACAACATTGGTAGAGAAATGAACATTAAATTATCTGGCAACAGCACTGGTGGACATTCCTGCAGTCAGCATGCCTATTGCACGATCCCTCAAAACTTGAGACATCTGTGGCATTATGTTGTGTGACAAAACTGGCCTTTTATTGTCCCCAGCGCAAGGCGCACCTGTGTAATGATCATGCTAATAATCGGCTTCTTGATATGCCACACCTGTCAGGTGGATGGATTATCTTGGCAAAGGAGGAATGTTCACTAACAGGGATGTAAACAAATTTGTGCACACAATTTGAGAGAAAAAAGCTTTTTGTGCGTATGGAAAACTTCTGGGATCTTTTATTTCAGCTCATGAAGGACCAACACTTTACATGTTGCGTTTATATTTTTGTTCAGTATATATATACATGGTGTATGGCCAGTATATGAATAGAAAACGGTGTGTACAGCAGTATAGTTATATACAGTGAGGGAAAAAAGTATTTGATCCCCTGCTGATTTTGTACGTTACCTGTATAAAAGACACCTGGTAGCCAGAAATCTTTCTGATTGAGAGGGGGTCAAATACTTAGTTCCCTCATTAAAATGGAAATCAATTTATAACATTTTTGACATGGAGGGAGCTGAAGGAGGGAGCTGAAGGTTCAAGTTGCCAAACATCAGCCTCGAAACCTTAATGACTTGGAGAAGATCTGCAAAGAGGAGTGGGACAAAATCCCTCCTGAGATGTGAGTAAACCTGGTGGCCAACTACAAGAAACATCTGAACTCTGTGATTGCCAACAAGGGTTTTGCCACCAAGTACTAAGTCATGTTTTGCAGAGGGGTCAAATACTTATTTCCATCATTAAAATGCAAATCAATTTATAACATTTCTGACATGCGTTTTTCTGGATTTTTTGTTGTTATTCTGTCTCTCACTGTTCAAATAAACCTACCATTACAATTATAGACTGATCATTTCTTTGTCAGTGGGCATGACTAGAATACAGTATATACACTGATTATACCAAACATTAGGAACACCTTCCTAATATTGAACAGTATGTAAACATCATTAAAGTGACCAGTGTTCAATATCTATATGTACATAGGGCAGCAGTCTCTAAGGTGCAGTCTCTAACACCTAGGTATTTGTAGTTGTCCACATATTCTAAGTCAGACACGTCAAGAGTAGTGATTCTAGTCGGGCGGGCGGGTGCAAGCAGCGTTCGATTGAAGAACATGCATTTAGTTTTACTAGCGTTTAAGAGCAGCTGGAGGCCACGGAAGGAGTGTTGTATGGCATTGAAGCTCGTTTGGAGGTTTGTTAACACAGTGTCCAATGAAGGGCCAGATGTATACAAAATGGTGTCGTCTGTGTAGAATTGGATCTGAGAGTCACCAGTAGCAAGAGCGACATCATTGATATACACAGAGAATAGAGTCGGCCCGAGAATTGAACCCTGTGGCACCCCCATAGAGACTGCCAGAGGTCCAGACAACAGGCCCTCCGATTTGACACATTGAACTCTATCTGAGAAGTAGTTGGTGAACCAGGCAAGGCAGTCATTTGAGAAACCAAAGCTATTTAGTCTGCCAATAAGAATGCGGTGATTGACAGAGTCAAAAGCCTTGGCCAGGTCGATGAAGACGGCTACACAGTACTGTCTTTTATCGATCGCGGTTATTATATCGTTTAGGACCTTGAGCGTGGCTGAGGTGCACCCATGACCATCTCGGAAACCGGATTGCATAGCGGAGAAGGTACGGTGGGATTTGAAATGGTCGGTGATCTTTTTGTTAACTTGGCTTTCAAATACTTTCGAAAGGCAGGGCAGGATGGATATAGGTCTGTAACAGTTTGGATCTAGAGTGTCACCCCCTTTGAAGAGGGGGATGACCACGGCAGCTTTCCAATCTCTGGGGATCTCAGACGATACGAGAGAGGTTGAACAGGCTAGTAATAGGGGTTGCGACAATTTCGGCAGCTAATTTTAGAAAGAAAGGGTCCAGATTGTCTCGCCCTGCTGATTTGTAGGGGTCCAGATTTAGCAGCTCTTTCAGGACATCAGCTATCTGAATATGTGTGAAGGAGAAGGGGGGCAAGTTGCAGTGGAGGGTGCAGAGCTGGTGGCCGGGGTAGGGGTAGCCAGGTGGAAAGCATGGCCAGCCGTAGCACAATACTTGTTGAAATTCTCGATTATTGTAGATTTATCGGTGGTGACAGTGTTTCCTAGCCTCAGTGCAGTGGGTAGCTGGGAGGAGGTGCTCTTATTCTCCATGGACTTTACAGTGTCCCAAAACGTTTTGGAGTTAGTGCTACAGGATGCAAATTTCTGTTTGAAAAAGCTAGCCTTTGCTTTCCTAACTGATTGTGTATATTGGTTCCTGAATTCCCTGAAAAGTTGTATATCGCGGGGGCTGTTCGATGCTAATGCAGTACGCCACAGGATGTTTTTGTGCTGGTCAAGGGCAGTCAAGTCTGGGGTGAACCAGGGGCTATATCTGTTCTTAGTTCTGATTTTTTTGAATGGGGCATGCTTATTTAAGATGGAGAGGATAGCACTTTTGAAGAACATCCAGGCATCCTCGACTGACGGAATGAGGTCAATATCCATCCAGGATACATGAGCCAGGTCAATTAGAAAGGCCTGCTCGCTGAAGTGTTTTAGGGAGCGTTTGACAGTGATGAGGGGTGGTCGTTTGACCGCGGACCCATTACGGACGCAGGCAATGAGGCAGTGATCGCTGAGATCCTAGTTGAAGACAGCAGAGGCGTATTTAGAGGGTAAATTAGTCAGGATGATATCTATGAGGGTGCCCATGTTTACGGATTTAGGGTTGTACCTGGTAGGTTCTTTGATAATTTGTGTGAGATTGAGGGCATCTAGTTTAGATTGTAGGACTTCCGGGGTGTTAAGCATATCCCAGTTTAGGTCACCAAGCAGTACGAACTCTGAGGATAGATGGGGGGCAAGCAATTCACATATGGTGTCCAGGGCACAACTGGGGGCTGAGGGGGGTCTGTAGCAAGCGGCAACAGTGAGAGACTTATTTCTGGAAAGGTGGATTTTTAGAAGTAGAAGCTCAAACTGTTTGGGCACAGACCTGGATAGTATGATAGAGCTCTGCAGGCTATCTCTACAGGCAGAGAGAGAGAGAGGGAGGGGTTGTCCAGACTGTTTCTACACTTGCTTTGACCCCACTAGACTACAGAAAGAGAAAAAACAGTTATGAGCTGAACATAACAGTATGCCAGTGGAAGGGAGAACTGTGGCAGGTGACCCAACTGTGGTTTGTGACTACTATTATTTCCCATTGTAACCAATTAAATTGCAGTTATTCCATTACAGATTTTTCTAAGCCTTTGCTTATTCCTAATATTTAGGATGGAAAATGGTTGAAAAATGTATATATGCCTTAATTTCTCAAAAATATATACTCTTAGCTTTCATATGACACCAGATTTGACATGCTCCTATGAACTTCACATGTTGGTGCTCATGGGTCCTTTTACATGGAAATGCAAACCGACGGTGGCTTCCATATCATCAACACGGTATTTGAAGCAGAAACAATGATGTTCCAAGAGTCAATCTGAACAATATAAAGTACATCTGAACAGTATTATCTATCAATGGCAATTTGCCAGATGGGCAAAGTGTGCACAGTGGTACAGGCAGTGTGGCTGCAAGGTAAACATTATACTATCTTCCTGGATGGACAGAGCTTAACTTGGAATGCTGGCTGTGTAAACACAGAGAGTGCACAATAACATGATGACACAGTCTCCGTTGGGAGGCACAAGATTTGTCTCGATTTGGAGATGAGTGATGCAGGGACAGTAGCAGGAGGAGAGGGGGTACTTTTCCACGCTTTAGTTCCCAATTTTTGTCCATGGTCTTTTTCATTCTAAAACGTCAATCGATTCGGTTTGTTTCAGTTCTCTCTATGGATCAATATGAGACTGAGCAAAGAGAGAAACCCAAGGGTTTCAATGTTTCCTGCAATCTTGAGGTAATAGCAGGAGGGACTGAGGAGCTGTGCTCTCTGCCTGTAACATCTGGCACCAGCTGGAGAAGAAATGGCTGCTATTTTCTGCTGTTTGACTCACTGTGCTGTCAGGAACTCTTGAACACACTGGCTGTGTCCGAATACCCATATGTAGCGTCCTGAATTGCAGGCCACTTTAGTATGCGAAAAAATCTAGTTTAATAGTATGCAATATTTCGAAAATCGAGTATGGTTTAAATGTCAGTATGTTATATTATAATACTGTATATCAATGATGTCGCTCTTGCTGCTGGTGACTCTCAGATCCACCTCTACGCAGACGACACCATTTTGTATACATCTGGCCCTTCATTGGACACTGTGTTAACAAACCTCCAAACGAGCTTCAATGCCATACAACAGTCCTTCAGTAGCCTCCAACTGCTCTTAAACACTAGTAAAACTAAATGCATGCTTTTCAATCGAACGCTGCTGGCACCCGCCCACCCGACTAGAATCACCACTCTTGACGGGTCTGACCTAGAGTATGTGGACAACTACAAATACCTAGGTGTCTGGTTAGACTGTAAACTCTCCTTCCAGACTCACATAAAGAATCTCCAATCCAAAGTTAAATCTAGAATCGGCTTCCTATTTCGCAACAAAGCCTCCTTCACTCATGCTGCCAAACATGCCCTCGTAAAACTGACTATCCTACCGATCCTTGACTTCGGCGATGTCATTTACAAAATAGCCTCCAACACTCTACTCAGCAAATTGGATGTAGTCCAATCACAGTGCCATCCGTTTTGTCTCCAAAGCCCCATACGCTACCCACCACTGTGACCTGTACGCTCTTGTTGGCTGGTCCTCACTACATGTTCGTCGTCAAACCCACTGGCTCCAGGCCATCTATAAATCACTGCTAGGCAAATCCCTGCCTTATCTTAGCTCATTGGTCACCATAGCAGCACCCACCCGTAGTCTGCGCTCCAGCAGGTATATCTCACTGGTCATTCCCAAAGCCAACACCTCCTTTGGCCGCCATTCCTTCCAGTTCTCTGCTGCCAATGACTGGAACGAATTGCAAAAATCTCTGAAGCTGGAGACTCTTATCTCCCTCACTAACTTTAAGCATCAGTTGTCAGAGCACCTTACCGATCACTGCACCTGTACACAGCCCATCTGAAATTAGCCCACCCAACTACCTCATCCCTATATTGTTATTTATTTTGCTCTTTTGCACCCCAGTATCTCTATTTGCACATAATCTCTTGCACATCTAGCATTCCAGTGTTAATACTATTGTAATTATTTTGCACTATAGCCTATTTATTGCCTTACCTCCATAACTTGCTACATTTGCACACACTGTATATATATTTTCTGTTGTATTTTTGACTTTATGTTTTTTACCCCATATGTAACTCTGTGTTGTTTTTATCGCACTGCTTTGCTTTATCTTGGCCAGGTCGCAGTTGTAAATGAGAACTTGTTCTCAACTGGCTTACCTGGTTAAATAAAGGTGAAATAAAAATTAATAAATACAATTAATTTCGGCTCTTCATCTAGTAGAATTTGATGCACACTTTTCCACAATGCATTGGAAGAGGTGGGCTACGAGTGATAGGCCCTAGTTCTCTTCAAGTAGCCAAACTAGGCTACTTATATATAATAACATGCCATTTAGCAGACGCTTTTATCCAAAGCGACTTACAGTCATGTGTGCATACATTTTTATAAATGGGTGGTCCCGGGGAACAAACCCACTACCCTGGCGTTACAAGCGCCATGCTCTACCAATTGAGCTACAGAGGGAAGATGCTGAATAGTGAAGCTTCTGCGGTGGTGTTCAAATATAGGCTAAGTCGTTTTTGTTCTCCTTAAAAGGATCATGTGTAGCCTATTGCATCGTAGGCTACATCTTTGAAAACAAAAGTATTATTTTTGTTTTGGTGTGTTTACTATACTATTTAATTGAATTTATGTATGTTACATCACTTTGGTTTCACTAATAAATATGTTGAAATGGAACCAAATGATCTGTTTCTGTCTTCAGTCCTTTTTAAATAGGATAGATGGGCTATATGGCCTACGGTATAGGTTGAATATGATAGTCTGCCTATAACCAGCCTGAGTAGGCCTATAACTCCATTCCTATTATATTCAGAGTTTAGAGAAACTAATCAAATTGGAAATTATTATCAGGCTGGTTAATGCGATACATGTCTGTTGAATCCGCACTCGGCCCCCGCCCCACCTACACAGCCTATAAGGAGCCGCTACTGCATTGCGGCCGTGGCATACTGCATACCTTTTACTAAACGGTACGTGCTAAATAGTATGCTACGATGAGTACATAGTATGCAGTTTAAGTATGTAGTCTGCTAGTATGAGTATTCGGACACGGCCACTCTCACCCTGCCTCATCTAACAGGCTGGATGTGTGAGGATATCAGGCCAATAGCCTACATTAGCAGTGGATGAGTGTGTGATATGAAGTTAATCTCCTCCTGAACAGTCATTGCTATGGGTATTGTGTGTGGCATGTGGTGGGTCAGTTGGTGGGGGATGAACATCTGTTTACTGGTGTAGGGAGTACCACCATCATGTCTTCCCTAGTGCCACCAGCCAGACTCTGTGGCCACCAGACACTCTGTCTGTGTTCTGTCTTTATGTGTGTCTCTCTCTGTATGAGACATGCTGCAGGAGGAGAACTGTTCACATAGCAGCTTTCCTGCTGCCTCACTTATTTATTGTGACAGTTTGGTTTAAATGTAATCAGCTTGAGCAGATGTCTACCAGCAACAATTCCTCCTTTTGACTCTCAATAACATTGCTGTAAGGAATCTAAAATGACCTTTTGTTACAAGCTGAATATCAACCTGCAATGCTACCACCTATGCATGCACACACAAAAAAAAACATCTGCCAACGCACACAATACAAACGTGCTCACCAATACTATGCAAACACACACAAATCACACCCTTTACAATAACACTCATATACATAGCATTAGTACTATTAACAATAACAGTAACCTTCTGTAACATTCAACAATACTGAGCATTAATTACAGCATTACAGCATCTGCCTTTAATGACCTCAGACTATTAACAGAATTAACAGTGCATTCATTGTTGTGTGTGCAGTGTGAAGAGCCCACCAGTGACAGAGAGTACTGCTGTTACAGGGAGCCGCTCCTCTCCCCAGCCCTCTCCCCTCCTCTCCTCTCCTCTCCCACCCTTCTACAGGAGCAGCCTATGATGTAATGTGCCTGCCACTGATAGAGCAAACCCCTCTCCTGCTTTAGATTTCCCCCTCCTCTTCCTATTCGCTATCTGCTGCTTCTGAGGCTGCTGGTAGTAGTGGCTCAGTCTGTGAGCAGGGCGCTGGTTTGGTTCAGCTGCAGCCCTCGGCATCTCTGGGGATCCCTGCAGAGCTTCTGTTCCACTGTCACCGCCTGACTGGGAGATACTGGTACAGACCACCGCAAGACCTTGTCCTCTATTGCTCAAGGTAACTCGTCTGGCTCACCACAAAGGAGTAGATGTAAGGAGCGCGGAACGGAGAGAGAGACAGAGAAAGAAGGAGAGAGGAAGGACAGAAACCTGTCTTGGTGTCCAGTCAACTGCTGAATGAATCGGTCTGTGCGGTGAAAGCTTCTTGTTGCTGTAGCGCTGGCTGCCATGGCAATAGATTGAATTCTGCACCCTGTGGCTTCTGCTATCCCACCCCCACTCTCTCTCTCTCTCTCTCTCTCTCTCTCTCTCTCTCTCTCTCTCTCTCTCTCTCTCTCTCTCTCTCTCTCTCTCTCTCTCTCTCTCTCTCTCTCTCTCTCTCTCTCTCTCTCTCTCTCTGCCTGCCTCTCTCTGTACATGAAGTATAAGGTGTTGGTTACCATGGTTAAGATGGGATGGATTCCCATACTGTCTCAGAGCTAATTCAGCATGTCTAGTGAAAAGCTACCTTTGGAAAGGTTATTCATTTTTTCCCTGGCAGATTTTATGGAGAATTACAGTAAGCTTCCCTTTCTTCTCAATTATTTAAGAGTAAGCATATTTCTGAAAAGAACAAGGTTATAGGGTTACTGTTATTCTTTCTCGTACTTCAAAATCTACATTTTGCTGTTACTTAATTAATTGTTATGCTGTTCTGTCTAAGTGTAATAGTTATAGGTTTCGTTCTATTTTCAATATATGATTTTTTCAGTTCAGAAAATGTGGGCGTGTACATGGACAATGATGTGCATGAGTAATACAGTAGGAGTCATCTGCATGAATGCAGATTTCTTTCCATTTAGGTCATTGATTGTTTTAAAAGTGTAGGTAGATTGATAACATAAAGGTTTTATGCATCATGCTTAGTCATCATATTGTCAAAGATATACTCTGGATTTATATTTCTGGTGCAGATGTTTCAAATGGTTGCTAGTTTTTAAATGTACCTAGTGAATTCTCAGTGGTTGCCTGGGCTAAACTCTGGTACGTTGTCTGATGCAATGTTAATAATTAATGTCTTGTCTGTGGACATAACTAATTCATCCAGAGGATTTCCTCTTCTACTATCAGAGAATACCTACACCCATCTGTACCCACTAACCACTCTGAGTAATTAAGGACTATAATATGTTCACTTATCTCACTATGTTGCTTGACATTCAGGCCACTATATTGGTACTATTTTAACAATTTGGAAATGATTTCATCAGATTTTCCGATTAATCATCCATTTCTATAAACACTCAAACCAAACACAAAAAGGTGTGAATATTGGGGATCCTTTGTGCAGAGAGGATCTACTGTAGAGAACAATCCCCTGCTTTGATTGGTCAGGTAAGATCATGTGGGTTGTTGGGGGGTCATCCTATGATTTCCCCATGGGAAGAGGTCATGTTTACAGTCAAGGTAATTGGCTCTTTATATATATCATTCAGCCTACATACAATAGTACGCTTCAGGCAATTTAAACATTTAAATTGTTTGGTACTTCGAGGAAGCAGGCTATCCTCTGCATGTGTGGCATACTGTAGAGCAATGTTTCCCAACCCTGGACCTTCAGTACCCCCAACAGTACTCAGTTTTGTTGTAGCCCTTGACAAACACACCTCATTCAACTCATTGAGGGCTTGATGATTAGTTGGCAAGTTGAATCAGGTGTGCGTGTCCAGGGTTACAATACAAATGTGTACTGTTGGGGGTACTCGAGGACCAGGGTTGGGAAACACTGCTGTAGAGAGCTGAAATGAATGCGTGCAAGCTTTCCTCCTGTCATTTGACCTGACAAAGTGACGTTAACATAGTGGGCCAATGGAGTGCTCTTTAATGTGTTATGTCAGCCAAATGATTGTCCCCAGGTAGTGCGCTCACCCGGCCAATTTAGACAGAACCCACAATCTTAGCTTCTCACAAAAAAATATGTACCTCCTTCTTAAGCAATGAAGGTGATGCTATTGAGCTGTGGGGTCTAAAAAATGCTAATCTTACACCAATATGATATCTTCCAAGGAAGTGATTATGTAAATGAAGGGCTTTGCTTATTACACTTGTTAGCTGAATATAGCACCATGACAGCAGGTGTTTTTGTGTAAAACTGCTACTGGGAAAGGAGTGAAAGTCATAAATAGACTTGTTATGGAAATGCTTTCCAATTAAAAGAGTAGCAGGGGAAGACCTGTCTGTCTCTGAGATGTGCTGGATTACTATACAAATACTACACTCAGACCTTAGTCATAGGGGCTGCTCATACAGTGGACTCCCAATGGAATAGTATCATACTATAAGTCTACTATCAACCCTTTGCTTGAGGGTTGGATATTATAGAGAGCTGAAAATACATTTGGTTTTGGTCACTTTTATGCCAAGGTTACTGTTATGTCCTTACTGTAAAAAAATATATAAATAATATTAATGTATATGGTATGTGTACACTAGGGTAAAGTTAATAAAGTTAATATGTCTGACCTTTAAACAGTTGTTGAAAATTGAACATTCTCACTGGGCACGAACTGTTTGAAACAACGTTGTTTCAACATAATTTGTCAATGTATTGAGACGTGGAATCTACGTGGAAAATACATTGGATTTGAAAAGAAAACTGTTATTTTGAGGGTGACATTTCAACCACAGTATTATGTCATCATGGTAACCACATTTCAACATAGACAAACCTTGTATGAAATATGTTGAATTTGTACCTTTAAAACAATGTCAGATCTTCAACGTTATTTCCACTATCAGAATTGTTTTTGTCTGTGTAGCACCTCCTACTGGAAGTTGATATATTTACAGCTACCTTTTGGTCTCCTAACCAGGGTTTTAACCAAGCCCAGCCCTGTTTAGCTATGATACTCTATTTTTCACTGACTATAACCAATGTGCTATCGTGAGAAGGATTGTTGAGGGATCACCACTTAATATCTAAATAGATTCACTGTTGCTATCAAAGTAATTCCAAAGGATAGGTTTAACAGAGCAAATTAAATTACCATACTCAAATCATCAATTATGCTATATAGCATTTGCAAAGTCATCAACAGTTATTGTTTCAATTCAACCCAGGATTAAACTAAAAATAGACAATACATAACTTACCTAGGCCTACACTCTTAGTAAAAAAGGTGCTATCTAGAACCTGAAAGGGTTCTACATGGAACCCTTTGAAGAACCCTTTTTGGTTCCAGGTAGAACCATTTTGGTTCCAGGTAGAATCCTTTTGTGTTCCATGTAGGACCCTTTCCACATAAGGTTCTACATGGAACCCAAAAGGGTTCTATGTGGAACCAAAAATGATTATTCTATGGGGACAGCCAAATAATCTTTTTCGAAGAGTGTAGCAGTTCAACCTCTGGTTGATTTCAAATTAAATTATATTTAGTGAAATTTAATTGTTGTTTTGTTGTCAACGCAACCAAATATCAACATTTGAAGGAGATGTACCTTCTGCTCGAATTGTTCCAAGTCTGACTTTAATTCCAGTTTGTCTACAAATTAATAATTGATATGTTGGATTCACGTCTCCATCTCAACCAAAAATCAAAGTTAAAGAATAGGACATAAAGTTTGATTTGATTTAGTCCTATTCTATACTTTGATTTTGGGTTGAGATGGAGACATGAATCCAACATACCAATTATTAATTTGTAGACAAACTGGAATTAAAGCCAAACTAAGTTAGTGGCACAGATAGAACTATCCAAGCAGAAGATACATCTCCTTCTAGTGTTGATATTTGTCTGCGTTTTCAACCAAACACAATTCAATATATATTTCGTAATACTGTAAATAGCCTAAAGTTAAGGCTATCTTACAAACTAATGTAACATTCAAACTTAAAATGAGTAACACATCCATGGCCACGTTTTGAGGTTACTGTAACTATAAATGTCTTATGTAATCATATAAAGCGTGCATGTTCAAGATAACATTCATAGGTCATCGCAGATCAGTGGAGATCTTCACAATTACTCTAATAATCTGCACACCTTGTACTTTTAATGTAATCTCAACTGCAATCCAAGCCATTTGGTTCTGCTATTAGATGAAGCACAGGGATAATATGTTAATCTGTTGTATAAATAAGCAAAATATGTGACATTGTATTACATTTGAACTTTGCTGTGCTTTTAAATGGCTGAAAGCATAGTGATAACACATTGGAAATTCAACTAACTTTTGGCTGTCTTTTTGAGTGGGTGAATATAGGTTGTAATCCTATTGATCAACATCTCAACCAAATATTACCCAATTATGCGTGCTCAGTGGGTTGGCTTCTCAGGCCCATTATTCTAAGGCACAATCTAATTACTATTTTACAAGTTGAACTCCAGCAGAAGAATCAGTATGATGTACTTCATTCTTCACAGAGATTTCCTAATTTCATTAGCCTTTTTAGGACTATGTTTTGCTGTCTTTTTGCCCCAGACTACACATCAGAAGTCTGTTGTGCTGAATAAAGACAGTTAGTCATTTATTTTCATTAGTCAGAGTTAATTAGTGTTTTATTTCAGGCCCCCAGAGTACAGGATTGTATTAGAGACTTCCATTTGCTATGAAACAGCTGGGTTCCTGGGTTCAGCAGACCTCCCCTGCACCCCAGCAGCCCCTTGCTAGCCCCCACTGACTCAGCATTCCCACACAACCAACAGCCAGAGAAATATTTACACAGATTGTTTAAGTGTTTAAAATGTGAAAAGATTTCACTGGAAATAAGGGGCCTAGCCCGAACCATGAAAAACAGTCCCAGACCATTATTCCTCCTCCACCAAACTTTAGAGTTGGCACTATGCATTCGTGCAGGTAGCATTTTCCAGGCATCCGCCAAACCCAGATTCGTCCATCAGACTGCCAGATGGTGAAGCCTGATTCATCACTGCAGAGAACGCATTTCCACTGCTCCAGAGTCCAATGGCGGTGAACTTTACAGCATTTCAGCCAAAGCTTGACATTGAGCATGGTGATCTTTGGCTTGTGTGCTGCTGCTCTGCCATGGAAACCCATTTCATGAAGCTCCCGACGAACAGTTATTGTGCTAACGTTGCTTCCAGAGGCAGTTTGGAACTCGGTAGTGAGTGTTGCAACCGAAGACAGACGATTTTTAACACGCTACGCGCTTCAGCACTCGGCAGTCCCATTCTGTGAGCTTGTGTGGCCTACCACTTCGCGGTTGAGCCATTGTTGCTCCTTGACATTTCCACTTCACAATAACAGCACTTACAGTTGACCGGGGCAGCTCTAGCAGGGCAGAAATTTGTCGAACTGACTTGTTGGAAAGGTGGCATCCTAAGACGGTGCCACGTTGAAAGTCACTGAGCTCTTCAGTAAGGCCATTCTACTGCCAATGTTTGTCTATGGAGATTGCATGGCTGTGTGATAGATTTTATACACCTGTCAGCAACAGATGTGGCTGAAATAGCTGAATGCACTCATTTGAAGGGGGTCCATACACACTTCAAGGGTTTTTCTTTATCTCTGTAGAATAATAGTGAAGACATCAAAACTTGAGATTTGAGATTCTTCAATTAGCCACCCTTTGCCTTGATGACAGCTTTGCACACTCTTGGCATTCTCTCAACCAGCTTCATGAGGTCGTCACCTGGAATGCATTTCAATTAACAGGTGTTCCTTGTTAAAAGCTAATGCATTTGAGCCAATCAGTTGTGTTGTGACAAGCTAGGGGGGTATACAGAAGATAGCCCTATTTGGTAAAATACCAAGTCCATATTATGTCAAGAACAGCTCAAATAAGCAAAGAGAAACGACAGGCCATCATTATTTTAAGACATGAAGGTCAGTCAGTTCGTAAAATTTCAAGAACTTTGAACGTTTCTTCAAGTGCAGTCGCAAAAACTATCAAGCGCTATGATGAAACTGGCTTTCATGAGGACCGCCACAGGAATGGAAGACCCAGAGTTACCTCTGCTGCAGAGGATAAGTTCATTAGAGTTACCAGCCTCAGAAATTGCAGCCCAAATAAATGCTTCACAGAGTTCAAGTAACAGACACATCTCAACATCAACTGTTCAGAGGAGAATCAGGCCTTAAGACTTTTATTTATTTATTTATTTTATGTAACCTTTATTTAACTAGGCAAGTCAGTTAAGAACAAATTCTTATTTACAATGATGGCCTACACTGGCCAAACCCGGACGACACTGGGCCAATTGTGCGCCGCTCTATGGAACACCCAATCACGGCCGGTTGTGATACAGCCTGGAATTGAACCAGGGGGTCTGTAGTGATGCCTCAAGGACTGAGATGCAGTGCCTTAGACCGCTGTGCCACTCAGGAGCCCATAACTGTGTGAATCAGGCCTTCATGGTCGAATTGCTGCAAAGAAACCACTACTAAAGGACACCAATAATAAGAAGAGACTTGCTTGGGCCAAGAAACACGAGCAATGGACATGTGTCCTTTGGTCTGGAGTCCAAATTGGAGATTTTTGGTTCCAACCGCCGTGTCTTTGTGAGACGCGGTGTGGGTGAACGGATGATCTCCGCATTTGTATTTCCCACCGTAAAGCATGAAGGAGGAGGTGTTATGGTGTGGGGGTGCTTTGCTGCTGACACTGTCTGTGATTTATTTACACACTTAACCAGCATGGCCATCACAGCATTCTGCAGCAATATGCCATCCCATCTGGTTTGGGCTTAGTGGGACTATCATTTGTTTTTCAACAGGACAATGACCCAACACACATACAGGCTGTGTTAGGGCAATTTTACCAAGAACGAGAGTGATGGAGTGCTGCATCAGATGACCTGGCCTCCACAATCCCCCGACCTCAACCAAATTGAGATGGTTTGGGATGAGTTGGACCGCAGAGTGAAGGAAAAGCAGCCAAAAAGTGCTCAGCATATGTGGGACCTCCTTCAAGACTGTTGGAAAAGCATTCCAGGTGAAGCTGGTTGAGAGAATGCCAAGAGTGTGCGAAGCTGTCATCAAGGCAAAGGGTGGCTATTTGAAGAATCTCAAATATAAAATATATTTTGATTTGTTTAATACTTTTCTGGTTACTACATGATTCCATATGTGTTATTTCATAGTTTTGATGTCTTCACTATTATTCTACAATGTATAAAATAGTAAAAATAAAGAAAAGCCCTTGAACGAGTAGGTCTTCTAAAGGTTTTGACCGGTAGTGTACTTTTAGTGCTGTATATTCTAGCCCTGTGTAGCTCAGTTGGTAGAGCATGGTGCTTGCAACGCCAGGGTTATGGGTTCGATTCCCACAGGGGGCCAGTATGAAAATGTATGCAGTTGTTCTGGATAAGAGTGTCTGCTAAATGACTAAAATGTTTAAAGCTGGAATCCTTTATGGTGAAACTGCCAAGTCCGTTTGGGATATTACAACAACGAACACAGTTGTCTTCCCTCTGACATCATTGCACGTGCAATAGAACAGCAGAATATGTACTGCATTTTTTTTACAACGCTGCTCGACGCACCTTAACTACGTTTCGTCCACAAAACAAAAACAACCCACTGGGCACACACTGGTTGAATCCACATTGCTTCCACGTCCTTTCAACGAAAGTGCTGCACATTGAACCAATGTGGAACAGAAGTTGAATTTACAGTTGAAGTCGGAAGTTTGCATACACCTTAGCCAAATACATTTAAACTCAGTTTTTCACAATTCCTGACATTTAATCCTAGTAAGAATTCCCTGTCTTAGGTCAGTTAGGATCACCACTTTATTTTAAGAATGTGAAATGTCAGAATAATTGTAGAGAGAATGATTTATTTCAGCTTTTATTTATTTCATCACATTCCCAGTGGGTCAGAAGTTTACATACACTCAATTAGTATTTGGTGGCATTGCCTTTAATTTAGTTTAACTTGGGTCAAACGCTTCGGGTAGCCTTCCACAAGCTTCCCACAATAAGTTGGGTGAAATTTGGAGTCAGGTTTGTAGGCCTCCTTGCTCACACACGCTTTTTCAGTTCTGTCCACACATTTTCTATAGGATAGAGGTCAGGGCTTTGTGATGGCCACTCCAATACCTTGACTTTGTTGTTCTTAAGACATTTTGCCACAACTTTGGAAGTATGCTTGGGGTCATTGCGACCAAGCTTTAACTTCCTGACTGATGTCTTGAGATGTTGCTTCAATATATCCACATAATTTTATTTCCTCATGATGCCAACTATTTTGTGAAGTGCACCAGTCCCTCCTGCAGCAAAGCACCCCCACAGCATGATGCTCCCACCCCCGTGCTTCACGGTTGGGATGGTGTTCTTCAGCTTGCAAGTCCCCCCTTTTTCCTCCAAACATAACGATGGCCATTATGGCCAAACAGTTCTATATTTGTTTCATCAGACCAGAGGACATTTCTCCAAAAAGTATGATCTTTGTCCCCATGTGCAGTTGCAAACCGTAGTCTGGCTTTTTTATGGCGGTTTTGGAGCAGTGGCTTCTTCCTTGCTGAGCGGCCTTTCAGGTTATGTCGATATAGGACTCGTTTTACTGTGGATATAGATACTTTTGTACCTGTTTCCTCCAGCATCTTCACAAGGTCCTTTGCTGTTGTTCTGGGATTGATTTGCACTTTTCGCACCAAAGTACGTTCATCTCTAGGAGACAGAACGCGTCTCCTTCCTGAGCGGTATGACGGCTGCGTGGTCCCATGGTGTTTATACTTGCGTACTATTGTTTGTACAGATGAACGTGGTACCTTCAGGCGTTTGGAAATTGCTCCCAAGGATGAACCAGGCTTGTGGAGGTCTTGGCTTATTTCTTTTGATTTTCCCATGATGTCAAGCAAAGAGGCACTGAGTTTGAAGGAAGGCCATGAAATACATCCACAGGTACACCTCCAATTGACTCAAATGATGTCAATTAGCCTATCAGAAGCTTCTAAAGCCATGACATCATTTTCTGGAAGTTTCCAAGCTGTTTAAAGGCACAGTCAACTTAGTGTATGTAAACGTCTGACAGTGAATTATAAGTGAAATAATCTGTCTGTAAACAATTGTTGGAAAAATTACTTGTGTCATGCACGAAGTAGATGTCCTAACCAACTTGCCAAAACTATAGTTTGTTAACAAGAAATTTGTGGAGTGGTTGAAAAACAAGTTTTAATTACTCCAACCTAAGTGTATGTAAACTTCTGACTTCAACTATACGTCTGTGCCCAGTGGGAAAGGTGCAGGGGTCGGACAGTGGCGCTGTTTCCCCTAATGTGGATTCCATCTTTTAAACAAACATTATTCAAAATAACATTTCAAAACAATATTTTTTAAGTACATAACTAGAGCCAGGAGTTTTCCTTGGTCATGTCACATGGTCAGGTAAAACTCCTGGATCTAATAATAATTACTGTGGGACAATATCAGATCACTGGCCATGAGAGAGCGAAGTGATTTGCTTAATTAATTTCTCTCTCTATTGAAGTGAGGAGGACAGGCGATGTTGTTGCATGCCATCAGAGGGATTAAAATAGAGGAGACATGAAAGGGAGCTGCTGTTGCCTTTGATATGGACATGGAGGGCCACCTGAGGAGCACAGGAGTTTTTCTCTCCCCAATACCACATCTGAAAATTGAACAGGTGTTTGTTCTAGTGAAGCCAGAGCATAGATTCTCAATACTGACAAAGAGAGATGCTGAAAGAGTTTGACTACCAACGCAATAAACTGTGTGTTAATCATGATTATTCAATATTGCACAGTAGTGATTATGTCACAAATGTAGATGCTCTATAGAGGATGAGAAAGAGAGGGAGAGAGGGAGTACGAGGAGGGAAAAAGCATGTTTAGGAGAGAGAAGGATGTTGCACACAGCTGATATGGTGAGCACATGACAGACAGGGCTGGAGAAAGAGAGGGAGGTTGTTAGACTGATGAGTAATGGGAGTGACATTGTATGTGAGACAGAGGAACGTGCATGGACTCAGTATTCTAATGAAAGGACATGTCGTGTAGTGAGTCACACAGATTATCACAAAACTTCTCTTACAACACATCCTGGGATGGAGCAGTGGGATTGCCAACATGCCAGAGGGCACGCATCGCTGCCCACACCCTACCCCTCCCTAGGAGATACAGAGGCATTATTGGTGGTGTAATAAGGCTTCTGGTCAGGGAATTACTATTTTATAATGCTAGATTATATAATAATGCTTTTGGGAAGTTGGAGGATTTGGCTTCAATAGCTTGTCACAGGCTATGCCATGCCACCATACTGATGTTATTAGGTTCATACTGTACAGCCCAATGATTCTTCTGAGTAAATTTCCAAAATAGATCCATTCCAGATTTCATCATCCAGAGCGGAAACCCAGTGATCTGGCCTTACATTCCCAATCACCTGCCCCTGTGACATCAGCCATCTGAGAAGGACATGACTGTTCATGCCACTTTAACGCAACTGGCTGCTGGCACCAGCTTCTCAGGTTAAGATGACTCATTCACCCCCAGCATTGTGACACAGTGCCACTCCTGCCTGTACTTTACCAGAGAACAAAAATATATCTGGTCACAGTAATATCAATGAACTGTGAGAAGAATGACTTAATTCAAGCTGGTTCAGTTGTAACTTGTACACTTTTGTTAAAATCATGTTCTAAATTATGTTGCGTTTTTAACAGTACACTAATTCAGTCTAAAGTATTCAACGCTTTTTTTCTTGGTATAGTGTGAATAGAGGCAAACCATCACTCTGTTTAAAGTGCCTGTGGCTGTGACAAGCTGAGACGTGATGTAAAAGACAGCTTTGCCATATCGTTTTAACAGTAGATAACCTGAGAACAGAGTGTGGGAGTAGAGACCTTGGGTTCATAGTCTCTGTATCATGACTACCTTAGTTCTGACAGATCTATCATTCAATACCGTTATGCATCTCTGTATGGTTTTCTTTTCTGAATTGATACTGATGGGAAGGTGAAGTGGTGTCATGTTATTGATGTTGCAGTACCTGTCTTTGCCTACAGCGGTCAGAATCATTGAGTCAGAGTAGCTATTACATTTACGTCATTTAGCAGACGCTCTTATCCAGAGCGACTTACAGGAGCAATTAGGGTTAAGTGCCTTGCTCAAGGGCACATCGACAGATTTTTCACCTAGTTGGCTCGGGGATTAGAACCAGCAACCTTTCGGTTACTGGCACAACGCTCTTAACCACTAAGCTACCTGCCGCTATCCTCTGGATTCACATTCATTTTAATAAAGGGGCCTTACATAACATTCCCTGCTGTTAATTGTTAAAAGTTTCATAATTATTACCACTTATTCATATGACTTATTCAACTAAGACCTTCTAAATTCAACACCATGATGATAATGATGTATGTGTCCGCTCAAAGCAAGGTGAGATGGAGAGAGAGACGGAGAGAAAGAGGTTTCTACACAGCTGTCTGTAACAAGGTCACGCCACATCAATCACCAATGTTTCTACAGATAAAAATATCAGTGTTTTGTCACATTGGAGGAGTAAAGAGTGTAGATCTTGACATTGTGTGGTTGGAGGTAAAACCCAAACCCTATCCTGAGGATGATATGGTCTTGAATATCATAAAATAATCCCTGAGCACAGAGGTGATAACATTGAGGAGCTAGCCTATCTGTCTTGTCTCATTGGTCCTGTTAGCACCACTAGTTCAATAGGGACCTGTTATCTGGGGTTTTCCCATTAGGCTAATATGTGTAATACAGACTCATATCACTGTGCTGTAATTTGTACACTATTTGTAATTCATTTGTATGAAGTGACTTGTCAACACTTCCTCTGGGTGTGAGATGCACAGAAGAAAAGGCTTCAACTAATATTTTACGAATGTGTTTAATGCCTTCCATTTCACAGGTACCGTTATGTGAAATTAGTATTTTGGTTAGCCTATCTGCATTCCCTCCATATACAGTTGAAGTCGGAAGTTTACATACACCTTAGCCAAATACATTTAAACTCAGTTTTTCACAATTCCTGACATTTAATCCTAGTACAAATTCCCTGTTTTACGTCAGTTAGGATCACCACTTTATTTTAAGAATGTGAAATGTCCGAATAATAGTAGATAGAATTATTTATTTCAGCTTTTATTTCTTTCATTACATTCCCAGTGGGTCAGAAGTTTACATTCACTCAATTAGTATTTGGTAGCATTGCCTTTAAATTGTTTAACTTCGGTCAAATGTTTTGGGTAGCCTTCCACAAGCTTCCCACAATAAGTTGGGTGAATTTTGGCCCATTCCTCCTGACAGAGCTGGTGTAACTGAGTCAGGTTTGTAGGCCTCCTTGCTCGCACACACTTTTTCAGTTCTGCCCACACATTTTCTATACGATTGAGGTCAGGGCTTTGTGATGGCCACTCCAATACCTTGACTTTGTTGTCCTTAAGCCATTGCCACAACTTTGGAAGTATGCTTGGGGTCATTGTTGATTTGGAAGACCCATTTGCGACCAAGCTTTAACTACCTGACTGATGTCTTGAGATGTTGCTTCAATATATCCACATAATTTTCCTTCCTCATGATGCCATCTATTTTGTGAAGTGCACCAGTCCCTCCTGCAGCAAAGCACCCCCACAGCATGATGCTGCCACCCCCGTGCTCACGGTTTGGATGGTGTTCATCGGCTTGCAGGAACCCCCTTTTTCCTCCAAACATTACGATGGTCATTATGGTCAAACAGTTCTATTTTTGTTTCATCAGACCAGAGGACATTTCTCCAAAAAGTACGATCTTTGTCCCCATGTGCAGTTGCAAACCGTAGTCTGGCTTTTTTATGGCGGTTTTGGAGCAGTGGCTTCTTCCTTGCTGAGCGACCTTTCAGATTTTGTTGATATAGGACTCGTTTTACTGTGGATATTGTCACGGATTCCGCCGAGGCTGCTCCTCCTCCTTGCTCGGGCAGGCTTCGGCGTTCGTCGTCCCCGGAGTACTAGCTACTGCCGATCGATGTTTCGGTGTTTGTCTTGTGTTGTCTAGTTTGTACACCTGTTACTTATTTTGTGTTGATTGTGTAACATATAAGTTCCCTTGTTTTACGTTTGGCCTTTGTGTGTTATTGTCATTTTGTCCTGTTTGATGTTCGGCATATCTAGTTCGCCTTTTACGCACTGAGCGTGTTTCTCCTCCAGTGTTGTGGAGACTTTCTGTTTTGTGCGTGTTAACTTGAAGTAAAGTAGTCATCTTGATCCTCTGTGTCCTGCGCCTGACTTCACTGCCGCGTACACATCACCCCTTTTGACAGATATAGATACTTTTGTACCTGTTTCCTTCAGCATCTTCACAGGGTCCTTTGCTGTTGTTCTGGGATTGATTTGCACTTTTCGCACCAAAGTACGTTCATCTCTAGGAGACAAAACGCGTCTCCTTCCTGAGCGGTATGACGGCTGCATGGTACCATGGTGTTTATACTTGCGTACTATTGTTTGTACAGATGAACGTGGTATCTTCAGGCGTTTGAAAATTGCTCCCAAGGATGAACCAGACTTGTGGAGGTCTACCATTTTTTTTTCTGAGGTCTTGGCTGATTTCTTTTGATTTGCCCATGATGTCAAGCAAAGAGGCACTGCGTTTGAAGGTTGGCCTTGAAATACATCCACAGGTACACCTCCAATTGACTCAAATGATGTCAAATTAGCCTATCAGACGCTTCTAAAGCCATGACATCATTTTCTAGAATATTCCAAGCTGTTTAAAGGCACAGTCAACTTAGTGTATGTAAACTTCTGACCCACTGGAATTGTGATACAGTGAATTATAAGTGAAATAATCTGTCTCTAAACAATTGTTGGAAAAATTACTTGTGTCATGCACAAAGTAGATGTCCTAACCGACTTGCCAAAACTATAGTTTGTTAACAAGAAATTTGTGGAGAGGTTGAAAAACTAGTTTTAATAACTCCAACCTAAGTGTATGTAAACTTCCGACTTCAACTGTAGTAGCATACTGTGGGGGGAAAAAGTATTTAGTCAGCCACCAATTGTGCAAGTTCTCCCACTTAAAAAGATGAGAGAGGCCTGTAATTTTCATCATAGGTACACGTCAACTATGACAGACAAAATGAGATAAATTTCTCCAGAAAATCACATTGTAGGATTTTTAATGAATTTATTTGCAAATTATGGTGGAAAATCAGTATTTGGTCACCTACAAACAAGCAAGATTTCTGGCTCTCACAGACCTGTAACTTCTTCTTTAAGAGGCTCCTCTGTCCTCCACTCGTTACCTGTATTAATGGCACCTGTTTGAACTTGTTATCAGTATAAAAGACACCTGTCCACAACCTCAAACAGTCACACTCCAAACTCCACTATGGCCAAGACCAAAGAGCTGTCAAAGGACACCAGAAACAAAATTGTAGACCTGCACCAGGCTGGGAAGACTGAATCTGCAATAGGTAAGCAGCTTGGTTCGAAGAAATCAACCGTGGGAGCAATTATTAGGAAATGGAAGACATACAAGACCACTGATAATCTCCCTCGATCTGGGGCTCCACGCAAGATCTCACCCCGTGGGGTCAAAATGATTACAAGAACAGTGAGCATAAATCCCAGAACCACACGGGGGGACCTAGTGAATGACCTGCAGAGAGCTGGGACCAAAGTAACAAAGCCTACCATCAGTAACACACTACGCCGCCAGGGACTCAAATCCTGCAGTGCCAGACGTGTCCCCCTGCTTAAGCCAGTACATGTCCAGGCCCGTCTGAAGTTTGCTAGAGTGCATTTGGATGATCCAGAAGAGGATTGGGAGAATGTCATATGGTCAGATGAAACCAAAATATTACTTTTTGGTAAAAACTCAACTTGTCGTGTTTGGAGGACAAAGAATGCTGAGTTGCATCCAAAGAACACCATACCTACTGTGAAGCATGGGGGTGGAAACATCATGCTTTGGGGCTGTTTTTCTGCAAAGGGACCAGGACGACTGATCTGTGTAAAGGAAAGAATGAATGGGGCCATGTATCGTGAGATTTTGAGTGAAAACCTCCTTCCATCAGCAAGGGCATTGAAGATGAAACGTGGCTGGGTCTTTCAGCATGACAATGATCCCAAACACATCGCCCGGGCAACGAAGGAGTGGCTTCATAAGAAGCATTTCAAGGTCCTGGAGTGGCCTAGCCAGTCTCCAGATCTCAACCCCATAGAAAATCTTTGGAGGGAGTTGAAAGTCCGTTTTGCAAATACATTTATAAAAAATCCTACAATGTGATTTTCTGGAGAAAAAAAATCTCATTTTGTCTGTCATAGTTGACGTGTACCTATGATGAAGATTACAGGCCTCTCTCATCTTTTTAAGTGGGAGAACTTGCACAATTGGTGGCTGACTAAATACTTTTTTCCCCCACTGTATGTAGACTGGAGTCTGAAGTCCAGAGAGACCTGGTCAAATGTATTAATGGGATCCCAGACAACAGAAAGAGCCCTAATGATCACCTCTGTCTCCTTTTGTTTGACTCGTTCAATCCACATATTTATACGTCTTCCAGCTTCGGTGAGGGGTTCCTTCTGCACTGAGTACTATTTACTTTAGGGACATCTGGTATAGGCAAGGACAGTTGGTCTAACTTAACTGACTGTCCTACTCACATTCTATAGAGGTACACTGTCTGTCTGGCTTCAGTATGTGCTGCAGAACAGACAGTAACCTTAAAGTACAGGACTGACTGACTGTGTCTAGTGATTGCAAATAAGACGTCTGCAAAGTAGGCTAGCCTTTCCATAGTAGTCCTAGTAGTTCTCATGTGACCAATGGCATCTCAGCCTCATAGCTTCTCACAGAGATGCCCAGAGCTTGCATTTCCATTCCTGACACCTCTAGGCTAAACCTGGCATTCCGTCTGCCTCCTTAGCACTCTGGCCCAAATTATCATTTGTATTTGTTAACGGGCTTAATTAGCACCCACTAGTTTAGAAACAGGCATCCCCCACTCAACAGCCTGCTATTTTACACCTCTCTGTGTTCTTATGGATGGCTTTTTATAGGTCAAAAAATGATTTGACACATCAGAGACTGAAAAATTTTTTTCCTTAAGTAAGTGGTCCTCTGTAGCTCAGCTGGTAGAGCACGGCGCTTGTAATGCCAGGGTAGTGGGTTCGATCCCCGGACCACCCATACACAAAAAAATATATGCACGCATGACTGTAAGTGGCTTTGGATAAAAGCATCTGCTAAGTGACATATTATTAAGTGTGAAATTGGACTGAATCCATTCCTTAAAGTGTTTGCATGTAATGTACAGCGCCTTGCAAAAGTATTCATCCCCCTTGCCGTTTTTCCTATTTTGTTGCATTACAACCTGTAATTTAAATTGATTTTTATTTGGATTTCATGTAATGGACAAACACAAAATAGTCCAAATTGGTGAAGTGAAATGAAAAAAAAGAACTTGTTTCAGAAAATTCTAAAAAATAAATAACGGAAAAGTGGTGCGTGCATATGTATTCACCCCCTTTGCTATGAAGCCCCTAAATAAGATCTGGTGCAACCAATTACCTTCTGAAGTCACATAATTAGCTAAATAAAGTCCACCTGTGTACAATCTAAGTGTCACATGATCTGTCACATGATCTCAGTATATACACCTGTTCTGAAAGGCCCCAGAGTCTGCAACACCACTAAGCAAGGGGCACCACCAAGCAAGAGACACCATAAAGACCAAGGAGCTCTCCAAACAGGTCAGGGACAAAGTTGTGGAGAAGTACAGATCAGGGTTGGGTTATAAAAAAATATCAGAAACTTTGAAAATCCCACGGAGCACCATTAAATCCATTATAAAAAAAATTGAATATGGCACCACAACAAACCTGCCAAGAGCAGGCCGCCCACCAAAACTCACTAACCAGGCAAGGAGGGCTTTAATCAGAGAGGCAACAAAGAGACCAAAGATAACCCTGAAGGAGCTGCAAACTCCACAGCGGAGATTGGAGTATCTGTCCATAGGACCACTTTAAGCCGTACACTCCAAAGAGCTGGGCTTTACGAAAGAGTGGCCAGAAAAAAGCCATTGCGTTTGGTGTTCGCCAAAAGGCATGTGGGAGACTCCCCAAACATATGGCAGAAGGTACTCTGGTCAGATGAGACTAAAATTGAGCTATTTGGCCATCAAGGAAAACGCTATGTCTGGTGCAAACCCAACACCTCTCATCACCCTGAGAACACCATCCCCACAGTGAAGCATGGTGGTGGCAGCATCATTCTGTGGGGATGTTTTTCATTGGCAGGGACTTGGGAAACTGGTCAGAATTGAAGGAATGATGGATAGCGCTAATACAGGGGAATTCTTGAGGGAAACCTGTTTCAGTCTTCCAGAGATTTGAGACTGGGACGGAGGTTCACCTTCCAGCAGGACAATGACCCTAAGCATACTGCTAAAGCAACACTTGAGTGGTTTAAAGGGAAACATTTAAATATATTGGAATGGCCTAGTCAAAGCCCAGACCTCAATCCAATTGAGAATCTGTGGTATGACTTAAAGATTGCTGTACACCAGCGGAATCCATCCAACTTGAAGGAGCTGGAGCAGTTTTGCCTTGAAGAATGGGCAAAAATCCCAGTGGCTAGATGTGCCAAGCTTATAGAGACATACCCCAAGAGACTTGCAGCTGTAATTGCTGCAAAAGGTGGCTCGACAAAGTATTGACTTTGGGGGGGTGAATAGTTATGCACGCTCAAGTTTTCTGTTTTTTGTCTTATTTCTTGTTTGTTTCACAAAAAAAAAATATTTTGCATCTTCAAAGTGGTAGGCATGTTGTGTAAATCAAATGATACAAACCCCCCAAAAATCCATTTCAATTCCAGGTTGTAAGGCAACAAAATAGGAAAAATGCCAAGGGGGGTGAATACTTTCATAAGCCACTGTTTTCTACCAGACACTCATAGTTGTTTTGTTTGATAAAGGAAAAAAAAGCATGTGATGGTTGAGTGATATGATGTCCATTTTCAATTCAATTTCCGCATTCGCTGAGGCACTCACGCAAGAATAACAGCATTTACTAATGCTATTGAAATGAGAGCCAACTCCAAGCTTTGTCTATTTAGCATGGGAGTATGCGGTTTCACCAGAAGACAGTGGCCCCTTTTCAGCGTATGAAATGGTCTCTTAGTTCTGAATGCAATTCCCACCAAGACTTGTTAGCATCACCATTTCTGTTCAACTCTGTGTCTAGCCCTGAAAGCTTGTCCTTGGCAGTGGGTTGTGTATTATTTTAGTAGCGCTTCATGACACCATCCTGTCAGGGATAGCCTCATACTCTGCCTCTGCTTCCTCTGATTAATATAAAATACACTCAAGTGGTTTCTCTTAACCAGTTCACTTCTTCCAATTAATACTCTGATAGTGATACTCAAAAACAAATTGGGCAAGAGAAGTTAGTTTTCCCACAGAATTTTCTAGATATGATCAAAATTTTTTTAAACGGATGTAACCCTAACCCATCCAATATCATTCACTGACTTTTTATAATAATATGCCTAATATTGTGTGTGAAATATTGAACTGTCAGGGGACGTATCACCATATAGCCCAGTCAAATTACAGTGACATACAGTAGATACAGTGGGGGGAAAAGTATTTAGTCAGCCACCAATTGTGCAAGTTCTCCCACTTAAAAAGATGAGAGAGGCCTGTAATTTTCATCATAGGTACACGTCAACTATGACAGACAAATTGAGGATAAAAAATCACATTGTAGGATTTTTTATGAATTTATTTGCAAATTATGGTGGAAAATAAGTATTTGGTCACCTACAAACAAGCAAGATTTCTGGCTCTCACATACCTGTAACTTCTTCTTTAAGAGGCTCCTCTGTCCTCCACTTGTTACCTGTATTAATGTCACCTGTTTGAACTTGTTATCAGTATAAAAGACACCTGTCCACAACCTCAAACAGTCACACTCCAAACTCCACTATGGCCAAGACCAAAGAGCTGTCAAAGGACACCAGAAACAAAATTGTAGACCTGCACCAGGCTGGGAAGACTGAATCTGCAATAGGTAAGCAGCTTGGTTTGAAGAAATTAACTGTGGGAGCATTTATTAGGAAATGGAAGACATACAAGACCACTGATAATCTCCCTCGATCTGGGGCTCCACGCAAGATCTCACCCCGTGGGGTCAAAATGATCACAAGAATGGTGAGCAAAAATCCCAGAACCACACGGGGAGACCTAGTGAATGACCTGCAGAGAGCTGGGACCAAAGTAACAAAGCCTACCATCAGTAACACACTACGCCGCCAGGGACTCAAATCCTGCAGTGCCAGACGTGTCCCCCTGCTTAAGCCACTACATGTCCAGGCCCGTCTGAAGTTTGCTAGAGTGCATTTGGATGATCCAGAAGAGGATTGGGAGAATGTCATATGGTCAGATGAAACCAAAATAGTACTTTTTGGTAAAAACTCAATTGTCGTGTTTGGAGGACAAAGAATGCTGAGTTGCATCCAAAGAACACCATACCTACTGTGAAGCATGGGGGTGGAAACATCATGCTTTGGGGCTGTTTTTCTGCAAAGGGACCAGGACGACTGATCCGTGTAAAGGAAAGAATGAATGGGGCCATGTGTCGTGAGATTTTGAGTGAAAACCTCCTTCCATCAGCAAGGGCATTGAAGATGAAACGTGGCTGGGCTTTCAGCATGACAATGATCCCAAACACACCGTCCGGGCAACGAAGGAGTGGCTTCGTAAGAAGCATTTCAAGGTCCTGGAGTGGCCTAGCCAGTCTCCAGATCTCAACCCCATAGAACATCTTTGGAGGGAGTTGAAAGTCCGTGTTGCCCAGCGACAGCCCCAAAACATCACTGCTCTAGAGGAGATCTGCATGGAGGAATGGGCCAAAATACCAGCAACAGTGTGTGAAAACCTTGTGAAGACTTACAGAAAACGTTTGACCTGTGTCATTGCCAACAAAGGGTATATAACAAAGTATTGAGAAACTTTTGTTATTGACCAAATGCTTATTTTCCACCATAATTTGCAAATAAATTCATTAAAAGTCCTACAATGTGATTTTCTGGATTTTTTTTCCTCATTTTGTCTGTCATAGTTGACGTGTACCTATGATGAAAATTACAGGCCTCTCTCATCTTTTTAAGTGGGAGAACTTGCACAATTGGTGGCTGACTAAATACTTTTTTCCCCCACTGTATGTACATGTATGTAGCTAGTCAAATACAAAGTGAATTTTTGATTGAATTAAACAGGCTTAGATTTTTTCTTCTTCAAACCGCTTCTAAATGGTTCCATTGTTCAAGCCTAGTTCATTCATCAGATAGAAACAGAAATCAAAACTAAGAGAAAACCATTCTGTGGGTGTATCCTGTCCACCTCTCTTTCTTCCCCCACTTCTGTAGAATGCCACTCTGACATTGCTCGTCCTAATATTTATATATTTCTTCATTCCATTATTTTACTTTTAGATTTGTGTATTGTTGTGAATTGTTAGATACTACTGCACTGTTGGATCTAGGACTAAGGCCACAAGCATTTCGCTACACCTATAATATCACCTGCTAAATATGTGTATGTGACCAATAAAATGTGATTTGATTTGATTTGATCAGAATATCCGAGCCCCTTCTCTCCTCCTCTCTTGCTCTCTCTCTGGCAGCAGTGTGTGAGGGGAGGGGCTATAGTGGAGAGTGGCCAGAGTTGAGGCAGGCTGTACTACAACAGTGTGTCAGACTGTTAGAGAGAGAGAGAAGGCAGACACAGACACAGAGTAGGCAGCAGGAGCCCTTAACTACCGGTACTCTAACTGCTCTATATTGGATAACATACTGGCTATTCTATTACTCAATCCCTGAAGGACTTCAATCTCTGATTCACCCTAAAAGGAAGCTTTTTTTAAAATCTGAAGATCATTTTGGTACAGAGAAGTGCTGGAAAGAGTGTAAGTACAAGAATAGTGTAACTACAAGCCACTACTATAGAGGCAGCCCTGTATTTATTAACTGTGCTGAGCGTAGACTCAGTTAATCATTGATGTGTCTCATGTGGTTTTGGTTACCTTGTGAAATGACGTCATTCTCTGTGTGCTGTCGTTCTGCTGCCTCTGCTGCATTATGGGCTTAGGGCTACTTTATGGCTCTCTCTGTCTGCATGGGGTTAGTTGTTGCTGCTCTCCCTCTCTCTAAGTATACATTACCAGAGTGGGTGTGTGCTGACATGAGACAGCCTCTCCCCAGTAAGTTTTTATCACAAGGTGATAGCAGGGCAAAGGGGTTTTTAAAGGGCTGCCTTCTTCTATGTAGTGGCAAGCTATATGTTTGGGTATGTTTAGATCCTCCTGCCTAAAGAGATCACTCAGCATTTTTCTCTCTGTATTTACACAGCTATTTACCTGGGTGTGTTCACATTTAAAGGGTTGTTGGCCTGTGCGTGAGGGACCATCGTAAAGCAGTGTTTTTTCTAGTGGAGATGACGGCTCAGTCTCTCCAGCTCTTTAAACCAGAGAACGACTGTGGCACAGAGTGTGAGACAGGGAATGGGGCCTATCTCTACAGATATGAGTCAGTGAAAGTGGCAGCCAGTGCACTCAAATCCTCTCCCAGCACAGGACATTTCCGTGAACTCTGTGAAGGGAAAGAACAAACAAAAAAGCGACATGAGGTCTCATTTGAGAGTGTGTTAGCATGATTATGCCTTTTCTCCCATAGTGGTTTCAGGTTGTGCTGTGCAGCAGGACTGTTGTGGTGGTATGAGTTGTGATGCCAGTCAGTGGTTGTAGGTCTGGCAGGGCATCTTCAGGCCAGAGGCTGCAGGTGTTACTGTGTGAAATTCAAACCTCTCACCCTCACTCTGCTGGCAGCACAGTCGTGACATAATGCCTGCCAATGTGTTAGAGGTGTGTTCATTATTACAGAACTGGAAACTGAATCCAGTCTATGAAGACGTAAACAAGACAACCTTTCTTACACCATGTGCCTTTCTTTGAAGAGTCAGGGTTTTTCCAAGTACTTAGTGTACATAACTTAACCCAGAGGTTCCCAAACTTTTTTGCCCGCAACCTCATTTTGATATATTAAAGAAATCAACACCCCACCATGTGAAGAAAGTGATGCAATCGATGGCCAGTGTTTACTTTTTGAATTTGGGCTATTACAGTCTATTACAAATCAGTCTGACATTACTTTTGACAGTATTTCAATCTGAAGGAAGTATGGTTTGAAATGACTGAAATGCATCATGAAAGTATTGGGTAGTTCAGAAGATCATCAGGTAATAATTTTGTATGATCTTCTGTGTAGAAAATAACATTATCATTGATGATGTTCTTTTTCCCCCAGTCTGATTTAGTGCCTGGTCTTGTCCACTCTGTTTTAATGAGACCTGCACGGCTTGTGGGCTGGTAGAGGGAACCAGAAGACATATACAGTTGAAGTCGGAAGTTTACATACACCTTAGCCAAATACATTTAAACTCAGTTTTTCACAATTCCTGACATTTAATCCTGGTAAAAATTCCCTGTCTTAGGTCAGTTAGGATCACCACTTTATTTTAAGAATGTGAAATGTCAGAATAATAGTAGAGAAAATGATTTATTTAAGCTTTTATTTCTTTCATCACATTCCCAGTGGGTCAGAAGTTTACATACACTCAATTAGTATTTGGTAGCATTGCCTTTAAATTGTTTAGCTTGGGTCAAACGTTTCGGGTAGCCTTCCACAAGCTTCCCACAATAAGTTGGGTGAATTCTGGCCCATTCCTCCTAACAAAGCTGGTGTAACTGAGTCAGGTTTGTAGGCCTCCTTGCTCGCACACGCTTTTACAGTTCTGCCCACAAATGTTCTATAGGATTGAGGTCAGGGCTTTGTGATGGCCACTCCAATACCTTGACTTTGTTGTCCTTAAGCCATTTTGCCACAACTTTGGAAGTATGCTTGGGGTCATTGTCCATTTGGAAGACCATTTGCGACCAAGCTTTAACTTCCTGACTGATGTCTTGAGATGTTGCTTCAATATATCCACATAATTTTCCTTCCTCATGATGCCATCTATTTTGTGAAGTGCACCAGTCCCTCCTGCAGCAAAGCACCCCCACAGCATGATGCTGCCACCCCCGTGCTTCATGGTTGGGATGGTGTTCTTCGGCTTGCAAGTCAACCCCTTTTTCCTCCAAACATAATGGTCATTATGGCCAAACAGTTCTATTTTTGTTTCATCAGACCAGAGGACATTTCTCCAAAAAGTATGATCTTTGTCCCCATGTGCAGTTGCAAACCGTAGTCTGGCTTTTTTATGGCGGTTTTGGTGCAGTGGCTTCTTCCTTGCTGAGCGGCCTTTCAGGTTATGTCAATATAGGACTCGTTTTACTGTGGATATAGATACTTTGTACCTGTTTCCTCCAGCATCTTCACAAGGTCCTTTGCTGTTGTTCTGGGATTGATTTGCACTTTTCGCACCAAAGTACGTTCATCTCTAGGAGACAGAACGTGTCTCCTTCTTGAGCAGTATGATGGCTGCGTGGTCCCATGGTGTTTATACTTGCGTACTATTGTTTGTACAGATGAACGTGGTACCTTCAGGATGAACCAGACTTGTGGAGGTCTACAATCTTTTTTCTGAGGTCTTGGCTGATTTCTTTTGATTTCCCCATGATGTCAAGTAAAGAGGCACTGAGGTTGAAGGTAGGCCTTGAAATACATCCACAGGTACACCTCCAATTGACTCAAATGATGTCAATTAGCCTATCAGAAGCTCTTAAATCCATGACATCATTTTCTGGAATTTTCCAAGCTGTTTAAAGGCACAGTCAACTTAGTGTATATAAACTTCTGACCCACTGGAATTGTGATACAGTGAATTATAAGTGAAATAATCTGTCTGTAAACATTTGTTAGAAAAATTTCTTGTGTCATGCACAAAGTAGATGTCCTAACCGACTTGCCAAAACCATAGTTTGTTAACAAGAAATGTGTAGAGTGGTGGAAAAACGAGTTTTAATGACTCCAACCTAAGTGTATGTAAACTTCCGACTTCAACTGTACGTGTTCCTGAGAGTCTTATCTTTCAGTGATGTGTCATAATATTTTTTAGCTTAAACGGTCCAAAAGATAAAGCCACATTTGTAGGGAAAAAAATTAAACCACTCTGTTTATTACAACTGCATCTAGTGGCTGCCTGAGGTTACTGACGTAAACCCGGTTCTATGAACCAAGTGCGATTGCATTTATTCTATTTCAGAGTTTCTCTCGTGACCACATTTTCAAATCAGGCGACCCCACATTGGGCTTGCGAACCCATAGTTTGGGAAACGGTGAGTTAACCTATACAACAGTTGTGTGTACAGGTAGTTCATTCTAGGACATGCATGATGTTACCAGTGCACATTGGACAGTGCCTACGTTTTTGTCAAAATAGGGTGTCAACATCAATCTATTCGGCACTACATAGCCTAGATACAGTATCACTGAAGTGCAATATGAACCACTATCGAATGTGAAGTATCCCTCAGAGGCAGGCCAGTTCATTATAGCCTGGAGGTGTAGTCCAATTATGTGATTAGCGGGACATAGGATAGCCATCCCAACCATGGATATGCTATAGGAGACAACAAAAACAGCAACTGTAGAACTACAAGAGATGTTCAAGCTTTTTACAAAAAACTGTCAGAGGGAGTTCCTCTCAGAATGAGAGGACAGAACAATGGATATCTTCTTTAAACAAGGTGAATTCTGTTACCTAATTCAGTTGGAAATGTGTTGATTTCCCCGTCTGTGGCACATTTGCGAGGAGAAGAAAAGCCTGCCTGTGCTGATGACCTTGTCCCGGTGTTTTCTTTTGGTCTGATCCGTAAAGACAACAGCTGGCAACAGGATTCTGGGTATAGAAACCTTGACAATGAGCTGCCTGTATGACGCTGTCACAAAGAGTTTGGCTCGTTAGTAGAGGACGGTGCCTGTTATATCAATACCTCAGATACACACTCCAGCTACTCACTTCTAGTATCCCATTGGGGGATGGACATTTCGTTGTGTGATATAATGGATGGGGTCTATACCCTTGGATATGAACTGTAAATTTATGTTTCTATAGTGGTATTCTCAATGCCAAAGTACAGTGGAAATATCTATATTGTGCTTTTTAAATAATTTCATTATTCGAATAGTATCATGAATTTTGGTCAGATATTTGGGTTGGATATCCGTATATTCGAAATACATGTGTTTTTTTTTAACATACTGTACGTTTTTAACCTGAGCACTGCTACGCAAGGGGTAGAGGCTGGCGCTCTATTGCTGCAGCTGTAGAGGGTGTGTGTGTGTGAGATGGGAGCGAGCAGATGGAGAGAGCGAGAGAGAGACGCAGTAGCCACTGGCCAAGGCAACTAAATTACAGCCAAGACTAGCTAACTTAGCTAACCCATATAACAGTGCCTGTCTTGACTGGAGTAGCCTAGAGAAGATAGCTAAGCTAGCTGGCTATAGCTAGCTAGGCTAATTGAGGCTACATGCTGCACTTTCTCCCCAACCCATAGCCGTGGGAAGTAAGGGTGCTATACAGTGGGGAAAAAAAGTATTTAGTCAGCCACCAATTGTGCAAGTTCTCCCACTTAAAAAGATGAGAGAGGCCTGTAATTTTCATCATAGGTACACGTCAACTATGACAGACAAAATGAGAAAAAGAAATCCAGAAAATCACATTGTAGGATTTTTTATGAATTTATTTGCAAATTAAGGTGGAAAATAAGTATTTGGTCAATAACAAAAGTTTCTCAATACTTTGTTATATACCCTTTGTTGGCAATGACACAGGTCAAACGTTTTCTGTAAGTCTTCACAAGGTTTTCACACACTGTTGCTGGTATTTTGGCCCATTCCTCCATGCAGATCTCCTCTAGAGCAGTGATGTTTTGGGGCTGTCACTGGGCAACACGGACTTTCAACTCCCTCCAAAGATTTTCTATGGGGTTGAGATCTGGAGACTGGCTAGGCCACTCCAGGACCTTGAAATGCTTCTTACGAAGCCACTCCTTCGTTGCCTGGGCGGTGTGTTTGGGATCATTGTCATGCTGAAAGACCCAGCCACGTTTCATCTTCAATGCCCTTGCTGATGGAAGGAGGTTTTCACTCAAAATCTCACGATACATGGCCCCATTCATTCTTTCCTTTACACGGATCAGTCGTCCTGGTCCCTTTGCAGAAAAACAGCCCCAAAGCATGATGTTTCCACCCCCCATGCTTCACAGTAGGTATGGTGTTCTTTGGATGCAACTCAGCATTCTTTGTCCTCCAAACACGACGAGTTGAGTTTTTACCAAAAAGTTCTATTTTGGTTTCATCTGACCATATGACATTCTCCCAATCCTCTTCTGGATCATCCAAGTGCACTCTAGCAAACTTCAGACGGGCCTGGACATGTACTGGCTTAAGCAGGGGGACACGTCTGGCACTGCAGGATTTGAGTCCCTGGCGGCGTAGTGTGTTACTGATGGTAGGCTTTGTTACTTTGGTCCCAGCTCTCTGCAGGTCATTCACTAGGTCCCCCCGTGTGGTTCTGGGATTTTTGCTCACCGTTCTTGTGATCATTTTGACCCCACGGGGTGAGATCTTGCGTGGAGCCCCAGATCGAGGGAGATTATCAGTGGTCTTGTATGTCTTCCATTTCCTAATAAATGCTCCCACAGTTGATTTATTCAAACCAAGCTGCTTACCTATTGCAGATGCAGTCTTCCCAGCCTGGTTCAGGTCTACAATTTTGTTTCTGGTGTCCTTTGACAGCTCTTGGTCTTGGCCATAGTGGAGTTTGGAGTGTGACTGTTTGAGGTTGTGGACAGGTGTCTTTTATACTGATAACAAGTTAAAACAGGTGCCATTAATACAGGTAACGAGTGGAGGACAGAGGAGCCTCTTAAAGAAGAAGTTACAGGTCTGTGAGAGCCAGACATCTTGCTTGTTTGTAGGTGACCAAATACTTATTTTCCAACATAATTTGCAAATAAATTCATTAAAAATTCTACAATGTGATTTTCTGGATTATTTTTTCTCAATTTGTCTGTCATAGTTGATGTGTACCTATGATGAAAATTACAGGCCTCTCTCGTCTTTTTAAGTGGGAGAACTTGCACAATTGGTGGCTGACTAAATACTTTTTTCCCCACTGTATATATATATTTATTTTTAAACCATATTAGTGCACTAGGCCTTAATGGAGAAAAATACTTGTCAGCAGAGCGGGGTGAAATAACCCCATCACAAAACATATTCTCGCAGCCATGCCCCAACCCCATTCAGATAAAACAACAGCCTACCTGTTGGTTGCTCGTTGTAGCCTAATCCTTCTCATTTTGATAACTTTTAATTCTGTAATTTTATTCCCACTCTTGCATTGCATTAGTGAACTCTCCCTCCACTTGCTACTCATTGAGCCTCTTTGCCGCTTTGATTAGCCAGCATAATCAACAAGCTACACATGTGAAGGCTACCGGTCGGCCACCAGTCTTGTTATGGGGTGCACGTCATAAAAACTACATTGAAAAGTTTGTTGTTTTATTTAACTAATCATTTGAAATGTCGTGGTATATCCTTTTATGTAACAATGTCACATGGATATTTTAGTTGAATTTAGAAAAAGCATTTTCAGTGTTAAAACAGACCTATAATAGTTTTTTCACAGAAAATGTATACTCACACAAATATCAGAATACTAACGTCCGTTCGGATATTTGAATATTCGAATAACCTAACATTAAAAGTAATAATGTAAGGCCTAAAGTAAATAACATTTCATAGCTGTTTCTAGCTACAGTGGAAGGCCTTTTTTGATTTGGTGTTCCAGCAGCTGAGGGGCACGAAGCAAAAAAAGAAAAACAGTGCTTCTGTGCACTGAAGCGTCACAATGTGAGTGCAATGGACAACCTGTTACAGATTAGTGATTCTGCTCCGAGAAAAATAAAATAAGAAATTCATCACACTGTAGTATCTTTGCACAGCACAACCCTCCCTGGCCACGCTCTAGCACATGCTTCCAATCACACTCATCATATAATCCCAGGGGTCTTTTCTCAGCATTACTCTGATTCCTCTTCTTTATTTGTTGGCTTAGTACCTGGGTGAGTGTGTGTGTACGTGGGTGCATGCATGTGTGCGCGTGTGTACACACTTGCTTGTGCGTGTGTGAAGTGGATCACAAATTAGGTTATGCAATTCGTTCTGGTCGTAAAAACAAGGAATGTAAATAAACTTCAAACCTCACCCAACCCATCCCCCTCTCAACAGTGCTTAGTTCAATGAGGAACCATATTAAGTAATGTGAGTGAGCTGAAACACTGTCTCTCGGAGGACCCATCCACCATTATGATGACTGACTGTCACTTAATATTTGTGAAAGCCAGCTGGGACTGAGGTGCTATGATAAATGCAAGGGTCTTAATGTGAGAGAGCTGTTTGGTACTGCTGTGGTGGATGTATAGCGTGAGTGAGAGAGGGGTTGATAGCAGCGAGAGAGGGGGATGGGTCATGGAGTGGCAGCCACTTGTAACCTGAAGGTTAAACATGGGCCTTCAGGGAGTCCTATTACTGTGTACTTACTCATGGGAACTCTGCAACCAGGCATTCTGGGAGCACAGCTAGCAATCTCCTGTGTTTTCCCAGTCCAGAGCAGAGCAGTCACAGTGGCATGATGTGGGAAATGGCTGTGGACATGGATCCTAGCCAGAACCCTGTGTTTGCTCGGCTGTCTCAGAGAGCCTAAGATCTGCCTTTAACCCCTATGAGACGTGAACAGAAACATGGCACATGTACTACAAGGTGCCTCAGGCTTTCACATCACCCGACCTGTGACTTATTTTAACTGTACACAAGCCGGCCTGTGAAATACTTTTGGGAAGACATTTGGAATATGTTTACACGTGGGTCAGAGTTTCTCATGTGTCCGTGTGAGGATTGCAAAATTGTCTTTTCAGGGCATGCTGTCCGTCACACTCGGGTTCACACCTGTTTTTCTTGCATGTCCATGTTACACGCATTATACCGTTCTATTTTAAACAGTGGTGAGCTGGGGAATGTGAGTGTCTGTCCTCTTTAAATAATGCTCGACCTGGAGGGGAGCTAAATGTGTGACCTGTGTACTCCAAACAAATCAAATCATGGTCGCTTACACAGATTTGCAGATGTTATCACAGGTGCGGTGAAATGCTAGCTCCAACAGTTCAGTAATACCTAGCAATTGAAAAATAAATAATAATAATCCCGAAAAATTTGTAAATAGAGGAATTAAGAAATATCAGAATGAGCAATGTCAGAGACTGGAATTTAAATATATAAACACATAATGTATATAAATATATATACAGTACCAGTTAAAAGTTTGGACACACCTACGCATTCAAGGGTTTTTCATTATTTTTACTATTTTTTATATTGTAGAATAATAGTGAAGACATCAAAACTATGAAATAACACATATGGAATCATGTAGTAAGCAAAAAAGTGTTAAACAAATCATAATATATTTAATATTTGAGATTCAAATAGCCACCCTTTGCCTTGACAGCTTTGCACACTCTCAACCAGCTTCATGAGGTAGTCACCTGAAATGCATTTTAATTAACAGGTGTGCCTTCTTAAAGGTTAATTTGTAGAATTTCTTTCCTTCTTAATGCATTTGAGCCAATCAGTTGTGTTGTGACAAGGTAGGGGGGTATACAAAAATAGCTATATTTGGTAAAAGACCAAGTCCATATTATGGCAAGAACAGCTCAAATAAGCAAAGAGAAATGACAGTCCATCATTACTTTAAGACATGAAGGTCAGTCAATCCAGAACATTTCAAAAACGTTGAAAGTTTCTTCAAGTACAGTCGCAAAAACCATCAAGCGCTATAATGAAACTGGCTCGCGTGAGGACCTCCACAGGAATGGAAGACCCAGAGTTACCTCTGCTGCAGAGGATAAGTTCATTAGAGTTACCAGCCTCAGAAATTGCAGCCCAAATAAATGCTTCACAGAGTTCAAGTAACAGACACATCTCAACATCAACTGTTCAGAGGAGACTGTGTGAATCAGGCCTTCATGGTCGAATTGCTGCAAAGAAACCATTACTAAAGGACACCAATAAGAAGAAGAGACTTGCTTGGGCCAAGAAACAAAAGCAATGGACATTAGACCGGTGGAAACGTGTGCTTTGGTGTGGAGTCCAAATTTGAGATTTTTGGTTCCAACCGCCGTGTCTTTGTGAGACACGGTGTGGGTGAACGGATGATCTCTGCATGTGTATTTCACACCATAAAGCATGGAGGAGGAGGTGTTATGGTGTGGGGGTGCTTTGCTGCTGACACTGTCTGTGATTTATTTAGAATTTCAAGACACACTTAACCAGCATGGCTACCACAGCATTCTGCAGCGATATGCCATCCCATCTGGTTTGCGCTTAGTGGGACTATCATTAGTTTTTCAACAGGACAATGACCCAACACACCTCCAGGCTGTGTAAGGGTTATTTTACCAAGAAGGAGAGTGCTGTATCAGATGACCTGGTCTCCACAATCCCCCGACCTCAACCCAATTGAGATGGTTTGGGATGAGTCGGACCGCAGAGTGAAGGAAAAGCAGCCAACAAGTGCTCAGAATATATGGGAACTCCTTCAAGACTGTCGGAAAAGTATTCCAGGTGAAGCTGGTTGAGAGAATGCCAAGAGTGTGCAAAGCTGTCATCAAGGCAAAGGGTTGCTATTTGAAGAATCTCAAATATAACATTTATTTTTATTTGTTCAACACTGTTTTGGGTACTACATGATTCCATGTGTTATTTCATAATTTTGATGTCTTCACTATTATTCTACAATGTAGAAAATAGTAAAAATAAAGAAAAACCCTGGAATGAGTTGGTGTGTCAAAACCTTTGACTGGTACGGTACATACACTGAGTGTACAAAACATTAGTGAAGATGAATGGGAGGAGACAGGTTAAAGAAGGATAAGCCTTGAGACAATTGCACCATGGATTTTGCATGTGTGCCATTCAGAGGATGTATAGACAAGACAAAAGATTGAAGTGCCTTTGAACGGGGTATGGTAGTAGGTGCCAGGTGCATCGGTTTGAGTGTGTCAAGAACTACAACGTTGCTGAGTTTTTCACGCTGAACCGTTTCCCGTGTGTATCAAGAATGGTCCACCCCTCAAAGGTCAACATGGTCCAGCATCCCTGTGGAACGCTTTCGACAACTTGTAGATTCCATGCCCAGCGAATTGACACCGTTATGAGGGCAAAAAGGTGTGCAACTCAATATTAGGTAGGTGTTCCTAATGTTTTCTGCACTCAGTGTATACTGGTGTGTAAAGACAGTATGGACAGTATATGAATAGAAAAGGTATGTACAGCAGTAGCATAGGATGAGCCATGACTACAATATAGTATATACAGTGGGGAGAACAAGTATTTGATACACTGCCGATTTTGCAGGTTTTCCTACTTACAAAGCATGTAGAGGTCAGTAATTTTTATCATATGTACATTTCAACTGTGAGAGACGGAATCTAAAACAAAAATCCAGAAAATCACATTGTATGATTTTTAAGTAATTCATTTGCATTTTATTGCATGACATAAGTATTTGATCACCTACCAACCAGTAAGAATTCCGGCTCTCACAGACCTGTTAGTTTTTCTTTAAGAAGCCCTCCTGTTCTCCACTCATTATCTGTATTAACTGCACCTGTTTGAACTTGTTACCTGTATAAAAGACACCTGTCCACACACTCAATCAAACAGACTCCAACCTCTCCACAATGGCCAAGACCAGAGAGCTGTGTAAGGACATCAGGGATAAAATTGTAGACCTGCACAAGGCTGGGATGGGCTACAGGACAATAGGCAAGCAGCTTGGTGAGAAGGCAACAACTGTTGGCGCAAATATTAGAAAATGGAAGAAGTTCAAGATGACGGTCAATCACCCTCGGTCTGGGGCTCCATGCAAGATCTCACCTCGTGGGGCATCAATGATCATGAGGAAGGTGAGGGATCAGCCCAGAACTACACGGCAGGACCTGGTCAATGACCTGAAGAGAGCTGGGACCACAGTCTCAAAGAAAACCATTAGTAACACACTACGCCGTCATGGATTAAAATCCTGCAGCGCACGCAAGGTCCCCCTGCTCAAGCCAGCGCATGTCCAGGCCCGTCTGAAGTTTGCCAATGACCATCTGGATGATCCAGAGGAGGAATGGGAGAAGGTCATGTGGTCTGATGAGACAAAAATAGAGCTTTTTGGTCTAAACTCCACTCGCCGTGAAGAAGGATGAGTACAACCCCAAGAACAACATCCCAACCGTGAAGCATGGAGGTGGAAACATCATTCTTTGGGGATGCTTTTCAGCAAAGGGGACAGGACGACTGCACCGTATTGAGGGGAGGATGGATGGGGCCATGTATCGCGAGATCTTGGCCAACAACCTCCTTCCCTCAGTAAGAGCATTGAAGATGGGTCGTGGCTGGGTCTTCCAGCATGACAACGACCCGAAAGGAGTGGCTCCGTAAGAAGCATCTCAAGGTCCTGGAGTGGCCTAGCCAGTCTCCAGACCTGAACCCAATAGAAAATCTTTGGAGGGAGTTGAAAGTCCGTATTGCCCAGCGACAGCCCCGAAACCTGAAGGATCTGGAGAAGGTCTGTATGGAGGAGTGGGCCAATATCCCTGCTGCAGTGTGTGCAAACCTGGTCAAGACCTACAGGAAACGTATGATCTCTGTAATTGCAAACAAAGGTTTCTGTACCAAATATTAAGTTCTGCTTTTCTGATGTATCAAATACTTATGACATGCAATAAAATGCAAATTAATTACTTTAAAATCATACAATGTGATTTTCTGGATTTTTGTTTTAGATTCCGTCTCTCACAGTTGAAGTGTACCTATGATAAAATATACAGACCTCTACATGCTTTGTAAGAAGGCAAACCTGCAAAATCGGCAGTGTATCAAATACTTGTTCTCCCCACTGTACATATAAAGTGGGTAAAACAGTATGTAAACATTATTCAAGTGACGAGTGTTCAATGACTCTATGTACAGTGCATTCGGAAAGTATTCAGAGCCCTTCACTTTTTCCACATTTTGTTACGTTACAGCCTTATTCTAAAATTGATTAAATACAACAAAATACTCAGCAATCTACACACCATCATCCGTAATGACAAAGGGAAAAATTTTAGCAAATGTATTTTAAAAAAAACAGAAATACCTTATTTACAAAAGTATTCAGACCCTTTGCTATGAGACTCGAAAATTGAGCTCAGATGCATCATGTTTCCATTGATCATCTTTGAGATGTCTCTACATCTTGATTGGAGTCCACCTGTGGTAAATTCAATTGATTGGACATGATTTGGAAAGGCACATACCTGTCTACATAAGGTCCCACAGTTGACAGTGCATGTCAGAGCAAAAACCAAGCCATGAGGTTGAAGGAATTGTCCGTAGAGCTCAAAGACAGGATTGTGTCGAGGCACAGATCTGGGGAAGGGTACCAAAAAATATATTCAGCATTGAAGGTCCCGAAGAACACAGTGGCCTCCATCATTCTTAAATGGAAAAAGTTTGGAACCACCAAGACTCTTCCTAGAGCTGGCCGCCCGGCCAAACTGAGCAATCGGGGGAGAAGGGCCTTGGTCAGGGAGGTGACCAAGAACCCGATGGTCTCTCTCACAGAGCTCTAGAGTTCCTCTGTGGAGATGGGAGAACCTTCCAGAAGGACAACCATCTCTGCAGCACTCCACCAATCAGGCCTTTATGGTAGAGTGGCCAGATAGAAGCACTCCTCAGTAAAAGGCACATGACAGCCCGCTTGGAGTTTGCCAAAAGGCACCTAAAGACTCTCAGACCATGAGAAACAAGATTCTCTGGTCTGATGAAACCAAGATAGACTGAGAGACTAGTCAGGATCGATGGAAAGATGAACAGAGCAAAACACAGAGAGATCCTTGATGAAAACCTGCTCCAGAGCGTTCAGGACCTCAGACTGGAGCGAAGGCTCACTTTCCAACAGGACAACGACCCTAAGCACACACCCAAGAAAACGCAGGATGTGCTTGAGTGGCCCAGCCAGAGCCCAGACATGAACCCGATCGAACATCTCTGGAGAGACCTGGAAATAGCTGTGCAGCGACGCTCCCCATCCAAGCTGACAGAGCTTAAGAGGATCTGCAGAGAAGAATGGGAGAAACTCCCCAAATACAGATGTGCCAAGCTTGTAGCGTCATACCCAAGAAGACTCGAGGCTGTAATCGCTGCCAAAGGTGCTTCATCAAAGTTCTGAGTAAAGGGTCTGAATAGTTATGTAAATGTTATATTTCAGCTTCCTTTTGTCCTTTTTTTTTAAATTTTTTTTATAAAAACCAGATTTTGCTTTTTCATTATGGGGTATTGTGTGTAGATTGATGAGGGGAAAAAACTATTTAATCAATTTTAGAATAAGGCTGTAACGTAACAAAATGTGGAAAAAGTCAAGGGGTCTGAATACTTTCCGAATGCACTGTAGGACAGCAGTCTCTAAGGTTCAGGGCAGGGTACTTGGTGGAAGCCGGCTAGTGGTGACTGTTTAGCAGTCTGATGGCATGGAGATAGATGCTGTTCATCAGTCTCTCGGTCCCAGCTTTGATGTACCTGTACTGTCTCCGCCTTCTAGATGGTAGCGGGGTGAGCAGGCCGTGGCTCGCATGTCTGAGGTTCTTGATGTTCTTTTTGGCCTTCCTGTGACACCGAGTGCTGTAGATGTCCTATAGGGCAGGCAGTGTGCCCCTGGTGATGCGTTAGGCTGACCACACCACCCTCTGGAGAGCCATGCGGTTGCGGATGTTGCAATTTCCGTACCAGACCGACAGGATGCTCTCAATTGTGCATATGTAGCAGTTTGTGAGGGTCTTAAGGGCCAAGCAAAATGTATTCAGCCTCCTGTGGTTGAAAAGTCCATGCTGTCTGTGTGAAGGGACCATTTCAGGTTGTCAGTGATGTGCACACCAAGGAACTTGAAGCTTTTGAACGTCTCCACTGTGGCCCTGTTGATGTGGATGAGTGTATGCTCTCTCTGCTGTCTTCTGTAGTCCATGATCAGCTCCTTTGTTTTGTTGACATTGAGGCAGAGGTTATGTTCCTGGCAGCACTCCGCCAGAGCTCTCACCTCCTCCCTGTAGGCTGTTTCATCGTTGTTGGTAATCAGGCCTACCACTGTTGTGTCGTCAGAAAACTTGATGATTGAGTTGGAGACGTGCGTGGCCACGCAGTCATGGGTGAAAAGGGAGTACAGCAGGAGGCTGAGCACACACCCTTGTGGGACCCACGTATTGAGGATCAGCATGGTGGAGGTGTTGTTGCCTACCTTCACCACTTGGTGTCGGCCTGTCAGGAAGTCCAGGACCCATTTGCACAGGGAGGGATTCAGACCCAGGGCCCTGAGCTTAATGATGAGCTTGGAGGGCACTATGGTGTTGAAGGCTGAGCTTTAGTCGATGAACAGCATTCTTACATAGGTATTTATCTTGTCCAGGTAGGATAGGGCAGTGTGCAGTGCAATGGCGATTGCGTTTTCAGTGGATCTGTTGGGGCGATATGTGAATTGTAGTGGGTCTAGGGTGTCGGGTAAGGTGGAGGTGATATGGTCCTTAACTAGCCTCTCAAAGCACTTCATGATGATAGAAGTGAGTACTGTGGGGCGATAGTAATTTAGTTAAGTTACTTTTGCTTTCTTGGGTACAGGAACAGTGGTGGACATCTTGAAGAAAGTGGGGACAACAGACTGGAATATGGAGAGATTGAATATGTCCATAAACACTCCAGCCAGCTGGTCAGCACATGCTCTGAGTACTCGGCTTGAGATGCTGTCTGGGCCGGCAGCCTTGCGAGGGTTAACACTCTTAAAGGACTTACTCATGTCGGCCAAGGAGAATGAGAGCACACAGGCCTCGTGAGCGTCAGGGGCCCGCGTTGGCAGCTCAATGTTGTTTACCTCGAAGCGGGCAAAGAAGGTGTTTAGCTCATCCGGAAGCGAGACGTCAGTGTCCATGACGTGGCTGGCTTTCCCATTATAATCCATGATTGTCTAGAGTCCCTGCCACATACATCTCCTGTCTGAGCCGTTGAATTGCGACTCCAAGTTGTCCCTGTACTATCGTTTTGCCTCTGAGTGCTTTACGGAGGTCGTAGCTGGTCTGTTTGTACACGACCATGTTTTTTTGCGAATGCTGCCATCTATCAACGGCTTTTAGTTTGGATAAGGTCTAATCATCACAGTGGGAACAATATCCTCTATGGTCTTCCTGATGAACCCTGTTACCGAGTCAGTGTATACGTCAATACTATTCTGAGGCGACCCAGAACATTTCCCAGTCTGCATGATCAAAACAATCTTGAGCCATAGATTCCGATTGGTCAGACCAATGTTGAACTGTCCTTACCATGGAAGCTTCCTGTTTAAGTTTCTGCCTGTAGGTGGGGAGGAGCAGAATGGAGGTGTGATCTATTTTGCTGAAGGGAGGGCAGGGGAGGGACTGGTAGCCGTACTGGAAGGGAGAGTAGCAATGATCCAGGGTCCATGTTGTGCCTATAGCACAGGAGAAGTGTTGATAGAATTTTGGTAGCGTTTTCCTCAGATGTATTTTATTAAAGTCTCCAGCTACAATAAATGCAGCCTCAGGATATGCAGTTTCCAGTTTTCACATAGTCCAGTGTAGTTATTTTAGAGCCGTCGTGGTGTCGGCTTGGGGGGGAATATACACCGCAGTGATGATGACCAAAGAAAATGATCTCGGGAGGTAATGCGATCGGAATTTGCTGGTAAGGTATTCCAGATCGGGAGAACAAAAGGACTTGAGTTCCTCTACGTTACCACAATCACACCATGAGTTGTTAATCATGAAACAAACCCCTCCCTCTTTCTTTTTCCTGGAGAGTTCTTTCTTCCTGTCCGTTCGATGGATGGATGGAGAACCCCGCTGGCTGAATGGACGAGGACAATATATCCGGAGAGAGCCATGATTCTGTAAAACAGAGTATGTTACAGTCCCTGATGTCTCTCTGGAAGGAGATCCTCGCCCTGAGCTCGTCTGCTTTATTATCCAGGGACTGAACGTTAGTGAATAATATAGTCTGAAGCGGTGGATGGTATGCACACCGCCTGACTCCGACTATGGTCCCACTCCTTCTACCTCTTCTCCGGCGTCACCATTTTGGTGCAGCCCCCGGGATGAATAGAGCTGCATCGGGAAGTTCAAACAAAGAATCGAGGTCAGGCAAGTCAAATTTCTGCCCAAATTTCTGGTGAGTGACTGCCGATCTAATATCCAAAAGTTATTTCCGACTGTAGGTAATAATACCAAAAACCTTATGAGCAAATAATGTAAGAAATAACAAAACAAAACTAGAGCAAAGTTGTCTAAGAGCTAGAAACAGGGCAATGTTTCTGTCGCCGCCATGTTGTTCTAAACGTGGCTATATGAGGTGTTTCTCACTGTGATGGTGTTGGTGTGCTCCTCTTTGACACCAGTGTGGAGCTGCTGTGTGTGATGAATGGAATCAGCCTTGGACAATGGCAGCCTCCGCCTCCCCTTCCCCCTCTGCAGTGATTCAATATCTCCCAGCATTCCAGGTTGTGCCCTTTACTCCACTAATGGTGCTGCTGACCCTCCCAGACTCCTGACTGCAGACCACTGATAATAGAAGGCTTTTAATTGCTTTTCTACTATAAACTAGTCCCTCCAGGGATTCTTTGTGATATTTGCATGGCAGTATGCAAGGATGTTATCCAATTTGCAGCCAAAAAAATATTGAGATGACTTTACTGTTTTATGCAGAAATAGTGCAGTGATTGCTCAAATTTGCAAGCCCACGCATAATATGGTGGGAATTGTTGAATTTGTACAACAACAAAAGAAATCACAGAATCGCGGAATCCTGGAGTGACTGATAAACAAGTCATAGGTCTTGTTTTTTTGTGATCATATATTCTTAATCAATTATCCAATTTTGTGAAGACCAACTGAACATTTCGCATGGCTGAGAAGTCACAGGCTCGTTATACTGTAGTTGGATGATTCTGTCCACCTCTAAACTTGGAAGTGTTGGTCACATTATCCAGTCAGGAATCCCTGCTGATAGTTAGGAGTGGGAGACGTTCACAGAGGAGAACCGGGAGGAGAGATGCTGGTATTTGGCCATTTCATGCATAGCTGGAATCCACAAACAAAGGAGTGAGTGAGGGGAGTACTGTATGCTGGTTTTATCCCCCTAGTTCAGTGTTTCCCGACTCCAGTCCTCGAGTACCCCCAACAGCACACATTTTTGTTGCAGCCCCGACAAACTCACCTGATTCAACTCATTGAGGGCTTGATGATTAGTTGGCAAGTTTAATTAGGTGTGCTTGTCTGGTTGCATGTCTTGTGTTGTACCGATGAGTTTCCGAACTGTGTGCCAACTGCTTGAACAGACAGTTTGGTACCTTCAACACATCAATACCTCGCACAAAGACCAATAATGATGCAGTCAATCTCTCCTCAACTTTGAGGCAGGAGAGATTGACATGCATGTTACTGACACTTGCCCTCCGTGTACATCTAAAGTGCGATACATGCTGCTTTGTTCTGGACCGACTTTAATTTACCTATGTCCCTCTTTGCCGCACATGACCACACAGCTGGGCAGTAGTCCAGGTGCGACAAAACTAGGGCCTGCAGGACCTGTCTCATCGACTAAGATGTCAAGAAGGCAGAGCAACACCCTATCATGGACAGACCTCTTCCCATTTTAGCAACCATTGAGTCTATATGTTTTGACCATGACAGCTTGCTATCTAGGGTTACACCCAGCAGTTGAGTCTCCTCAACTTGCTCAATCACCACATTATTCAATAATAGATCTAAATGAGGTTGAGCTAGTGGTTCATCCCAAAAATGAGGCTTTTCGTTTTTTGAGATATTTCGCACCAGCCTATTGCTGGTTACCCATTCTAAAACTGACTGGAGCTCTATGTTCAGGGTGTCAGTATTTTTTTTTTACTGTTGCAGCCAACGTGTATACTTTTGAGTCGTCAGCGTACATAGACACACAGGCTTTATTCAAGGTCAATGGAAGTTCATTAGTAAAAACAGAAAACAATAATGGCCCTAGCCGGCTGCCCTGTGGTACACCACACTGAACTGAATTTGCATGAGAGAGGCTTCCATTAAAGAAAACCCTCTGTGTTCTATTAGATAGGTAACTCTCAATCCATAATAAGGCAGAGGATGCAAATCTATAACGCCTATGTTTTTTCAGCAATAGTTTATGATCAATGTTCCCTCTAAGGTTAAGAGCAATGTTCCCTCGTGCAGTAGCCTTGAGACTGCCACGCAGCTCCTCCAGGATTGCCGTGCAGAAGAAATATCAGCCCACAGAGAGAAGCACGAGTTCGAACTTCACTAAACTTTCTAAAGCAGTGGTCACCAACCAGTCGATCGTGAAGTGCCTTGAACATTTCTGTAAAAAAAACAACGATAAAGCCTTTTTATTCGTTTCGAGTTGCTGACGGTAGGTGCACCCATTTCATGTGTCTGAAGGTACAAACTTTGCCTTCCCGGCGGGCCCGGAGAGCAAATCAAGTGCACTATAGGCCTACCGCTGGCCAATCAGATGGCTCAGATTACTGTGTCTGCAATAACGTAGCAGGCATAAAAGAAAGCTAAAGCAAAGTTGATAATGTGAGATTTGAAAACATTTAAAACTATGGCGGCAGGTAGCCTAGTGGTTAAGAGGTTGGGCCAGTCACCAAAATGTTGCTGGTTTGAATCCTTGAGCTAACTAGGTGAAAAATCTGTTGATATGCCCTTGAGCAAGACACTTAAACCTAATTGCTCCTGTCGCTCTGGATAAGAGTGTCTGCTAAAATGTAAATGTATTTAACTAGAGAGAGACTGTCAACGAATACAGTGAAGAGCTGCTGTTTTTATGAGTGAGTTCATGTTTAAGTTCTTACTCAGCGCTGTCAACACTTTGCATTCAACACTTTTATAACCATAAAATGCGAGTTCTTCCTGTTTCAACTCAGCGCTACAACAAGCACTGCAGCAGTAATGAATGAGTAGGAATGTGTATCTATAGGCTTGCTTAGTTGTTATTATTAGCGGCTTGGGTCTTTTTTAATATCAAGGAATATTTGACTTTCTCTGTTCATAGGAGTAACAATATGAATGTGTGCATGAGACAGAAATAATGTGGTGCGACTCGAGTTTCATCATCAGCTGGAAGACGGTGTCCCTTTTTGGTCAGTCAGTAGAGGAAAGGGAGAGTGGAGGGATGTTGAGAGGCGAACCATCATTCTGCTCTCTTCCTCCACTAAGACTGACCATCAGATGCAGGCAGCATTAGCACAGTAAAATAAAAATAAAAAGCAAATGATTTAAATGTATGCTCACTCAGCTGTGCCTCACAAGTAATACAGCAATGGATCTATTACTGGTGTGATCATATACCTAAAATTTTGAAATATAATTAAATTTTCCCTGTTAACACTATCAACGTTTCCCTTTACTGTGGCTATTGTGATTGAATCAACGCAATATTAGCCACTTTCAATGCAACATACCGAAACAAAACTAACTATGCAAGAGATTTTGTTGTAGGCAGAATGCATCGGAGTAGGATTCTATTGCATTGACATGCACGACTCAACCCTTACTCTACACAGACCTGTGCGGCATAAACAAACAGAGCTGCAGTAGGCCTATATGCAAATAGACCATTGCCATATATGGATCTCTGCCATTTACTTTGAACTGAACTGTGTTTACAGCATGAGCTGTCGTGATTAGATGCACTTGTTTTGAGATCAAAGCAAGAGCTGCATGTAGCTAGCTACCTGTGCACATTTTGTTTATATCCTTTCCTAGTTAGTAAGTTATTAGCCCAGTTATACATAATTTGTTGTCAGCAATAGGGGAGTGACTGCTTCCTACAAGAGCAAAAAAATTTTTACATTTCTAGACATCTTTGAAAAGAGATTCAGGTAAAGAGCTTTTTTTTGTCTTAATGGGGCAGTGTTGTATTTTGAGACAGGCTTGAATAAGCTAAGTAGCCAATAGGCAGAGGGTAGCATAATTTGTCTGATTCTCTGTAATAATGGTATGGGAATAATAATGCATTTTATTTTGTAAAGTGGTTTCTTGCATCAAACAACACAACAACATTCAGTTCATTTCAGTCACAACAATTCATTTCAGTCACCTCCTTGTCTGAAGGATAAGTGGATAAATAGGTTCATGTCAAGCCCTGCATGTTTTTTTTCAAAGGTTTCATGGAATGTAGGCCTACATTGAACACCACACATTGGCTGCTACTGTAGGCTGAATGATAGAATAGCTATTTCCGTCTTAAAATGTTATGGTAGGCCTATATTATATGATCAAATAGCCACAGTAGCCTTCTTGGCCACTGTTAAAACTTTAAAAGGGTAGAGCCTCAGTGTTCACAGTAAACGCACACTGGAAGTTGCACAGAATTTTCACAACGTTGAAGTTTGCGCTCAGCAGACCTGAAATCTACTCAGTGCTGAACATAATTTGAGGGAACATTGGTTATGATCAATGACATCAAAAGCTGCACTGAAGTCTAACAGAACAGCTCCCACAATCTTCTTACTATCAATTTCTTTCAGCCAATTGTCAGTCATTTGTGTCAGTGCCTAGCATGTTGAGTGCCCTTCCCTTTAAGCATGCTGAAAGTATGTTGTTAATTTGTTTTCTGTAAAATAACTTTGTATTTGATCAAACACCATTTTTTCCAAAAGTTTGCTAAGCACTTGTAACAGGCTGGTTGGTCGGCTGTTTGAACCATTAAAGGGTGCTCTGCTATTCTTGGGTAGCGGAATGACCTTTGCCTCCCTCCATGTCTGAGGGCACACAACGTCTTCTAGGCTTAAATTGAAGATTTTGCAAACAGGAGTCACAATATATACCGCTACCAACCTCAACAATTTATCATCCAGGTTGTCAGTACCAGGTGGTTTGTCCTTATAGACAGCAACAAAAAAAATCACCTCTTCCACACCCACTTTGTGGAACTCAAAACTACAGTGCTTGTCTTTCATTATTTTGTCTATGACCCATGAATATGAAGACTCATCATTTGTTGTTTGCATGTCATGCCTAAGTTTGCTAATCTTGTCAACAAAAAAAGTGGTTGGCAATATCAAAGGGTTTTGTTATGAACAAGCCATCTGCCTCAATGAAGGATGGAACCCAGAATTTAATTTAAAGTACTCCATAGCGGCCTCCCGAGTGGCGCAGTGGTCTAAGGCACTGCATCACAGTGCTAGCTGTGCCACTAGAGATCCTGGTTCGAGTCGAGGCTCTGTCGCAGCCGACTGCGACCGAGAGACCCATGGGGCGGCGCACAATTGGCCCAGCGTCATCCAGGTTAGGGGAGGGTTTGGCCAGCAGGGATGTTCTTGTCCCATTGCGCACTAGCGACTCCTGTGGCGGGCCAGGCGCAGTGCACGCTGACATGGTCGCCAGGTGTACAGTGTTTCCTCTGACACATTGGTCAAGAAGCAGTGCGGCTCGGTTGGGTTTTGTTTCGGAGGACGCACGGCTCTCGACCTTCGCCTCTCCTGTGTCCGAACGGGAGTTGCAGCAATGGGACAAGACTGTAACTTCCAATTGGATACCACGAAATTGGGGTAAAAAAAAAAAGGACTCCATAGCTTTTTACCATTATTCTTTATATCATTTATATTTGTTCCATAGTATAGTTTATTCTTCTTTTTGTTTAGTTTAGTTACGTGATTTCTCAATTTACTGTATGTTTGCCAGTCTGCTGTGTTGTCAGACTTAATTGCTATTTCCTTTGCCTCATCCTTCTCAGCCTCACAGTTTTTTAATTCATCATCTATCAATGGGGATTTGGCAGTTCGAACAGTCAGTTTCTTGATGGGCGCATGCCTATCAGTAACCGGAAGAAGCAGTTTCATAAATGCTTCAAGTGCAGAGTCAGAATGTTCCTCATTACTCTTCGACATAGGAATCATGGCAAAACCTCTTGTAAGATCGTTCATACACAATTTTAGGTAGGGTCTTTGGAACTACTTTTTCTAGATATGGCTATTATATTATGATCACTACATCGGGAGAAGTCTGTCCATAATAAAGCTCTGCTCTGCCTTCTGAACAACACTATCAACAAGGAAGGTACTACAGGCCCTGGTTTTGTTGCACCTGGACTAATGTCCTGTCGTGTGGTCAGGTGCCACAAAAAGGGACTGCCACAAAAAGGAACAGACTATGGGAGGCGCACAGTACTACATAGAACCATGATTACATTGAATTCTATTCCACATCAAGTAACAGATGCAAGCAGTAGAATCAGATTTAAAAAACAGATACAAATAAACCTTATGGAACAGCGGGTTCTGTGAAGAGACACACACACACAGGCACAGATACACACATACACATACACCTGCCAACACGCGCTCTACACACACGTACACATGGATTTTGTATTGTAGATACAGTTGAAGTCGGAAGTTTACATACACCTTAGCCAAATACATTTAAACTCAGTTTTTCACATTTCCTGACATTTAATCCTAGTAAAGATTCCCTGTCTTAGCTCAATTAGGATCACCACTTCATTTTAAGAATGTGAAATGTCAGAATAATGGTAGAGAGAATGATTTATTTCAGCTTTTATTTCTTTCATCACATTCCCAAATACACTCAATTAGTATTTGGTAGCATTGCCTTTAAATTGTTTAACTTGGGTCAAACATTTTGGGTAGCCTTCCACAAGCTTCCCACAATAAGTTGGGTGAATTTTGGCCCATTCCTCCTGACAGAGCTGGTGTAACTAAGTCAGGTTTGTAGGCCTCCTTGCTCACACACGCTTTTTCAGTTCTGCCCACAAATTTTCTATAGGATTGAGGTCAGGGCTTTGTGATGGCCACTCCAATACCTTGACTTTGTTGTCTTTAAGCCATTTTGCCACAACTTTGGAAGTATGCTTGGGGACATTGTCCATTTGGAAGACTCATTTGCAACCAAGCTTTAACTTCCTGACTGATGTCTTGAGATGTTGCTTCAATATATCCACATAATTTTCCTTCCTCATGATGCCATCTATTTTGTGAAGTGCACCAGTCCCTCCTGCAGCAAAGCACCCCCACAGCATGATGCTGCTACCCCCGTGATTCACGGTTGGGATGGTTTTCTTCGGCTTGCAAGTCCCCCTTTTTCCTCCAAACATAATGATGGTCATTATGGCCAAAGAGTTCTATTTTTGTTTCATCAGACCAGAGGACATTTCTCCAAAAAGTACGATCTTTGTCCCCATGTGCAGTTGCAAACCGTAGTCTGGCTTTTTTATGGCGGTTTTGGAGCAGTGGCTTCTTCCTTGCTGAGCGGCCTTTCAGGTTATGTCGATATAGGACTAGTTTTACTGTGGATATAGATACTTCTGTACCTGTTTCCTCCAGCATCTTCACAAGGTCCTTTGCTATTGTTCTGGGATTGATTTGCACTTTTCGCACCAAAGTACGTTAATCTCTAGGAGACAGAACGCGTCTCCTTCCTGAGCAGTATGACGGCTGCGTGGTCCCATGGTGTTTATACTTGCGTACTATTGTTTGTACAGATGAACGTGGTACCTTCAGGCGTTTGGAAATTGCTCCCAAGGATGAACCAGACTTGTGGAGGTCTACAATGTTTTTTTCTGAGGTCTGATTTCTTTTGATTTTCCCATGATGTTTTTCATTTTCTGGAATTTTCCAAGCTGTTTAAAGGCACATTCAACTTAGTGTATGTAAACTTCTGACCCACTGGAATTGTGATACAGTGAATTATAAGTGAAATAATCTGTCTGTAAACAATTGTTGGAAAAATTACTTGTGTCATGCACAAAGTAGATGTCCTAACCAACTTGCCAAAACTATAGTTTGTTAACAAGAAATTTGTAGAGTGGTTGAAAAACAAGTTTTAATGACTCCAACCTAAGTGTATGTAAACTTCCGACTTCAACTGTACATGGCAACACCTCCTCCATTTGCATTTCTATCTTTCCTATATATTCTATAACCATGTATAGCTACTACTGCATCATCAAAGGAATTATCTAAGTGTGTTTCAGAGATGGCCAGAAAATGAACCTTGTCAATTTCAAAATCACTTTTGCTATCCGTACTACATGGTCGAAGCAAGAGAAGAAGAGAAGCTTACTCCAAGTCCGTCAAAACCTCCAAACGGTCAAAACCATTTGATTATGAGATGGGTGGAATCCAAAGTTCTGCTATATATTCAGTGGGTAGGTCATAGCTAATTTTTCAAGATAAAATATTGATACATTACTAGCTCTAACACTTTTAATCTGCACAAATTACAAATTAATTAGTGGGTGATGATGATTTCAGATCAAAAGTGTGTACACCATAGACATATACATCATTTACACACACACGCACACACGCACGCACACACACACACATACACACACACACTTTTAATATAGAATGTCAAATGAATGTGTTTATGCAACAAATGTTAGTGCATTGCATCAATTCGTTCTTCTAATCAAACTGAATCGCACCGAATCGTTTCAAACTAAAACGTATCGTTCCTGTATCGTATCGGAGCCCATGAATCTAGACATGTATCGAATCATACTTCTTATGGTAACACTGTTACCCAGGGCAGGTAGGCAGACAGTGCAGGTGTTTGAGGTGAGAGCCACAGTAGGCAGAGTACAGTCTGAATAATTAATGTCATTGGATCGAATATGTGATGTATAAACACCCAGGGCAAGGCATCCGGTGGCCTTTTAAAGGATGCTAACATCTTGTCCCGGTGCTTTCTTGTGCTGTGAGTGACAGCAGGGTTCAGATCCCTGTCTTTTCCCTCTCCACCCTGGCACCTGTTCGCTCCACTGTCTGCCTGGCTAGTCTGGTCTGGGCAGCCTGGGAGGGAGACGGTTACAGATATGCTGCTTTTGGCTGGGGTCCAGCAGAGCTTTCAGACATCTGGGGGAATGGAACTGCTTAGCATGCAGGTAGCAGCTCACAGGAAGCAACTAACGCTTTTGATGCTTTGATGCTCATTTTCCCCACTGCTGCCAGCGTGGTCGGTGGGACAGTGGAACAGAGGAGAGGTCCACTGGTCTAATTGGTTCAGATCACACAGATATCTTCATGCTGTCCCTCTACACAGCCATGCTTTAGTCTGTAAAAGACTGCTCCTCATGTTCCTGAATTAATAAAGTAGAGAAAGGGACCTTCTTGTGCTTTATTTGAAGGATGCTGTATTATTTCTTGTGATGAGGTTGCCCAAAAGAAAGAGCTATGGCATGTATTTGCTTTTTCACTGAACAACAAAGCAGTAGAGCCTACTTTTTCAAGTTACAGTTCACCCTGAAGTTACAGGGTATTTTGGGAGATTGCCTTATATGGCTCCTGGGGGATACTGTATGCTCATTGTCTGAATTAGGACTTCTTGAAATTACTATTTGTCTTCCTGTGCCCTCTAAAACCTTTGGTTTGTTCAGACCCAGGTCTTAAGGTCAAGCAAAGCTCTTTCCAACCTGATAGTCATCTACAGTACCTACTTGGATTTAGTCTACCTGATAGATTAACCTACAAAATGTCTCAGATAAGAAAATAGGTTATCATTGTTCCAGTTCTGCACATCATCTTTCTTCTCTGTGTATATTGGAAAAAGCAGCATCTGTCTTGCTCTGCTCATGTCTGGAAAGGAGATTGCATCAGAGGGCCTGACCTGTGGTTTGACGTGCCTTGACCTCTGTTGTGAAAGTAGATGAAGTTGTCTGAGGAAATGCTATGTGGGCTTGGCTCTAACATGGTATTGAAGACGCTCAACTTTCCTGTAACAGATCATTTCACTGCCATCTCTCCATGACATCAGCTCCCACCTCCATGCCTGCAGCCGCAGGGCCCTGCAAAGAGCTGAGCTGTGTGGACGTGTCAGGACTCTGATTGGATCGCACACACATCCACTGCACTCTATGACTGAGCCCTTCACTGCAAACAAAGGCCACAGGAACTTCAAGGGTCCTTTTGAGGTTCACTCCACTCTGTACTACATTAACCAACAATCCTCTGCAGAGCCAGTGAAAGCAAGCTGAAAGCTAACTCCCAATATCAGAAATGTGATATAAAGGTTATGCATTTTAATGCATGTTATGCATGTATTTTTGCTTGGTGTTAATGAAAAGGAGAAACTTAATTTATACCCTTTTTCTCAGTCATCAAGTTTTAAATTAATCAATTTTCACTCTAATACTGCATAGTGCTAGTTGACCACACCATGTGACATAAGATATGGGCCTGTATGTACCTGCAACCAGATGCACTATACTGTGTCATCTGATAGGCTGCTAATCCCGTTATTATGCTTGTCTGGTTAAGTAGAGCAGTCAGTCAGTCAGCCTTATAACCATCTAGCCCAGGGATCAATGGGACCCTGCAGAACTTTACTTAGAAATATGAACAAAAACAAGAGGAGAAAGGCTTGATAGAACAATCCCTCCAAAGTGAGGAGATAGATTTTGGAGATAATCTTCAATTAGACCTAAAATTATACATTTTACTATTAAACAAGAGCTAGGAGCTGTGTTGCGCTTTAGCGTTCCATGGCTATCAGGTTGACACATTGAGTGACAAGACCAAGTCTCCTCCAGATTGCCAACCAGTCGTCCCCCTTTTGGGGTCAAAGCCAGTTGTCTAGGTTGCTGGGTGCCACTGAGTGGAATGTACCCTAGATATCTGTGGTGTCAATTATTGATGATATGTCTAGGATGACTGGCATACCAATGTCCTGGTGACTCTTTAGGAATGAGTAGCATGCTATTGATCACTCCAATATGAGGTCACTGCATGTGGGGGGCCAATACCCCACACACAGACTATACTAAAAACAAAAAACTCTGTCTGCTAGATAAAGCTAGATAAAGACAACCAGGGGGCTTTGGCTGGTACTTGGTATCATTCCCACTCATTTCAAGGCTGAGCGAGAAGCAGAGGTACTGGAGGAACCACAGGCATCAGCAAGTCAGAGTGTCTGCTACTGTTGCCCCAGGATCAGTAGCACCTCATTTGAACCTGATTGGCAAAATAATATCAGACAGGCAATCTTTGCACTGTGTTCAGGGTTTAGAATTCAACCTCAGAATGTTTTAAGAGCATTTTATCCCATATGCAGCCCAGAGAGAACTGTCTTATCATACAGAGCACAGCCTGACTACAAAGGCAGAGCAGAGCAGTCTGCATATTACGGCAACTTCTGCATTCAGTTTGAACTGGGAGGTCTGATATTTAGTATTACCATTGTAATTATCATTATTTCTGCATTATGCAAATGAAAACACGGATGCTCAGATTAAGGTTTACTACAGTACACACCCTGCATTGAAATATCAATTCACAATCTTCACACAGCAAGTAAGAGAAGCTTCCACACAAACTGGTGCATGGAAGAGGGTGACCAAGCATCTGGGATGGGCATCATGATAACAGTCAAATAGTATGCCGATATTATGAACATCAAAGAAGGAAAACGTTAATGTCACCCCCCAGTTGACTGTTGTCGCCATCAGTTTTGTATGTATGTATTTATTGCTTGCAGCTTTCTTTCTCCTTCTTCTGGTACTCTACTGCGGGCAGTTATATGACTACTTTGTATGCATAATCTCCTCTTACTCCTCTCAGACATGTAGGCTAAATAATCAATGTTATCCTCTAGGTCATATTGTGTGTAGTGCATATTGAGTTGTAGTCAGTTTCTTTCTCTGCTCTTAATACAGTTAGCTATGTGTAAACGTGTGCAGGGTTTGCTATGAGCTGACCACAAGTAGCCTATAGATGCAGATAACAATACACACACATACAGTAGGGTCCTGAAATAATTGACCCCCTTGATAAAGATGATCAATAATTACTGTATAAAATAAATAATTCAAATACTGAGCTATATTGGATGTTCAAAGAAATTGGGAAATTCTATTATTTTATACTAATACAATTGCTCAGAGAAAGAGATTTTGTTCTACAAGGATTTTTTTTTCTTCTCAAAAGTGTAGGGGTCAAAATTATATATATTGACACCCCTATTTTCAATAGCGTTCAATACCTCACCTTACGACGATAACGACACTGAGCCTTTTTCTGAAATGTTTTACGAGTTAACAAACACATTAGGATGGATCTTAGACTATTCCTCCATACAGGATCCTTCCAGATCCTTAATATCCTTTGTCTGCGCTTATGACCTGCCCTCTTCAATTCAAACCACAGGTTTTCAATGGGTTTCAAGTCCGGACACTGAGATGGCCATTGTAAAATGTTGATTTTGTGGCAAATTAACAATTTATTTGTGGATGTTTATGTGTGCTTGAGGTTATTGTCCTGCTGGAAGATCCACTTGCGGCCAAGTTTCAGTGACCTGGCAGAGGCAAACAGGTTTTTGGCTAAAATGTCCTAGTACTGGGTCAAATTCATGATGCCGTTGACCTTAACAAGGGCCCCAGGACCAGTGGAAGCAAAATAGCCCCATAACATCAAAAATCCACCACCATATTTTACAGTAGGTATGGGGTTATTTTCTGCTCATGTATTCTCATTTCGACGCCAAACCCACCACTGGTGTGTGTGGCCAAAGAACTCTATTTTCATGTCATCCAACAAATGTAAATGCCTGAACGGCATTGGCACTTGAATTGGAACCAGTGCTTTGGTCAGATTACATGAAAATAGAGCCGGAGCGCATTGTGTGCGGATTTCTCCTCAGTCTGGACGCAATCAGGCCACGAGAGCCCATACAGTGGGTGATGTCATCAGCACTCCAGAAAAACTTTGGGAGCGAGAGGCACCTTTTCATTATAACGTTGGAGGAAATACGTTCCTAGCGTGTGAGGAAAGTGTTTGATGGCCTCATAAATGCTAGCCAGCTAGCTAATAATTAGGAAAACTATTTTATTTTGCAATCCCTTTAGCTTTGCTTGCTAGCTTCCTGGCTAGCTACAGAGGTTAGCTGGCTAGTTAGCTACAGTAGTTAGCTACTGCCATCAAGTTGTTGTTGTTATTATCATATTTAGCCTATTCCCCCATTTGCAGGGGGAATCGTTTACATTTCTTCATGTTATCTATGCAGGTTCTGGTGATGAATAACTATACATTTTTTGTGACCATTCAATTACAAATTAAACAATTGAAGGAAATGTTAATTAAAGCACTTAGGTTATGTATTAGTAAACCTGATGTGTTAGTCATTTATAAATCAAACATCCACCGTGTACTTTTGAACTAACAATAATAGGCCCTTGCCATTAAAAACCAATCTACCACATGCAGTCAGACCTGAAGCAAAACAGAAACTAGAGTGAGATATGAAGTCATGCAGATTGTAACAGGCTTATCAGTGTTTAGCATATCAGGGTCAATATTGCTCCCGCAATAAATGTACAAAGAAGGATACGGGGAGCAGCAAGCGTTGGACAGACCTGCTCTGACCTACTTTAAGCAGCCAGGACTTTCACAGCTCCACCTGTGTCTCTGACGCTGTGACCCCTCATATAGTTGAATGGATACCTTTCTGCAATGTTTTCCTAATGAAAATCCTTTGATTAGTCAACATACAGTATGTTTTTGCCAACTTGTATTTCAGGTGTTTTTCTTTCCTATCCTCCAATATGTGACATTCAAGGTCAAATGGTCTAGGAGGTGTTTAAGCGTACTGGCAGCCTGCCAGGCTGGTGTGACTGTAATTATATGAGGGTCTCCTCAAGGCTGTAATGAAGACAGCAGCCTTCCCGTGAGTCATTCTGCAGGACCAGGCCCCCTGTTTTTATGTGTAATGGAAAAAACTGTTCCATAATCCCACTGTCAGGGCTGCATATGTGAGTCTCATTACTGGGTGTCCACATAATTAGCTAGCCCGGCTCTGTCCCCATTCAGCACACAAACCCCTGCACCAAGGACAAGTCAATACTAGAGTGAGAGAGTAGAGGACTGGCCTGGGTTGAGCATATACCCCCAGTACAGTACTGTATTTCCTGACTGTCCCAGCAGTGCTTGCAGCCTGGTCTCATAGACTCGACGTAACATAGTAAATGTAAATCTGGGACACTCAAAATCAAATCAAATCAAATGTATTGGTCACATACACATGGTTAGCAGATGTTATTGCGAGTGTAGCGAAATGCTTGTGCTTCTAGTTCCGACAGTGCAGCAATATCCAGCAAGTAATATCTAACAGTTCTACAACAAAAACCTAATACACACAAATCTAAGTAAAGGAATGGAATAAGAATATATCAATATATGGATGAGCAATGTCATTATCATTATCAGAGTGGCATAGTCTAAGATGCAATAGATAGTATAGAATACATTATATACATATGAGATGGGTAATGCAAGACATGTAAACATTAAAGTTGCATTATTAAAGTGACTAGTGTTCCATTTATTAAAGTGGCCAGTGATGATTTTCAAGTCTGTATGTAGGCAGCAGCCTCTCTGTGCTAGTGATGGCTGTTTAACAGTCTGATGGCCTTGAGATAGAAGCTGTTTTTCAGTCTCTCTGTCCCAGCATTGATGCACCTGTACTGTCCTCGCCTTCTGGATGATAGCAGGGTGAACAGGCCGTGGCTCGGGCGGTAGTTGTCCTTGATTATCTTTTTGGCCTTCCTGTGACATCGGGTGCTGTAGGTGACCTGGAGGCCAGGTAGTTTGCCCCCGGTGATGCGTTGTGCAGACCGCACCACCCTCTGGAGAGCCCTGCGGTTGTGGGCTGTGCAGTTGCCGTACCAGGCGGTGATACAGCCCGACAGGATGCTCTCAATTGTGCATCTGTAAAGGTTTGTGAGGGTTTTGGTGACAGGCCAAATTTCTTCAGCCTCCTGAGGTTGAAGAGACGCTGTTGCGCCTTCTTCACCACACTGTCTGTGTGGGTGGGCCATTTCAGTTTGTCAGTGATATGTACGCTGAGGAATGTAAAACTCTGCACCTTCTCCACTGCTGTCCCGTCGATGTGGATAGGGGGGGGGGTACTCCCTCTGCTGTTTCCTGAAGTCCACGATCATCTCCTTTGTTTTTTAACATTGAGTGAGAGGTTATTTTCCTGACACCACACTCCGAGAACCCTCACCTCCTCCCTGTAGGCTGTCTCATCGTTGTTGGTAATCAAGCCTACTACTGTTGTGTTGTCTGCAAACTTGATGATTGAGTTGGAGGCGTGCGTGGCTACACAGTCATGGGTGAACAGGGAGTATAGGAGGGGGCTGAGCACACACCCTTGTGGGGCCCCAGTGTTGAGGATCAGCGAAGTGGAGATGTTGTTTCCTACCTTCACCACCTGGGGGCGGCCCTTCAGGAAGTCCAGAACCCAGTTGCACAGGGCAGGGTTGAGACCCAGGGCCTCAAGCTTAATGATGAGCTTGGAGGGTACTATGGTGTTGAATGCTGAGCTATAGTCAATGAACAGCATTCTTACATAGGTATTCCTCTTGTCCAGATGGGATAGGGCAGTGTGCAGTGTGATGGCGATTGCATCGTCTGTGGACCTATTGGGGCGTTATGCAAATTGAAGTGGGTCTAGGGTGACAGGTAAGGTGGAGGTGATATGATCCTTGACTAGTCTCTCAAAGTACTTCATGATGGGAGAAGTGAGTGCTACAGGGCGATAGTCATTTAGTTCAGCTACCTTTGCATTCTTGGGTACAGGAACAATGGTGGCCATCTTGAAGCATGTGGGGACAGCAGATTGGGATATGGAGAGATTTAATATATCCGTAAACACACCAGCCAGCTGGTCTGCGCATGCTCTGAGGATTAGTATGATATGTTACGTTTGGTATGGTTACATAAAATAGAAGGTTACTTAAGGCAAAAACAAAAGGCGGATGGTTGGTCGGAGTGGATGGGTGGGCATATAACGCGAACGTCTAGCAACCCAAAGGTTGCGTGTTGGAATCTCATCATGGACAACTCTAGCATTTTAGCTAATTAGCAGCTTTTGAACTACTAACACATTTTTAGCTACTTTGCAACTACTTAGCACGTTAGCTAACCCTTCCCTAACCCTAACCTTAACCCTTTTAGCTAACCCTTCCCCTAACCCTAACTTTAACCCTTTTAGCTAACCCTTCCCCTAACCCTAACTTTAACCCTTTAACCTAACTCCTAACCTTAACCCTAACCCCTAACCCCTAGCCTAGCTAACGTTAGCCAGCTAGCTAATATTAGTGTTAGCTACCTAGCCACCTAACTAACGTTAGCAACAACAAATTGGAATTCTTAACATTTCATATGTTTTGCAAATTCGTAACATATCATATTTACATTTACATTACATTTACGTCATTTAGCAGACGCTCTTATCCAGAGCGACTTACAAATAGGTGCATTCACCTTATAGCCAGTGGGATAACCACTTTACAAAAAAAAATTTGGGGGGTGGAGTAAAGGGGGGGTGGGGGGTAGAAGGATTACTTTATCCTATCCCAGGTATTCCTTAAAGAGGTGGGGTTTCAAATGTCTCCGGAAGGTGGTGAGTGACTCCGCTATCCTGGCGTCATGAGGGAGCTTGTTCCACCATTGGGGTGCCAGAGCAGCGAACAGTTTTGACTGGGCTGAGCGGGAACTATGCTTCCGCAGAGGTAGGGAGCCAGCAGGCCAGAGGTGGATGAACGCAGTGCCCTCGTTTTGGGTGTAGGGACTGATCAGAGCCTGAAGGTACGGAGGTGCCGTTCCCCTCACAGCTCCGTAGGCAAGCACCATGGTCTTGCAGCAGATGCGAGCTTCAACTGGAAGCCAGTGGAGTGTGCGGAGGAGCGGGGTGACGTGAGAGAACTTGGGAAGGTTGAACACCAGACGGGCTGCGGCATTCTGGATGAGTTGTAGGGGTTTAATGGCACAGGCAGGGAGCCCAGCCAACAGCGAGTTGCAGTAATCCAGACGGGAGATGACAAGTGCCTGGATTAGGACCTGTGCCGCTTCCTGTGTAAGGCAGGGTCGTACTCTCCGAATGTTGTAGAGCATGAACCTACAGGATCGGGTCACCGCCTTGATGTTAGCGGAGAACGACAGGGTGTTGTCCAGGGTCACGCCAAGGCTCTTCGCACTCTGGGAGGAGGACACAACGGAGTTGTCAACCGTGATGGCGAGATCATGGAACGGGCAGTCCTTCCCCGGGAGGAAGAGCAGCTCCGTCTTGCCGAGGTTCAGCTTGAGGTGGTGATCCGTCATCCATACTGATATGTCTGCCAGACATGCAGAGATGCGATTCGCCACCTGGTTATCAGAAGGGGGACAGGAGAAGATTAGTTGTGTGTCGTCAGCGTAGCAATGATAGGAGAGGCCATGTGAGGATATGACAGAGCCAAGTGACTTGGTGTATAGCGAGAATAGGAGAGGGCCTAGAACTGAGCCCTGGGGGACACCAGTGGTGAGAGCACGTGGTGCGGAGACAGCTTCTCGCCACGCCACTTGGTAGGAGCGACCGGTCAGGTAGGACGCAATCCAAGAGTGAGCCACGCCGGAGATGCCCAGCTCGGAGAGGGTGGAGAGGAGGATCTGATGGTTCACAGTATCAAAGGCAGCAGGCAGGTCTAGAAGGACAAGAGCAGAGGAGAGAGAGTTAGCTTTAGCAGTGCGGAGAGCCTCTGTGACACAGAGAAGAGCAGTCTCAGTTGAATGACCAGTCTTGAAACCTGACTGGTTTGGATCAAGAAGGTCATTCTGAGAGAGATAGCAAGAGAGTTGGCTAAAGACGGCACGCTCAATAGTTTTGGAGAGAAAAGAAAGAAGGGATACTGGTCTGTAGTTGTTGACATCAGAGGGATCGAGTGTTGGTTTTTGAGAAGGGGTGCAACTCTCGCTCTCTTGAAGACGGAAGGGACATAGCCAGCGGTCAAGGATGAGTTGATCAGCGAGGTGAGGTAAGGGAGAAGGTCACCGGAGATGGTCTGGAGAAGAGAGGAGGGGATAGGGTCAAGCGGGCAGGTTGTTGGGCGGCCTGCCGTCACAAGTCGCAAGATTTTATCTGGAGAGAGAGGGGAGAAAGAAGTCAAAGCATAGGGTAGGGCAGTGTGAGCATATGAATTGTAATTCGTAACATATCATGCGAAATGGATAATGGACTTCCACAAATTAATGCATACCATACGAAACGTAACATATGATACTAAATTGAGTGTCTCAGATTTATGTACAGAATAATATGAGACCAGGTTGGTGCTTGCGCAACACATGTGGGATGACAATTGCTCTGACTGCATGTTGAGCAGCTCTGTGAGTGTTGGGAGCCAGGAGGCTCAACAGATGGAAGTGTTATGACTTCTCTAACAGTTGTTGATGAAGATGTATAGAGGGGGAACATAACCTGCAGGCTTTGATTCAGTTGAATACTATCATCATAACAGCACATACAAGACACATATTATAATGAGTGATTTTGCATATCTTTGGTAAGAATCAGTTAAACATGCACCAGTTGGAGCCCAATCAGTATTGGCTTTGATAGTGTTGGAGATAAGCAAACATGATTACAATGCATGCATTTAGAGTAGGCTATAGGCTACACACTAAAGTATGTGTTGAATACTCAATCATTTCAAATAACTGAGATGGCAGTCAAGGCTGGTTTTGTAGCTCACCACACAGTCTTCTGTATCTGGGTCTGAACAACTCCTCTGGACCACTCATTCATGCCTCTGATTCCCATTACACATCCCCCCTGCGTTAGAAAGTTGTAAACAGTATAGTTGTATTCTCCTTGCATTGTGTATCAAAGCAAATGTCAGCATGACATACTGTATTTACCCAGGAAATTAGGTATGGTAAGCCTTTTATTTCAGCTATCTCAGGGGATGCTACTAACCATACACTGCTAAGACAACAATAACAACTCTGCCATGCATTCAAATAGTGGGATCTGTGGACAGAGCATGTAATACCTCAAGTGTTAGATAGTTCAATGAGAAATCTCATTTGTTCCTGAAGTTCCTTCATCTTTTGTGGATGGATTTTGAACAAGGCAGTGTTTCCATGTTAAACTCACAGTGCATCCTAAACACCCAGGAGAATCTTTACAATTATTATCAGCCCACTATGAGGTCTCAGAATCATCTTCCGGAAAGTTCACTGTACTGTTCCTCACACCATGGTAATATAGTGGCTGCATATCAAATAGCCAGTGGTCCCATATATGTCATGTGATATAGTGAAGGGGAAGTAGAGGTGTTCCTATGCACAATACAGGGTGTGACAAGAGCAACACATACTGTAGAAAATAATCAGGCCACTTCAACTGAATCAACAAGGTACCTCCCAAAGTAGATCAGCTTACATCAGAGTTCTTCAAGAGCAGTGGAGAATACAAGGAAATGGTCCCTCTGACATTTCAAGTTTTTTCTCAATTCCTCTGCATTCACCGTGTTATGAAACTTTCTTCATGACAACACAAGAGAGGTTTTAATCCGCCTAGTTTAGACCCTGCCTGATGTGTTTTGACAGGGAGATTTGGCCCCAGTGCCAGGAAAAAAAGTCCTGGCTGTAAGAGGAAGGGAGGCTGTGAGCGCCAGCCCTCTCTCACTCAGTTAGGCCAGCACAGCTCACAGGACAAAACTGCCTAAAGCACACATCTCAATGGAAAGAGAATATTGTGTTTTTCCGGGATGTTGAATATTAACTAGGTTATTTCTCTGGTCAGAACTGACCAAAAATGACTCCTAAGATCTACTAACATGATGGTCCCCGTGTAGCTCAGTTGGTAGAGCATGGCGCTTGCAACGCCAGGGTTGTGTGTTCGATTCCCATGGGGGGCCAGTATGAAAAAAAAATGTATGCACTCACTAACTGTAAGTCGCTCTGGATAAGAGCGTCTGCTAAATGACAAAATAAAAAATTTGTCATAACTCAAAGATGGAATAGACATTGGCTTTGTGAATGTTATGTTGATGTATTTTACAGGCAGCACATTGGATACTTTCACATTTAAAGGGGGAAACAGTCTGCCATACTGCTCTCCTCTTTCAGGTAGATGAGTTGTGGTCCTCTGTAGCTCAGCTGGTAGAGCACGGCGCTTGTAACGCCAAGGTAGTGGGTTCGATCCCCGGGACCACCCATACACAAAAATGTATGCACGCACGACTGTAAGTCGCTTTGGATAAAAGCGTCTGCTAAATGGCATATTATTATTATATTATTGGTTCTCCTTCCCTCCCCCACAGTACAGTACAGTAGAGTAGAGTATTAAAGGTGCTACACATTAGATTTTGTAGAGCATTGTAATTTCAGAAAATTTCCATAATATATTTGGCACTAATAGTGGAATGATAGTGCTTCACGGTATTACTTACCCGCCAGTGATGTGATTGGCTGTGATATTTGCCTATTGATTCTTCCCGCCAGAGCGGCAGCTGGGAAAGCTGTTCTGACTTTGTGGCTGTGTTATCTAGTGGAAATCGCTTTGTCATTTCCTGGTTGCTACAATTCTACACTGTTTGCTCAATTTCAGTTTATGTGAGAAAACAAACACTGAATAGTGTAGGAAATGATTGTACCATATAAATTGCTGTGAAATATATTTTCAATAACAACAAATATTGTTTTTACAACTGTTTGAAGCTGGTGGACCAAAATCGAAAGTTACTTACAGTTTTGGTCCACCAGCTTCAAACAGCTGTAAAAACAATATTTTGTTGTTATTGAAAATATATTTCACAGCAATGTAGATGGTACATGGACATTTTCTAAAATATCCTATGTGTAGCACCTTTAATGCAGTAGGCACTTTGTAAGTCAGACCCCTGCTGCTCTCCTTCATCCTCCACAGCCCTGATAGTGATATCAGGGCTGGCTACAGACAGACAGACAGACAGACAGACAGACAGACAGACAGACAGACAGACAGAGAGCAACTTTACATTTCATCAGCTACAGTAGGTGCTTCTGCTGGCTCCACATCTGTTATGGAAATTTAGCACAGAGGGGAAATGGAATGAAATGGAATACCATTTCAAATATTTTCACTTCCGAGAGCTACTTGATTTAGGCAGTTTACTGCGTAGGTTTCAAAGACAGAGGTGATGAAATATTCTCATCCACTTTCACAGCCATATATTACATTAATATATCAATGAGCTGAGCTCACAGAGAGCATCTGATATTCTCCTCACATAGGAACGATTTCATCCAGTCAGCAGTTGTCAGGGATTTTTCTGCCATTGAAATCCTTGGGCGGGCCGCCTAAGTGTTTTTTCGGGACGAAAAGTTCAAACAGTGTCAAACATTTGTATAAATATTTGTTGAAAACATTTTTGGGATGGAAAAACGCTTTCAGTGTAAACTTAAATTACTAAAACCAGATATGTAGAAAAGGACCTATATATTTTTTAATAATATTGTCTAAAGAACTAACAATCACCAAAATAAAAGCTAGACAGTCAGGGAGAATTTAAAATTCCCCCAAAAAATTATTTTGCAATATTTATTTTGTTATTATTTTTTAGCAAAAGAACGCAGCATTATCCATGGCAAAATGCATAGAATTGCAGGAAATTTGCTTTAAACTGCAAAAAAAAATTCTCAGCTCCATGGAGAAATGTGTACAATTGCAGGAAGTTTGCTTAAATATTAAAACATTTCTCTACACTGCGGCTATTGCCACGCCACTGCCACACCTCCTGCCACGCCCACCACCTAAGCCCCTTTTTGATCCATAAAAAAACCTAGTTGTGATTAAATTAACGGCTACTGACCATGGTTCAGGAATCCCTGTGGTAATTTTGCTTGAAGAATTCTACACTCCCAAAACCTGAAGTAAAAAAAATTCTCCCATCTCTGATCAGGAGTCTAATAACATTTTAATTGGGCAATTAAAGGTCTTTGAAATAGCATATGGTCATAATTACTGCTGGATGGTTTGCTCAGGAATGAATAAGCCATTAATTACACTAAGCTGGGCTTGGGGAGTGGACTTTGAAATGGGCAGAGAGACGTGGCCTTTCCAGGCCCCTCGGTCACCTCATCACACAGACTAGCTGGTTGCACAGTTCCCATTTACTACAGGAAATACAGGAACATCTCAACAGCAACGATGATGTGCTGCAGCGGAATGGGAGTTGTATCCAGAGGACAATGTGATGATATTACCCTCTCTTTTGAATTTCCTTCAAGGGAAACTTCACCGCTAGACACTATTTGGGGTGTTTTTCCAGTCTCCATACATAATTATGCACTATAGCTGTATTTTTCAATTTTTGCGCCAGTAGAATTCAACCAATTACGTAATTGGTTGATTGAGCCTGCTGTCTGATCTAAAAATGAATTGGGTCATGTTTTGTAGCAATTATTGTGGCCTTTGTGTTTTGCCAATTGTCCTTTTTCAAAAGAGCCATTGGACATCAAAGATGTTCGTATCTGCTAGGATATTGCAGAATATCTAGGTTGACTCATTTTCCCTGGCTTTGTAAAGACTACAGCCTGACGGGAGCCCTACATCCTTGTTCCCAGGCTTTTCAAAATGTGGGCGGTACTAGTTTACAGGTTCATGGAAGCTATTTTACCGTGCACTGTCAATCCGTGATTGCTAAATAATTAGCTACAACGGCTGCTGCTGATGATTCCTCTTTCCAATAATTGTTTTAAATGTTATTTTACATAGGAACATACAACCCTATTTATTTGAGCTGGAATACACTGAAAAATTATTGCGAGACCGGCAAGCAGCGGTGGCAGCCTAGACCAGCTGGACCAGGACTCAGGAGTGCAAATGACAAATGAGAAAATTGCTTTGCTGTCGGTAGCTAGCTAGCAATATAAGCTCTCTTTTTACATGAGGCAGTATTGTTCAGTATAGTACAATTTGGTAATCGATTTGGCCATAACAGGGCTTGCTAGTACCACTACAAGGCAAGCTAGCCAAGTTTATCTAGCTAGCTAGTTGTGTATTTGCTATACCTAAAATTTACTGTAGTCTAACGTTATAGCTAGCTAGCTAACTAGCCTGGCTAGCCTCAGTGCCTCTCATTAGGAGCGAAACTGGAGAAATGTTTTGATGATGATGGCAGAGAGTAAAGGAATGACTTTGGCTTTATGACTCATGTTAGTCTTGGAGTAACTATACCTGGGTGTTGTAGCTAGCTAGCTAACATGTGTCTGTGAGATGTCTCATATTCTACACCATGCTGCTACAGTAGGAATACAGACAGTACACAACGATTGCCCATGAATGTGTAATAGCATTTTTGTCTTTCTCTCACAGACAATACCGCTTGGATACAAAGAATTTGACTCTCGAGATGTGAAAGGTCCCATAACAATAATCTCCCCTTGTATCAAAGTGACTCCGAACACCTCACTCCACCACCCAAACACACCATATGCAAGTATTCCCTTTGTAGAACTGTAATATTTATTAAAAGCGTTAGTAGTATATTTTGCTTCTAATGTATCATAAATTGCCATAACTGTTCCTGCATACTGCTATGTAAACGCACCTCGGTCTTGAATACAAGCCATGTCTACTTATTTGCTATATTGACAGACTATTCTACTGTTTTATTGAAACATGTTTACTTGCCAACAAATTAAAGATTAAATGACTCTCTGCATCATTTGTTTTAGCAGTAAGACTGAAGCTAGTTTATCAAAATATATTTCATGAATATCACAATGAATTGATCCAGAAGTTGAAGTCAACACTTTATTTGTTTCTGATGCAGCTGGAATCATTTAGCCACTTGTCAGTACAGTTGTAAAAAATATTATATTAAACACCATTATATACAGACGTGGTCAAAAGTTTTGAGAATGACACAAGTATTGGTCTTCACAAAGTTTGCTGCTTCAGTGTTTTTAGATATTTTTGTCAGATGGTATACTGAAGTATAATTACAAGCATTCCATACGTGTCAAAGCCTTTTATTGACAATTACATGAAGTTTATGCAAAGAGTCAATATTTGCATTGTTGACCCTTCTTTTTCAAGACCTCTGCAATCCGCCCTGGCATGCTGTCAATTAACATCTGGGCCACATCCTGACTGATGGCAGCCCATTCTTGCATAATCAATGCTTGGAGTTTGTCAGAATTTGTGGGGTATTGTTTGTCCACCCGCCTCTTGAGGATTGACCACAAGTTCTCAAAGGGATTAAGGTCTGGGGAGTTTCCTGGCCATGGACCCAACATTTCGATGTTTTGTTCCCCGAGCCACTTAGTTATCACATTTGCCTTATGGCAAGGTGCTCCATCATGCTGGAAAAGGCATTGATAATCACCAAACTGTTCTTGGATGGTTGGGAGAAGTTGCTCTCGGAGGATGTGTTGGTACCATTCTTTATTCATGGCTGTGTTCTGAGGCAACATTGTGAGTGAGCCCACTCCCTTGGCTGAGAAGCAACCCCACCCACACATGAATGGTCTCAGGATGCTTTACTGTTGGCAAGGGATGTAGCTCAGTTGGTAGAGTATGGCTTTTGCAACGCCAGGGTTGTGGGTTCGATTCCCACGGGGGGCCAGTATGAAATAAATAAATAAATAAAAAATAATGTATGCACTCACTAACTGTAAGTCGCTCTGGATAAGAGTGTCTGCTAAATGACTAAAATATAAAAAAATGACACAGGACTGATGGTAGCGATCACCTTGCCTTCTCCGGACAAGCTTTTTTTCCGGATGCCCCAAACAATCGGAAAGAGGATTCATCAGAGAAAATGACTTTACCCCAGTCCTTAGCAGTCCAATCCCTGTAACTTTTGCAGAATATCAGTCTGTCCCTGATGTTCTTCCTGGAGAGAAGTGGCTTCCTCACTGCCCTTCTTGACACCAGGCCATCCTCCAAAAGTCTTTGCCTCACTGTGCGTGCAGATGCATTCAAACCTGCCTGCTGCCATTCCTGAGCAAGCTCTGCACAGCTGGTGCCCCGATCCCGCAGCTGTATCAACTTTAGGAGATGGTACTGGCGCTTGCTGGACTTTCTTGGGCGCCCTGAAGCCTTCTTCACAACAATTGAACTTCTCTCCTTGAAGTTCTTGATGATCCGATAAATGGTTGATTGAAGTGCAATCTTACTAGCAGCAATATCCTTGCCTGTGAAGCCCTTTTTGTGCAAAGCAATGATGACGGCACGTGTTTCCTTGCAGGTAACCATGGTTAACAGAGGAAGAACAATGATTTCAAGCACCACCCTCCTTTTAAAGCTTCCAGTCTGTTATTCTAACTCAATCAGCATGACAGAGTGATCTCCAGCCATGTCCTCATCAACACTCTCACCTGTGTTAACGAGAGAATCACTAACATGATGTCAGCTGGTCCTTTTGTGGCAGGGCTGAAATGCAGTGGAAATGTTTTTTGGGGATTAAGTCAATTTTCATGGCAAAGAGGGACTTTGCAATTGATTGCAATTCATCTGATCACTCTTCATAACATTCTGGAGTATATGCAAATTGCCTTCGTAAAAACTGAGGCAGCAGTCTGTGAAAATTAATATTTGTGTCATTCTCAAAACTTTTAACCACGACTGTACATACAGTATGTACAACAGCTAGCAATATCTATACCACAATGCAGTTGTGAGCATACTAGGCATTCTATATTATACTACAACATCAGTCTAACAAATGGATGTTGTGTTGGTTGAATGTTCAAGGCAGGTTCCATGTTCTTCAGCTGGTGAACTTCTTCTAGTGTTGGGTAATGGCAGCTGGTTTAGCAGACTTTGGCGCTGTGGTGATGTTAGCAGGGATGTTGGGTTTGGGGAGCTGTGACTCAGGCTCCTTGTAGACAACCATCTGGTCATTTCTGCACTCCACAGCCAGGTGGACAAGCCTCTCGTACACTTTCTTCACCACCCACTGCTTCGACATCTTGCAGAAGATTTGTTTGTACTGCAAGTCTCATGGAAAGACATGAAGACTGATCATGAGGATGTGTAAAACATGAAGACTGATCACAAGGATGTGTAACCATACAATAAACCATGTTCATCTGTAATCAAAAAAGGTTTGGAAAGGCAGAAACCTGTCTATATAAGGTCCCACAGTTGACAGTGCATGTCAGAGCAAAAACCAAGCCATGAGGTCGAAGCAATTGTCCGTAGAGCTCCAAGACAGGATTGTGTTGAGGCACAGATCTGGAGAAGGGCACTAAAACATTTCTTCAGCATTGAAGGACCCCAAAAAAACAGTGGTCTAAATCATTCTTAAATGGAAGAAGTTTGGAACCACCAAGACTCTTCATAGAGCTGGCCGCCCGGCCAAACAGAGCAATCGGGGAGAAGGAACTTGGTCAGGGAGGAGACCAAGAACCCAATGGTCACTCTGACAGAGCTGCAGAGTTCCTCTGTGGAGATGGGAGAACCTTCCAGAAGGACAACCATCTCTGCAGGACTCCACCAACGAGGCCTTTATGGTAGAGTGGCCAGACAGAAGCCACTCTTCAGTAAAAGGCACATGACAGCCCACTTGGAGTTTGCCAAAAGGCACGTAAAGGACTCTCAGACCATGAGAAACAAGATTCTCTCGTCTGATGAAACCAAGTTTGAACTCTTTAGCCTGAATGCCAAGCTTCACGTCTGGATGAAACCTGGCACCATCTCACAGTAAAGCACGGTGGTGGAAGCATCATGCTGTTGGGATGTTTTTCAGGGGCAGGGACTGGGAGACTAGTCAGGATCGAGGGAAAAATGAATGGTGAAAACCTGCTCCAGAGCGCTCATGACCTCAGACTGTGGCGACGGCTCACCTTCCAACAGGACAACGACCCTAAGCACACAGCCAAGACAACGCAGGAGTCTCTGAATGTCCTTGAGTGGCCCAGCCAGAGCCCGGACATGAACCCGATCGAACATCTCTGGAGAGACCTGCAAATAGCTGTGCAGCAACGCTCCACATCCAACCTGACAGAACTTGAGAGGATCAGCAGAAAAGAATGGGAGAAACTCCCCAAATACAGGTGTGCCAAGCTTGTAGCATCATACCCAAGAAGACTTGAGGCTGTAATCACTGCCAATGGTGCTTCAACAAAGTACTGTGTAAAGGGTCTGAAAACAAATGTAAATGTGAAATTTCAGTTTTTATTTTAAATACATTTGCAACATTTTCTAAAAACCTGCTTTTGCTTTGTCATTATAGGGTATTGTGTGTAGATTGATGAGGGGGAAAAAATGATGTAATACAATTTAGAGTAAGGCTGTAACTTAACAAAATGTGGAAAAAGTCAAGGGTTCTGAAAACTTTCTGAATGCACTTTAGATTTAACTGTGGGCCTATTGTTATTGATGGAGGCCGGAACATAATTATAAATCATTTGTAGACTGCAAATTGACCGCAAGAAGCCCAAACAGATATAATATTTAACTAATAATTTAAAACCTTGCATTTGTATACAATTACGTCTCACTTGGAGCTGTTTTTACAGTCCAAAAATAAACATAAAAAAAAATAAAATAATAATAATAATAATAATAATAATAATAATATTATATAAATATTCTGTACCAGTCAACAGTTTGGACACAACTACTCATTCCAGGGTTTTTCTTTATTTTTACTATTTTCTACATTACTTTAAGAAAAGTTTATTCAAGTGCAGTCGCAAAAACTATCAAGCGCTATGATGAAACTGGCTCTCATGAGGACCGCCACAGGAATGGAAGACCCAGAGTTACCTTTGCTGCAGAGGATAAGTTCATTAGAGTTACCAGCCTCAGAAATTGCAGCCCAAATAAATGCTTCATGTAGTTCAAGTCACAGACACATCTCAACATCAACTGTTCAGAGGGGACTGTGTGAATCAGGCCTTCATGGTCTAATTGCTGCAAAGAAACCACTACTAAATGACACCAATAAGAAGAAGAGACTTGCTTGGGCCAAGAAACACGAGCAATTTACATTAGACCGGTGGAAATCTTTCCTGAGGTATGATGAGTCCACATTTTTGGTTCCAAACGCCATGGCTTTGTGAGACGCAGAGTAGGTGAACGGATGATCTCTGCATGTGTGGTTCCCACCATGAAGCATGGAGGAGGAGGTGTTATGTTGTGGGGGTGATTTGTTGGTGACACTGTTGGTGATTTATTTAGCCAGCATGGCTACCACAGCATTCTGCAGCGATACACCATCCCATCTGGTTTGGGCTTAGTGGGACTATCATTTGTTTTTCAACAGGACAATGACCCAACACACCTCCAGGCTGTGTAAGGGCTATTTGACCAAGAAGGAGATTGATGGAATGTTGCATCAGATGACCTGGCCTCTACAATCACCCAACCTCAACCCAATTGAGATGGTTTGGGATGAGTTGGACTACAGAGTGAAGGAAAAGCAGCCAACAAGTGCTCAGCATATGTGGGAACTCCTTCAAGACTGTTGGAAAAGCATTCCAGGTGAAGCTGGTTGAGAGAATGCCAAGAGTGTGCAAAGCAGTCATCAAGGCAAAGGGTGGCTATTTGAAGATCCTAAAATGTATTTTGATTTGTTTAACACCTTTTTGGTTACTACATGATTCCATATGTGTTATTTCATAGTTTTGATGTCTTCACTATTATTCTACAATGTAGAAAATAGAAAAAATTAAGTTAAACCCTTGAATTTGTAGGTGTGTCCAAACTTTTCACTGGTACTATATATACAGTGCCTTGCAAAAGTATTCATCCCCCTTGTGTTATGCGTGTGATAGAAGGAGTCAGGCACAAGAGAGTATACGCATCCAAAGAGTTTATTCCGTCGATAAACAGTTGTGCAAGCATGCGACAACAAAACTCAGGCACAACAAGGTAAGGGTAGCTCAACCGAGCTACACACAGCTCACTACAAAAAATCACCCACACAGACAAGGAAGCAGAAGGAACACTTATACAATGACTAATTGGGGATAAGGACCAGGTGTGTGTGATTAATTAGACAAGACAAGTGGAGTGATGATAAATGGATCGGCAGCAGCTAGTTAGCCGGTGACGACGAACGCCGAAACCTGCCCGAACAAGGAGGGGAGGCAGCCTCCGCGGAAGTCATGACAGTATCCCCCCCCCCTTGACACACGGCTCCAGCAGCGCGCCGACCCCGGCCTCAGGGACGGCCAGGAGGACGCGAAGCAGTGCGAGCCGGATGGCGACGGTGGAAATCCCGTAACAGACCCGATCACCCGGTACAAAGACAGGGGCCTCACTGTGGTGGCGGTCAGCGTTGGCCTTCTGACGACGCACGGCGCGTTGGAGGTGAACGTGGGCAGCATCCCACGTCTCCTCCGCGCGCCTAAACCAGTCATCCACCGCAGGAGCCTCGGTCTGGCTCTGGTGCCACGGTGCCAGAACCGGTTGGTAACCTAGAATACACTGGAAAGGTGTTAGGTTTTTTATTTTATTTTTTTTATTTTATTTCACCTTTATTTAACCAGGTAAGCCAGTTGAGAACAGGTTCTCATTTACAACTGCGACCTGGCCAAGATAAAGCAAAGTAGTGCAATAAAAACAACACAGAGTTACATATGGGGTAAAGAAAAAAAACATAAAGTCAGAAAATACAACAGAAAATATATATACAGTGTGTGCAAATGTAGCAAGTTATGGAGGTAAGGCAATAAATGGGCTATAGTGCAGAATAATTACAATAGTATTAACACTGGAATGCTAGATGTGCAAGAGATTATGTGCAAATAGAGATACTGGGGTGCAAAAGAGCAAATTAAATAACAATATAGGGATGAGGTAGTTGGGTGGGCTAATTTCAGATGGGCTGTGTACAGGTGCAGTGATCGGTAAGGTGCTCTGACAACTGATGCTTAAAGTTGTTGGGGGAGATAAGAGTCTCCAGCTTCAGAGATTTTTGCAATTCGTTCCAGTCATTGGCAGCAGAGAACTGGAAGGAATGGCGGCCAAAGGAGGTGTTGGCTTTGGGAATGACCAGTGAGATATACCTGCTGGAGCGCAGACTACGGGTGGGTGCTGCTATGGTGACCAATGAGCTAAGATAGGGCGGGGATTTGCCTAGCAGTGATTTATAGATGGCCTGGAGCCAGTGGGTTTGACGACGAACATGTAGTGAGGACCAGCCAACAAGAGCGTACAGGTCACAGTGGTGGGTAGTGTATGGGGCTTTGGAGACAAAACGGATGGCACTGTGATAGACTACATCCAATTTGCTGAGTAGAGTGTTGGAGGCTATTTTGCAAATGACATCGCCGAAGTCAAGGATCGGTAGGATAGTCAGTTTTACGAGGGCATGTTTGGCAGCATGAGTGAAGGAGGCTTTGTTGCGAAATAGGAAGCCGATTCTAGATTTAACTTTGGATTGGAGATTCTTTATGTGAGTCTGGAAGTTGAGTTTACAGTCTAACCAGACACCTAGATATTTGTAGTTGTCCACATACTCTAGGTCAGACCCGTCGAGAGTGGTGATTCTAGTCGGGTGGGCGGGTGCTAGCAGCGTTCGATTGAAAAGCATGCATTTAGTTTTACTAGTGTTTAAGAGCAGTTGAAGGCTACTGAAGGATTGTTGTATGGCATTGAAGCTCGTTTGGAGGTTTGTTAACACAGTGTCCAATGAAGGGCCAGATGTATACAAAATGGTGTCGTCTGCGTAGAGGTGGATCTGAGAGTCACCAGCAGCAAGAGCGACATCATTGATATACACGGAGAAAAGTGTCGGCCCAAGAATTGAACCCTGTGGCACCCCCATAGAGACTGCCATAGGTCCAGACAACAGGCCCTCCGATTTGACACACTGAACTCTATCTGAGAAGTAGTTGGTGAACCAGGCGAGGCAGTCATTTGAGAAACCAAGGCTATTTAGTCTGCCAATAAGAATGCGGTGGTTGACAGAGTCGAAAGCCTTGGCCAGGTCGATGAAGACGGCTGCACAGTACTGTCTATTATCAATCGCGTTATAATATCGTTTAGGACCTTGAGCGTGGCTGAAGTGCACCCGTGACCAGCTCGGAAACCGGATTGCATAGCGGAGAAGGTACGGTGGTATTCGAAATGGTCGATGATCTGTTTGTTAACTTGGCTTTCGAATACTTTCGAAAGGCAGGGCAGGATGGATATAGGTCTGTAGCAGTTTGGATCTAGAGTGTCACCCCCTTTGAAGAGGGGGATGACCGCGGCAGCTTTCCAATCTCTGGGGATCTCAGACGTTATGAAAGAGAGGTTGAACAGACTAGTAATAGGGGTTGCGACAATTTCGGCGGCTAGTTTTAGGAAGAAAGGGTCCAGATTGTCTAGCCCAGGTTAGTGGAGGAGTGGCGGAGAGAGTTCTGGGCATATTCTGCCCATGGCAAGAACACCGACCACTCCCCCAGCCGGTCCTGGCAGTAGGACCGCAGGAACCTACCCACGTCCTGATTTACCCGTTCCACCTGCCCATTACTCTCGGGGTGGAACCCAGAGGTCAGGCTGACCGAGACCCCAGACGTTCCATGAACGCCTTCCAGACCTTGGACGTGAACTGGGGATTTACAACAGGAACTGTATTCCAGGATATGACTGATACAGAGTATTGGAAATGTCCCTGTTTTGGTTAAATATAAAATGTATCTCCTTTTTTGCGTCAGACCCTTCTATGATGTATTTATTCAGTGTGGGAACGATAACATAGCTCCAGCTGATCCTGCTCTGAACTTGTCATAGCTCTTAATACCCTTTTAATGTTGAGTTAATATGTCTAGATTGCCTCAAAGCTTTTCTCTGCTCTGAGTAACCACTACATCAGCTCCCTTTAAAAATGCAATGGAAACATTCATGACTCTGTAAACAATTCCAGTAAGAAACTCCATGGTGGCTCCCCAGCACACTGGCACGTCACTGTGTGATGCAGTTCTCACAAGTGCTCCGGTTTCTCCCAGTATAGGACTCTGGCAATAATTAGGAAGGCCAGTAGAGTAACTCTGACAGTGACTGGGAAAAGCTAGTTAGTTTTGTTGGTCACCTCCTCTCCCAATTAATCCACTGCAGTGACTGGATAGTCAAAACTATTACTATTACTCATCATGCAGATGATAGGCTGGTATGAATCTGAGGGAAAGCATCTTTATGCCTTTGAAAACATGAAGTCTATTAGAAAATGTAGACCTACTCACTTATCACCTCAATGATGAACCGTAGCATCATCTGCGTAGAGAGGAGAATGTTTTTGTTCCTTTGGAAATGTAAGAGTTTGAATGTTTTTTCTCTGCTGTTTTCATTTACGCAAAAAATACACATTATTTTCCCTACATTGTGTCCAAAGTGACATGCTAGAGATGTTATTCCAACCTAAATGGGAAACTAACTCTCAGCTCTTATCCACAACCTTGACATTTGCTACAGTAGCAGAAATGTTTGCTCCAACCTGATTGTATCTGAATGAAAATTGACTCAAAAGGATAAAGTAGTAGCCTACGTTGATATCAATGAAATCCATTATTCAGATGTATCATATATGTTTGCTATGGTCTGTTGTATCTTGACCATAGTAAATTGTAGGGGGGTTTATGTGAAAGAGATGATAGTGAGACAATGAGATGATTCAGTACCTTCAGATAAACCATACTAGAGAGAAATACAGAGTTGCAATCTCTATGCTGTCAGAGGCCCTCCTTCTCTTACTCCCATTGAGTTCAACTGTTGGCATGCCTCAGCAAAACCCGGCCTGATGCATGTGGGCCAGTAGTGTAGTGTAGGACACTTCCTCTGCCTGTCACACAACAGAAGGATTAATGGAGCAGCGGCTGCTCATTGGTCAGATGGGACTTGACTACAATTTGCTCCTCACAAAGAAGGCTAATGATGCTTGTGGCTGCCTCCCATGCTGATGTGGCCCTCACCATGGCCCTGTTTACGGCACGCAACACTCCACACAAAGGACCGGGAAACTTGGAAGGCGCTACCATTACAGTGTAGCCAAGCAGACCATCACAACTCTCTGACACCTCTCTCTTTGTGCTCTTTACAGTTTCATTAGTCTATGTTCTTTCATCGACCAGTTTTTAGAATTAGCATTAGATAGATAGAAATATAGCCTGGTTGGAGTTTTGAAAATGTGTACATATTTGCATTTGTGAATTTATTTTACAGTTCAGTGATTTTGTTGGGTGATAAAATAGACATCAGTTTGAAACAGGAGACGGGACACCTTCTGCTGTGTTGACGGAGTAAAGCACATATCCTGTCTGATCCAGATGCTCCTGATTAATTCATTATATAGTCAGTATGAGGAGCTCTGCGGCTCCCTGTGTGGGGATTCACAGGTGGTGGTGAGACGTTCTTAACCTGAGGGGCTTTCTGACATTGATCAATTTTGATCATTTGTTATTCAGCACCACTTGTAAGCAAAGCCTCTCGACAATTATAATAAAAACAGCAGATGGGGGGGGATGTCTATCACGTTACATTCTGTTACTATAGAGGCCTTGCCGTTTGCCACACTGTAAATTTCAGTGGTTCACATCACATTAATGCTCTTGTACAGCTGCTTTGTGGTTTTGTCCTGATGCTTTCACATGTCATATTGGCTAAGATGTGGGCATACAAGGTAGCCAGTGTCCACTCTTGGTCTTGGCAAGCACATTAAAGATTTAATAGCCTATCATTGATCCATAGAGAGTTTAGGAGTGTTGTAGCTGTGTCCAACCATGTTTAATCACAGAGGCCTCTCCTGTGGGCATTGGTCCATTCATTTTCTTCAAACCCCACCACAAATGGCTGGCAACAAGCTCTAATCACTCCAATTTCCTTTAATATGGTTTTGTAGAGGACATAATTGAAAGCAGACAGGCTTTTATGTACATTGAAAACCAAACATCTTATGATCAATTATGAAAAAACTTTTATGACTACTCCCACTGGGCACACCATGTCATTTCAATGTGGATAATTGGGTAATACTTGGTTGAGACATGGATCAATGAGATTACAACCTATATTCACCCACTCAAAAAGACAGCCAAAGTTAGTTGAATATCCAATGTGTTATCAATATGCTTTCAAACACCTAAAAGCACAACCAAATTCCAATGGAAAAACAATGTCCGATTTTTTGTTGTTTATCACTGTCTATCACTGAGCTTTCAACCATTTAAAAGCAGAAGATACCGTATATCTCCTTCAAATGTTACTATTTGGTTGCGTTGACAACCAAACACAATTCAATATCACTAAATATAATTACATTTGAAATCAACCAGCTTGAAACCCTAGGCCTATATGTATTGTTTATTTTTGTTGATTCCTGAGTTGAATTGGAACAATAGCTGTTGATGACTTTGCAAATGCTATGTAGGCCTTAATAGCATCATTGATGATATATGAGTGATAAAGTATGGTCACATATAATTTGCTCTGTTAAACCTATCTTTTGGAATGACTCTCAACAATCATTCTCAACAACAAAGCAATAGTAATGGCATCTTTTGTAGGCACTAACTCTGCCATGGTTTGTTGAACAAAGCCTATGGGAAAATGAATTGAGTTTTTGGAGGGTTTTTGGATAAACGCCGAAAATAAGGTCTGTGGTAAACACAGACTTAGAAGATCTTATACGTTTTGTTCTATATTTTATACAAGGTTTGTCTGTTGACATTTCATCCTCAAAACAATAATTTACGTTGATGACCTTTTGCAAATCCAATGTATTTTCCACTTAGATTCCACGTCACAATACATTGACAAATTACGTTGAAACAATGTTGATTCCATCAGTTTCTGCCCAGTGGTCTGCTACTGGGTGGCTTGACTCTTGAAATTTTACGTTAATTGAACAGAGGCCTATCTCCAACTAATATAACAGCATGTTTTTGTGTCTTTATATTGTTGCTTACTTCAATTATGAATTGGAAGAGCATTGGTGGTGATATGAGCTACAGCATAGTGGGGCAGTGCCTCTGACTGACCGGCACTACAATATGAGCTGATACAGTATAGGGACACACCTTTTCATTATCTTGGACTAGAAACCACAGAAACTAATGTTTCCAAGAAACACTGCTTGCATTTATTCACCACTCAGACACAACATACAGCACTAATATACACTACATGATCAAAAGGATGTGGGCACCTGCTCGTCGAACATCTCATTCCAAAATCATGGGCATTTGCTGCTATAACAGCCTCCACTCTTCTGGGAAGGCTTTCCACTAGATGTTGGAACACTGCTGCGGGGACTTGCTTCCATTCAGCTACAAGAGCATTAGTGAGGTCGGGCACTGATGTTGGGCGATTAGGCCTGGCTCGCAGTTGGCATTCCAATTCATCACAAAGGTGTTCGATGGGGTTGAGGTCAGGAATCTGTGCAGCCCAGTCAAGTTCTTCCACATCGATCTCAACAAACCATTTCCGTATGGACCTCGCTTAGTGCACAGGGGCAATGTCATGCTGAAACAGGAAAGGGCCTTCCCCAAACTGTTGCCACAAAGTTGGAAGCACAGAATCGTCTAGAATGTAATTGCATGCTGCAGCGTTAAGATTTCCCTTCAGTGGAACTAAGGGGCCTAGCCCGAACCATGAAAAATAGCCTCAGACCATTATTCCTCCTCCACCAAACTTTACAGTTGGCACTAGCATTTGGGCAGGTAGTGGTTTCCTGGCATCCGCCAAACCCAGATTAGTCTGTTGGACTGCCAGATGGTGAAGTGTGATTCATCACTCCAGAGAACGTGTTTCCACTGCTCCAGAGTTCAATGGTGGCGAGCTTTACACCCCTCCAGCCGATGCTTGGCATTGCGCATGGTGTTCTTAAGCTTGTGTGCGGCTGCTCGGCCATAGAAACCCATTTCATGAAGCTCCCGACGAACAGTTATTGTGCTGACATTGCTTCCAGAGGCAGTTTGGAACTCGGTAGTGAGTGTTGCAACCGAGGACAGACGATTTGAACGCGCTGCGTGCTTCAGCACTCGGCGGTCCCGTTCTGTGAGCTTGTGTGGCCTACCACTTCGCAGCTGAGCCGTTGTTGCTCCTAGACATGTCCATTTCACAATAACAGCACTTACAGTTGACTGGGGCAGCTCTAGCAGGGCAGGACTTTGACAAACTGACTTGTTGGAAAGGTTGCATCCTATGATGGTACAGTTGAAGTCGGAAGTTTACATACACTAAGGTTGGAGTCATTAAAACTATAGTTTTGGCAAGTCGGTTAGGACATCTACTTTGTGCATGACACAAGTAATTTTTCCAACAATTGTTTACAGACAGAATATTTCACTTATAATTCACTGTATCACAATTCCAGTGGGTCAGAAGTTTACATACACTAAGTTGACGGTGCCTTTAAACAGCTTGGAAAATTACAGAAAATGATGTCATGGCTTTAGAAACTTCTGATAGGCTAATTGACATAATTTGAGTCAATTGGAGGTGTACCTGTGGATGTATTTCAAGGCCTATCTTCAAACTCAGTGCCTCTTTGATTGACATCATGGGAAAATCAAAAGAAATCAGCCAAGACCTCAGAATAAAAACTGTAGACCTCCACAAGTCTGATTCATCCTTGGGAGCAATTTCCAAACGCCTGAAGGTACCACGTTCATCTGTACAAACAATAGTACGCAAGTATAAACACCATGGGACCACGCAGCCGCCATACCGCTCAGGAAGGAGACGCGTTCTGTCTCCTAGAGATGAACGTACTTTGGTGTGAAAAGTGCAAATCAATCCCAGAACAACAGCAAAGGACCTTGTGAAGATGCTGGAGGAAACAGGTACAAAAGTTTCTATATCCACAGTAAAACGAGTCCTATATCGACATAACCTGAAAGGCCGCTCAGCAAGGAAGAAGCCACTGCTCCAAAACCGCCATAAAAAAGCCAGACAATGGTTTGCAACTGCACATGGGGACAAAGATCGTACTTTTTGGAGAAATGTCCTCTGGTCTGATGAAACAAAAATAGAACTGTTTGGCCATAATGACCATCGTTATGTTTGGAGGAAAAAGGGGGCTGCTTGCAAGCCAAAGAACACCATCCCAACCATGAAGCACGGCTGTGGCAGCATCATGCTGTGGGGGTGCTTTGCTGCAGGAGGGACTGGTGCACTTCACAAAATAGATGGCATCATGAGGAAGGAAAAGTATGTGGATATATTGAATCAACATCTCAAGACATCAGTCAGGAAGTTAAAGCTTGGTCGCAAATGGGTCTTCCAAATGGACAATGACCCCAAGCATACTTCCAAAGTTGTGGAAAAATGGCTTAAGGACAACAAAGTCAAGGTATTGGAGTGGCCATCACAAAGCCCTGACCTCAATCCTATAAAACATTTGTGGGCAGAACTGAAAAAGCGTGTGTGAGCAAGGAGGCCTACAAACCTGACTCAGTTACACCAGCTCTGTCAGGAGGAATGGGCCAAAATTCACCCAACTTATTGTGGGAAGCTTGTGGAAGTCTACCCGAAACGTTTGACCCAATTTAAACAATTTAAAGGCACTGCTACCAAATACTAATTGAGTGTATGTAAACTTCTGACCCACTGGGAATGTGATGAAAGTAATAAAAGCTGAAATAAATCATTCTCTCTACTATTATTCAGAAATGTTACATTCTTAAAATAAAGTGGTGATCCTAACTGACCTTAAGACAGGAAATATTTACTACGATTAAATGTCAGGAATTGTGAAAAACAGAGTTTAAATGTATTTGGCTAAGGTGTATGTAAACTTTCGACTTCAACTGTACGTTGAAAGTCTGTGAACTCTTCAGCACAGGCCATTCTTTTGCTAATGTTTGTCTATGGAGATTGCATGGCGGTGTGCTTGATTTTATACACCTGTCAGCATCAGGTGTGGCTGAATGAGCCGAATCCACTAATTTGAAGGGGTGTACACATACTTTTGGCCATGTAGTGTATGTGTGGAGATACCAGTTCTCAGGGCTTGAGGGTGTTTCGTCATGCGATGATGCCTTCAAATTAACCTAACCTCATGCAGTACCTCATGCACACAGAGAAATGCATGCCTTAGGGAGGAGCTAATTTATGGCTTAGTATTTTGTGAATCATTACCAAACCATCTCTTTGTGTATTCTATTTGTTTACCCGTAGAAACAGAAACTTTAATAATGTTGACATACTGTTTTACCCACTTCATATGTACAGTGCATTTGGAAAGTATTCAGACCCCTTGACTTTTTCCACATTTTGTTACGTTACAGCCTTATTCTAAAATGGATTAAATTGATTGGACATGATTTGGAAAGGCACACACCTGTCTATATAAGGTCCCACAGATGACAATGCATGTCAGAGCAAAAACCAAGACATGAGGTAGAAGGAATTGTCCGTAGAGCTCCGAGACATGACTGTGTCGAGGGACAGATCTGAGGAAGGGTACCAAAACATTTCTGCAGCATTGGTCCCCAAGAACAGTGGCATCCATCATTATTAAAAGGAAGAAGATTGGAACCGCCTGGACAACTGAGCAATCGGGGGAGAAGGGCCTAGGTCAGGGAGGTGACCAAGAACCCGATGGTCACTATGCCAGAGCTCTAGAGTTCCTCTACGGAGATGGGTGAACCTTCCAGAAGGACAACCATCTCTGCAGCACTCCACCAATCAGGCCTTTATGGTAGAGTGGCCAGACGGAAGCCACTCCTTAGTAAAAGGCACATGACATCCCGCTTGCGACTCTCTGAGTGTGCCAAGAGTGTGCAAAGCTGTCATCAAGGCAAAGGGTGGCTACTTTGAAGAATCTCAAATATAAAATATATTTTGATTTGTTTAACACTTTTTTGGTTACTACATGATTCCATATGTGCTATTTCATAGTTTTGATGTCTTCACTAGTATTCTACAATGTAGAAAATTGAAAAAAATAAAGAGAAACCCTTGAATGAGTAGGTGTGTATAAACTTTTGACTGGTACTGTGTATGTGTATTGTTTTGTATTAATAGGTATTACTGCACCGTTGGAGCTAGAAACACAAGCATTTCACTGCACCTGCGATAAGATCTGCAAATATGTGTACGCAACCAATCAAATTTGATTTGGTTTTGATTCGATTTGAACTCTAAGTAGACCCATACTAGCCGGGTGATACTATGATACAGTATTATGATATTAACTGTAGTGAAAACGTCAGTCTGACTCCCATAGAGAGGGGAGTCTTTGTCTCAGCTCTGTTTGTCTCAGTCTGTCAGATATGATCATATTTGCCTGTTAAGAGGACAGATGATGTGTTTGTTTTGGTCCAGGTAAAGAGTGCACTCTGCCCATCTGAAAACAGACAGACATGGCCACAGGCTATGAAATTAATATATTTCCAGCGAGTTACAGTGGGGAAAAAAAGTATTTAGCCAGCCACCAATTGTGCAAGTTCTCCCACTTAAAAAAGATGAGAGAGGCCTGTAATTTTCATCATAGGTACACGTCAACTATGACAGACAAATTGAGGAAAAAAATCCAGAAAATCACATTGTAGGATTTTTAATGAATTTATTTGCAAATTATGGTGGAAAATAAGTATTTGGTCACCTACAAACAAGCAAGATTTCTGGCTCTCACAGACTTGTAACTTCTTCTTTAAGAGGCTCCTCTGACCTCCACTCGTTACCTGTATTAATGACACCTGTTTGAACTTGTTATCAGTATAAAAGACACCTGTCCACAACCTCAAACGGTCACACTCCAAACTCCACTATGGCCAAGACCAAAGAGCTGTCAAAAGACACCAGAAACAAAATTGTAGACCTGCACCAGGCTGGGAAGACTGAATCTGCAATAGGTAAGCAGCTTGGTTTGAAGAAATCAACTGTGGGAGCAATTATTAGGAAATGGAAGACATACAAGACCACTGATAATCTCCCTCGATCTGGGGCTCCACGCAAGATCTCACCCTGTGGGGTCAAAATGATCACAAGAACGGTGAGCAAAAAATCCCAGAACCACACGGGGGGGACCTAGTGAATGACCTGCAGAGAGCTGGGACCAAAGTAACAAAGCCTACCATCAGTAACACACTACGCCGCCAGGGACTCAAATCCTGCAGTGCCAGATGTGTCCCCCTGCTTAAGCCAGTATATCTCCAGGCCCGTCTGAAGTTTGCTAGAGTGCATTTGGATGATCCAGAAGAGGATTGGGAGAATGTCATATGGTCAGATGAAACCAAAATATAACTTTTTGGTAAAAACTCAACTCGTCGTGTTTGGAGGACAAAGAATGCTGAGTTGCATCCAAAGAACACCATACCTACTGTGAAGCATGGGGGTGGAAACATCATGCTTTGGGGCTGTTTTTCTGCAAAGGGACCAGGACGACTGATCCGTGTAAAGGAAAGAATGAATGGGGCCATGTATCGTGAGATTTTGAGTGAAAACCTCCTTCCATCAGCAAGGGCATTGAAGATGAAACGTGGCTGGGTCTTTCAGCATGACAATGATCCCAAACACACCGCCCGGGCAACGAAGGAGTGGCTTCGTAAGAAGCATTTCAAGGTCCTGGAGTGGCCTAGCCAGTCTCCAGATCTCAACCCAATAGAAAATCTTTGGAGGGAGTTGAAAGTATGTGTTGCCCAGCGACAGCCCCAAAACATCACTGCTCTAGAGGAGATCTGCATGGAGGAATGGGCCAAAATATCAGCAACAGTATGTGAAAACCTTGTGAAGACTTACAGAAAACGTTTGACCTGTGTCATTGCCAACAAAGGGTATATAACAAAGTATTGAGAAACTTTTGTTATTGACCAAATACTTATTTTCCACCATAATTTGCAAATAAATTCATAAAAAATCCTACAATGTGATTTTCTGGATTTTTTTTTCTCATTTTGTCTGTCATAGTTGACGTGTAACTATGATGAAAATTACAGACCTCTCTCATCTTTTTAAGTGGGAGAACTTGCACAATTGGTGGCTGACTAAATACTTTTTTTCCCCACTGTATGTCCAACAAACACAAACACAGGGAAGTGCACTCAGCCTAAAGTAGCCCCTATGTAGCCAGTAGCCTTATGGCTGAAGCCTTGTTAGTACTGAGACGTGTGCGAATGGAGTGTTTTTTCAAACCAATGTTCCATGATAAGGAGAGGAACCCTGTGAACTGTGTTGCACTGTCTGTACACCAATGTGAATGAATGTTCTTTTGTCCATGTGTGCAGATCTCAGCTGAGCCCCTGGGGTGGTTTGACTGTATGGAGGCTGATTGGAGGAGGCTGTCCATCCTGGGAGGCTTGTTGTGAGGTGAAAGGTCATCATTCCGAGGCCAGAGTCTTCTGCAGCCCCGGAGGAGCTTCACTTTCACAACAGAGCACAGGTCTCCCATTTAGGGAGCCCAGACCCACAGGAAGAGAGGGAGATAAAATAAACACAGGAGAAAAGGGCGCTGTTCATGAATTCCCCCAAATCCTGAAAGACAAACAGTGTGAGTTGGCTGGCAGTCGTGAGGAGAGGAGCCATGTGGACAATAAGCATAGCCCAGCTCTGTTTCCCGGCCTTCACTCTCCTACTGGCCTACGCCTTCGTCCAAGCAGCTGCCACTGAGGACGATGTCACTCCACGGCTCAGCTTCACTTACAGTAAGTGTCATCCATCGCCTTCCTTCCTGACTGTTAGAATAGCTGTGGTTCTTTATGGGAACATACAGTGCATTCGGAAAGATTCAGAACCCTTGACTTTTTCCACATTTTGTTACATTACAGGCTTATTCTAAAATTGATTAAATAAATAAAAATACTCATCAATCTACAAACAATACCTCCATAATGACAAAGCAATAACAGGTTTTTAGAAATGTTTGCAAATGTATTAAATATACCTTATTTACATAAGTATTCAGACCCTTCGCTATGAGACTTGAAATTGAGCTCAGGTGCATCCTGTTTCCATTGATCATCCTTGTGATGTTTCTAAAACTTGATTGGAGTCCACCTGTGGTAAATTCAATTGATTGGACATGATTTGAAAAGGCACACACCTGTCTATATAAGGTCCCAGAGTTGACAGTGCATGTCAGAGCAAAAACCAAGCCATGAGGTCGAAGGAATTGTCCGTAGAGCTCCAAGACAGGATTGTATTGAGGTACCACCAAGACTCTTCCTAGAGCTGGCCGCCCGGCCAAACTGAGCAATCGGGGGAGAATGGCCTTGGTCAGGGAGGTGACCAAGAACCCGATGGTCACTCTGAGAGAGCTCCAGAGTTCCTCTGTGGAGATGGGAGAATCTTCCAGAAGGGCAACCTTCTCTGCAGCACTCCAACAATCAGGCCTTTATGGTAGAGTGGCCAGACGGAAGCTACTCCTCAGTAAAAGACACATGACAGCCCACTTGGAATTTGCCAAAAGGGACCTAAAGGACTCAGACCATGAGAAACAAGATTCTCTGGTCTGATGAAAACAAGATTGAACTCTTTGGCCTGAATCCCAAGCGTCACGTCTGGAGGAAACCTAGCACCATCCCTACGGTGAAGCATGGTGGTGGAAGCATCATGCTGTGGGGATGTTTTTCAGTGGCAGGGACTGGGATATTAGTCAGGATTGAGGGAAAGATGAACGGAGCCTGCTCCAGAGCGCTCAGGACCTCAGACTGGTGCAAAGGTTCACCTTCCAACAGGACAACGACCCTAAGCACACAGCCAAGACAACGCAGGAGTGGCTTGGGACAAGTCTCTGAATGTCCTTGAGTGGCCCAGCCAGAGTCCGGACCTGAACCCGATCGAACATCTCTGGAGAGACCTGAAAATAGCTGTGCAGTGACAGTGCTAGGCTCCCTGTCCCCTTCCAACCTGACAAAGCTTGAGAGGATCTGCAGAGAAGAATGGGAGAAACCCTCCAAATACAGGTGTGCCAAGCTTGTAGCATCATAAGCAAGAAGACTCAAGGCAATATTTACCTGGAGCTAACCTTGCAGATAGCATTTCTGGGTGATCTGAAAAGTCAATCAATCAATAATATAATAATACTTTTAGCAAAAAAATGTATTTTCAATTTACAATCTGTAGAAACAATGAGAATAGAAAGGTTCAGAACTTTTGTAAAACATCACAGTACAGTTGAAAAATATATGGCAAATAGAAATCCTATATGGATGGTGTTAAGATATAGATGGGTGGTTTTGAATGGAGTTGAAGGATGGGACTAATAACAACTAACAACAACTAATAACAAGATAACTAATAATGTAAGCATACTGTGTCCATAATAAGTATATAGGTTGTAGGTTGGGAGCTTTTGTGAAAGAGCACAGTTAGAAAGATATGGCATATAGAAGCAAACCAGATGGACATCATGAAAATGATCGGAGTGGTTGAGAGTAGAAGAAGTTCAGGAGAAAAAACAAACAAAATATAATTATTGTAAAATTGACTGTGTCCATAAAATGTATATAGTAAGTATAAGCTGGGAGTAGAGGCCTAAGCATTGTTGTTCACTAGTTTACTCCAATTATGGAAAGGGTGGTGGGGTTGGAAAGTAATAAAGGGGAAAATATATATTTTTAATGGATATGTATGTGTATGTATCTATGTACAGTGGGGGAAAAAAGTATTTAGTCAGCCACCAATTGTGCAAGTTCTCCCACTTAAAAAGATGAGAGAGGCCTGTAATTTTCAACATAGGTACACGTCAACTATGACAGACAAAATGAGAAAAGAAATTCCAGACAATCACATTGTAGGATTTTTAATGAATTTATTTGCAAATTATGGTGGAAAATAAGTATTTGGTCAATAACAAAAGTTTCTCAATACTTTGTTACAGTGTATACCCTTTGTTGGCAATGACACAGGTCAAACGTTTTCTGTAAGTCTTCACAAGGTTTTCACACACTGTTGCTGGTATTTTGGCCCATTCCTCCATGCTGATATTCTCTAGAGCAGTGATGTTTTGGGGCTGTCGCTGGGCAACACGGACTTTCAACTCCCTCCAAAGATTTTCTATGGGGTTGAGATCTGGAGACTGGCTAGGCCACTCCAGAACCTTGAAATGCTTCTTACGAAGCCACGCCTTCGTTGCCCGGGCGGTGTGTTTGGGATCATTGTCATGCTGAAAGACCCAGCCACGTTTCATCTTCAATGCCCTTGCTGATGGAAGGAGGTTTTCACTCAAAAATCTCACGATACATGGCCCCATTCATTCTTTCCTTTACACGGATCAGTCGTCCTGGTCCCTTTGCAGAAAAACAGCCCCAAAGCATGATCTTTCCACCCCCATGCTTCACAGTAGGTATGGTGTTCTTTGGATGCAACTCAGCATTCTTTTGTCCTCCAAACACGACAAGTTGAGTTTTTACCAAAAAGTTCTATTTTGGTTTCATCTGACCGTATGACATTCTCCCAATCCTCTTCTGGATCATCCAAATGCACTCTAGCAAACTTCAGACGGGCCTGGACATGTACTGGCTTAAGCAGGGGGACACGTCTGGCACTGCAGGATTTGAGTCCCTGGCGGCGTAGTGTGTTACTGATGGTAGGCTTTGTTACTTTGGTCCCAGCTCTCTGCAGGTCATTCACTATGTCCCCCCATGTGGTTCTGGGATTTTTGCTCACCGTTCTTGTGATCATTTTGACCCCACGGGGTGAGATCTTGCGTGGAGCCCCAGATCGAGGGAGATTATCAGTGGTCTTCTATGTCTTCCATTTCCTAATAATTGCTCCCACAGTTGATTTCTTCAAACCAAGCTGCTTACCTATTGCAGATTCTGTCTTCCCAGCCTGGTGCAGGTCTACAATTTTGTTTCTGGTGTCCTTTGACAGCTTTTTGGTCTTGGCCATAGTGGAGTTTGGAGTGTGACTGTTTGAGGTTGTGGACAGGTGTCTTTTATACTGATAACAAGTTCAAACAGGTGCCATTAATACAGGTAACGAGTGGAGGACAGAGGAGCCTCTTAAAGAAGAAGTTACAGGTCTGTGAGAGCCAGAAATCTTGCTTGTTTGTAGGTGACCAAATACTTATTTTCCACCATAATTTGCAAATAAATTCATTAAAAATCCTACAATGTGATTATCTGGATTTTTTTTCTCAATTTGTCTGTCATAGTTGACGTGTACCTATGATGAAAATTACAGGCCTCTCTCGTCTTTTTTAAGTGGGAGAACTTGCACAATTGGTGGCTGACTAAATACTTCTTTCCCCCACTGTATGTATGTATGTATGTATGTATGTATGTATGTATGTATGTATGTATGTATGTATGTATGTATGTATGTATGTATGTATGTATGTATGTATGTATGTATGTATGTAAGTGTACAGTCGTGGTCAAAAGTTTTGAGAATGACACGAGTATTGGTCTTCACAAAGTTCGCTGCTTCAGTGTTATGATATATTTTTGTCAGATGTTACTATGTTATACTGAAGTATAATTACAAGCATTCCATAAGTGTCAAAGGCTTTTATTGACAATTACATTAAGTTTATGCAAAGAGTCAATATTTGCAGTGTTGACCCTTCTTTTTCAAGACCTCTGCAATCCGCCCTGGCATGCTGTCAATTAACTTCTGGGCCACATCCTGACTGATGGCAGCCCATTCTTGCATAATCAATGCTTGGAGTTTGTCAGAATTTGTGGGGTTTTGTTTGTCCACCCGCCTCTTGAGGATCAACCACAAGTTCTCAATTGGATTAAGGTCTGGGGAGTTTCCTGGCCATGGACCCAAAATGTCGATGTTTTGTTCCCCGAGCCACTTAGTTATCACTTTTGCCTTATGGCAAGGTGCTCCCATCATGCTGGAAAAGGCATTGGTCGTCACCAAACTGTTCTTGGATGGTTGGGAGAAGTTGCTCTCGGAGGATGTGTTGCTACCATTCTTTATTCATGGCTGTGTTCTTAGGCAAAATTGTGAGTGAGCCCACTCCCTTGGCTGAGAAGCAACCCCACACATGAATGGTCTCAGGATGCTTTCCTGTTGGCATGACACAGGACTGATGGTAGCGCTCACCTTGTCTTCTCCGGACAAGGTGTTTTCCGGATGCCCCAAACAATCGGAAAGGGGATTCATCAGAGAAAATGACTTTACCCCAGTCCTCAGCAGTCCAATCCTTGTATCTTTTGCAGAATATCAGTCTGTCCCTGATGTTTTTACCTGGAGAGAAGTGGCTTCTTTGCTGCCCTTCTTGACACCAGGCCATCCTCCAAACGACTTCGCCTCACTGTGCGTGCAGATGCACTCACACCTGCCTGCTGCCATTCCTGAGCAAGCTCTGCACTGGTGGTGCCCCGATCCCGCAGCTGAATCAACTTTAGGAGACAGTCCTGGCGCTTGCTGGACTTTCTTGGGAGCCCTGATGCCTTCTTCACAACAATTGAACCTCTCTCCTTGAAGTTCTTGATGATCCGATAAATGGTTGATTTAGGTGCAATCTTACTAGCAGCAATATCCTTGCCTGTGAAACCCTTTTTGTGCAAAGCATTGATGACGGCACGTGTTTCCTTGCAGGTAACCATGGTTAACAGAGGAAGAACAATGATTTCAAGCACCACTCTCCTTTTAAAGCTTCCAGTCTGTTATTCTAACTCAATCAGCATGACAGAGTGATCTCCAGCCTTGTCCTCGTCAACACTCTCACCTGTGTTAACGAGAGAATCACTGACATGATGGCAGCTGATCACTCTTCATGACATTCTGGAGTATATGCAAATTGCCATCATCAAAACTGAGGCAGCAGACTTTGTGAAAATTTGTATTTGTGTCATTCTCAAAACTTTTGACCACGACTGTATGTATGTATGTATGTATGTATGTATGTATGTATGTATGTATGTATGTATGTATGTATGTATGTACGTATGTATATGTGTATGTGTGTGTATGTATATATGTATGTATGTATGTACAGTGGGGAGAACAAGTATTTGATACACTGCCGATTTTGCAGGTTTTCCTACTTACAAAGCATGTAGAGATCTGTCATTTTTATCATAGGTACACTTCAACTGTGAGAGACAGAATCTAAAACAAAAATCCAGAAAATCACATTGTATGATTTTTAAGTAATTAATTTGCATTTTATTGCATGACATTAGCATTTGATCACCTACCAACCAGTAAGAAGTCCGGCTCTCACAGACCTGTTAGTTTTTCTTTAAGAAGCCCTCCTGTTCTCCACTCATTACCTGTATTAACTGCACCTGTTTGAACTCGTTACCTGTATAAAAGATACCTGTCCACACACTCAATCAAACAGACTCCAACCTCCACAATGGCCAAGACCAGAGAGCTGTGTAAGGACATCAGGGATAAAATTGTAGACCTGCACAAGGCTGGGATGGGCTACAGGACAATAGGCAAGCAGCTTGGTGAGAAGGCAACAACTGTTGGCGCAATTATTAGAAAATGGAAGAAGTTCAAGATGACGGTCAATCACCCTCGGTCTGGGGCTCCATGCAAGATCTCACCTAGTGGGGCATCAATGATCATGAGGAAGGTGAGGGATCAGCCCAGAACTACACGGCAGGACCTGGTCAATGACCTGAAGAGAGCTGGGACCACAGTCTCAAAGAAAACCATTAGTAACACACTACGCCGTCATGGATTAAAATCCTGCAGCGCACGCAAGGTCCCCCTGCTCAAGCCAGCGCATGTCCAGGCCCGTCTGAAGTTTGCCAATGACCATCTGGATGATCCAGAGGAGGAATGGGAGAAGGTCATGTGGTCTGATGAGACAAAAATAGAGCTTTTTGGTCTAAACTCCACTCGCCGTGTTTGGAGGAAGAAGAAGGATGAGTACAACCCCAAGAACACCATCCCAACTGTGAAGCATGGAGGTGGAAATATCATTCTTTGGGGATGCTTTTCTGCAAAGGGGACAGGACGACTGCACCGTATTGAGGGGAGGATGGATGGGGCCTTGTATCGCGAGATCTTGGCCAACAACCTCCTTCCCTCAGTAAGAGCATTGAAGATGGGTCGTGGCTGGGTCTTCCAGCATGACAATGACCCGAAACACACAGCCAGGGCAACTAAGGAGTAGCTCCGTAAGAAGCATCTCAAGGTCCTGGAGTGGCCTAGCCAGTCTCCAGACCTGAACCCAATAGAAAATCTTTGGAGGGAGCTGAAAGTCCGTATTGCCCAGTGACAGCCCCGAAACCTGAAGGATCTGGAGAAGGTCTGTATGGAGGAGTGGGCCAAAATCCCTGCTGCAGTGTGTGCAAACCTGGTCAAGACCTACAGGAATCGTATGATCTCTGTAATTGCAAACAAAGGTTTCTGTACCAAATATTAAGTTCTGCTTTTCTGATGTATCAAATACTTATGTCATGCAATAAAATGCAAATTAATTACTTAAAAATCATACAATGTGATTTTCTGGATTTTTGTTTTAGATTCCGTCTCTCACAGTTGAAGTGTACCTATGATAAAAATTACAGACCTCTACATGCTTTGTAAGTAGGAAAACCTGCAAAATCGGCAGTGTATCAAATACTTGTTCTCCCCACTGTATGTATGTGTGTATAATAATAAAATAAATAAAAAATAAAATAAAAAAAGAAGACTCAAGGCCGTAATCGCTGCCAAAGGTGCTTCATCAAAGTTCTGAGTAAAGGGTCTGAATACTTACTTAAATGTAATATTTCCGTATTTTATTTTTAATACATCTGCCAAAAATTCTAAAATATTTTTTTTGTTTTGTCACTATGGGGTATTGTGTGTAGCTCAACTGGTAGAGCATGGTGCTTGTAACACCAGGGTAGTGGGTTCGATCCCCGGGACCACCCATACATAAAACTGTATGCACACATGACTGTAAGTCGCTTTGGATAAAAGTGTCTGCGAAATGGCATATTATTATTATTATAAATTGATGAGGGAAAAAAATGTTTTAATCAATTTTAGAAAAAGTGTGTAACGTAACAAAATGTCGAAAAAGTCAAGGGGTCTGAATACTTTTCGAATGCACAGTAACTCTCCTCCCTCCTGTATTCCTCTGTTTCTCCAGGACCAGTTGTAGGTCATAGTGTGAGAAACACAAGAATTCCTTGAGTGTTGGAGAAACAGAGCGAGCAAGAGAGAGGCTACAGTGTTTACCCACTCTGTGTGCTCTCCCCACTGACCTGGGTGTGTAGATCATCCATTTACTGAAAAATGTGCATGGGAGTCTCAGCCTGCTTCCCTTCCAGAGCTGTTGTTCCTCTATAAATAAGAGCAGTGTGGGGTTGGGGTTGTGGTGGAGGCGGCTGGGATGGCCCAGGGTGCTGAGAGGAGAGGAGAGCTCTGGAGCTCTGGGGCTCAGGCAGGGCTTTGAGGAATATCTGAAATGGACAGAAACGCATGGCAAGGTGTTGATGAACAGACAAATGGGAGCAAGGCTGTTCCTCTCTAACCGGCTCTATTGAGGAGCTCAGTGTGTTCTCAGTGGGACACATCGTGGTGGAGCACAACATTTACATAACTGCTATGCTCACGGAAAGACGCTGGTATTTCAGGACAGTGCCTCACACACTTTGAATGGTATCCTGCTGAAAGGGAGAGAAAGCGTGTTCTGCAAGGTCTTAGTGATATATTGTTACTCAGTACAAGATACTGTATTATGTAACCTATTGTGAGAATTAAGCTCTTGTCAGGGATTTTACATTTTGCTTGTGTTTCCGTTGATTAACTTCCATTGACATTGTGCAACATTTCAATACATTTCACTGGCAGTTCCTCGCAAAATCTAAAGGAACATTCATGATGGCTCAGCAGTACAAAAAGTTTCCGATCCATGCATTTGACTCTGTGTGTTACTCAGTGTGTTCCTCAGTGTGTCTAGACCTTAATGGCAGTAAAGCCAGCTAAATCCCAGGGCATGAATGGCAGTTCCATCAGGGTGGGTCTGTCAAGTCATAGCAGGTCAGAGGTATTTACAACATGAACCAGGTCATTGTACTTAGTCTTACTCAGGACAATGACACACACACAGAGTTTCCATCAACAGGGAGGTATTGGTCTTCTGTAGCCGTCCTCTTCAGTCTGTGCTAATGGTTTGTTTGCCCAGTTAACTTAAGTAGTTGCCAATAACACCATATTAAAAAATGTCTTCAAAACATGTCTTTATTAAGTGCAGTGCTTGTTAAACTAATAAGCGTAGGGATTATGCTCGCCCATCTGATTTCAATATGGCTCCAGATTTGTGGTTTTGGAAGAAGGAATCAAATGATATGTAATTGCAATACAGCCCATTTGTCAACATACTAATGCTCTGCCAGGGTTGATGAGCGTATGCACATAATGCTAAAGCTATGGATGGCCCCCATTCCCTTTGGTGTGAACCATTGAGAATGTGATTTACCACCCAATTCGTCACGGTTCACATGGTCTCAGGTCTTACAGGCCATTTGGGGGGCAGCGGGTCCAGCTCTATAGAAGGCAGCACTAGAAATCCTAGCTATACTTTTCATCAATCTGTAACATTTTTGTTTTCATAGGAGAACAAAACCTTTAGCGCTATTTGTGTGGGATAGTAGTGATGCAAGACTGCAAATGCAGGAATAGGATTAGTTTACTGTTGATCCCAATGACTCACATTTTAGGATCAGCTATAGTCTTTACGCACATACTGGCATAGAAAGAGAGTGCTCAGATTGCGTTTTCATAATATCTTCACCTACAATAGTGTAAGCCACTGTATATTCATCTGAGGCCAGGAGAAGATTGAAATGGGTCACAGAGACCTCAGCTTGGAGCCTGTCCTGCCTGTCCCAGCCTGCATCCTGGCTTTCTCTTGATGGACCTCTATAGTTTCAGGTAATCTCTCTCACCTGCCAGCCTTCACAAAGCCCCCAGCACAGCCCTGATGGAGCATTTCATAACAGCACACACCATCAATCACAACCGTAAAAGGCCCTTTCAGCCACTTCACACTTCACACGTCTCTTTGGTCTGGAAAAAAATATTTGCTTTTAGGGTGAATCACTAATCTTGAATGAACACTATAAAACACGTAAGACCGAAATGTCACTTTCCTAGTCAGTCATGTCAAGATGCCTACATTATCTGAAGATTCTGGATATAGGCCAAGTTTCTATCTTCTCACTCTGTAGTCTGTAGGTTGTGTTTTTTGGTTTAGAAAACCATTGTTACAGAAGCATCCATTAGGAATTATCCATAAACCCATTCATTGATTATGTAAAGCTGTAAGCTAATTAGTATCACATTGCTATACATCTCTTGCCACTGTTCTACTGATGAGCCATGCTTTTACTCAATGGGGTCAACGTAAGGAAACAGCCTACTTTACTAACAGTGGGAGTGACTTCCAGCTCTTAAAACTTTGAGAGGTTCAGTAGTAAAAGGAACTGGCTGTCCACTCATGATACAGTTACAGTCATATAGCCATTTACCAGCTGCAGCACTGAACCTGACAGCGAAAGGATGTGGTCCCACTGACATTTAAACGACCCACACAGATCTGTTTCCTTGGAATAGGCAAATGTTTGTGTCCAGTAGGGATATATATTCCATTGGTTAAGCAAAGACCCTCATGAAAAGAAAGCAAAGTGTCCATGTTGATAGGGATGCTGATTGACAGTGGCCTGACGATGGGAGCTGCCTTTGCCTGCTAACATCAGTGCCGGTGTGATGACATTTTCCAGGCCCCCTGCAAAAGGGCTGTGTCACTCTGTGTTTACTGTATCAAAGCAACACTTTGTGCCGTGAGCCTTGGGGACCTAGGCCTTACAAAACCAGGCTGACTCCTCTCTTCTCCTCTCTATCTGCCCCTCAGTCCTGTCTGTTTGTATGTGAGCCTTCATGACTTCATGTGAGCATTCATGACTTCATGCCTTGTGATTGTGGTGCGCTCAGATCAGCCAGGCCCTCCCCAGTCCCTCCTCAGGCCCAGCAGCAGCAACATTTTCCTGGACAGCCTTTCTCTCCTCTCCCCTCCCCCGCCACCCCTCCGTCCCGCCCTCTGCCTCAATGAAGAGGCTAATCCTCCATGAATACTGAATGGGGATTTGTGTGTTATGGTGTGAACATAGGTCTGGTTCTCATTATGCGCCTATCAGGACGGATCATGGGTTCAGGGAGGAGAGCCTACATCTGTTTTGCTCTCCACTTTTGTTCCTGGCTTTAATGCAGACCATGCCGGAGAGCTTAGCGTGCTAGAATGCTATTTAAAGGGACACCTATAAGCGGTTTATGTTGGCTCTATGTGCCTGTTGATCTATTCAGCCCTCTGTTTGTTAAACACAGTGCAGGCAGTCATGGTATAGGTCAGCATATAGGGGACATGCCCACAGCACTAATAATTAAGAAGATCATTCATTTTAAAGCACATAATGTATATCAGAATGTGCTTTGTTCTTGTGCTATAGGACAGTGATTAGGCCTGTTGAGCCACTCACGTTGAAGTGATTGAAAATGACAATCTTGTCAAATGAGATAAGGAATCTACCAAGAATGTACTGTATGTACAGTATAGCTGCACAATGTAGCTACTATACCGTACTCTTCTTTAAGTATGCATGAAATGGCCTCCATTCCTGTGGACTGTGTTGTTATGGGAGGGGTCTGGCCGTAGGTGCTTAGACATGCTCCACTAGACCACAGCCCCTTGGCAGACACATGCATACTGCCCATGAAAGGCCTGCAGTATGGAGAGCCAGCTGAGCTTCTGTCTGAGGGGGGTATACTCGGTGTATGTCATCCATGAAAAGAGATATGATTGATGTTTAGAATATTTTATGAATATGTGTGATAACATGCTGTTTTACCTGTTCATGCTAAAGTCTGCTAGAAGTTGCAGCGCAATGGTATCTGTTTCTTCAATTCAAATCAAATTTGATTGGTCGCGTACACATATTTTGCAGATGTAAACGCAGGTGCAGCGAAATGTTTCTAGCTCCAACAGTGCAGTAATACCTAACAATACAAAACAATACACACAAATCCCAAAAATAAAAAGAAAGAAATTAAGAAATATCAGAATGAGTCAGAGTCGGGAATATAAATATATACAGTACCAGTCAAAAGTTTGGACGCCCTACTCATTCAAGGGTTTTTCTTTATTTTTACTATTTTATACATTGTAGAACAATAGTGAAGACATCAAAACTATGAAATAACACATATGGAATCATGTAGTATCCAAAAAAGTGTTAAACAAATGAAAATATATTTTATATTTGAGATTCTTCAAATTAGCCACCCTTTGCCTTGATGACAGCTTTGCACACTCTTGGCATTCTCTCAACCAGCTTCATGAGGTAGTCACCTAGAATGCTTTTCCAACAGTCTTGAAGGAGATCCCACATATACTGAGCACTTGTTGGCTGCTTTTCCTTCACTCTGCGGTCCAACTTATCCCAAACCATCTGAATTGGGTTGAGGTCGGGTGATTGTGGAGGCCAGGTCATCTGATGGAGCACTCCATCACTCTCCTTCTTGGTCAAATAGCCCTTACACAGCCTGGAGGTGTGTTTTGGGTCATTATCCTGCTGAAAAACAATTGATAGTCCCACTAAGCGCAAACCACATGGGATGGCGTATCGCTGCAGAATGCGGTGGTAGCCATGCTGGTTAAGTGTGCCTTGAATTCTAAATAAATCACTGACAGTGTCACCAGTAAAGCACCTCCACACAATCACACCTCCTCCTCCATGCTTCACGGTGGGAACCACACATGCGGAGATCATCTGTTCACCTACTCTGCGTCTCACAAAGACACGTCGGTTGGAACCAAAAATCTCCAATTTGGACTCATCAGACCAAAGGACAGATTTCCACCGGTCTAATGTCCATTGCTCGTGTTTCTTGGTCCAATCAAGTCTCTTCTTCTTAGTGGTTTCCTTTAGTAGTGGTTTCTTTGCAGCAATTCGACCATGAAGGCCTGATTCGCGCAGTCACCTCTGAACAGTTGATGTTGAGATCTGTCTGTTACTTGAAGTCTGTGAAGCATTTATTTGGGCTGCAATCTGAGGTGCAATTAATTGTCGATTTCTGAGGCTGGTAACTCTAATGAATTTATCCTCTGCAGCAGAGGTAACTCTGGGTCTTCCTTTTCTGTGGCGGTCCTCATGAGCCAGTTTCATCATAGCGCTTGATGGTTTTTGCGGATGCACTTCAAGAAACGTTCAAAGTTCTTGACATTTTCCAGATTGACTGACCTTCATGTCTTAAAGTAATGATGGACTGTCATTTCTCTATGCTTATTTGAGCTATTCTTGCCATAATATGGACTTGGTCTTTTACCAAATAGGGCTATCTTCTGTATACCAACCTTACCTTGTCAAAACACAAATTAACACAAATTAACTTTTAACAAGGCACACCTGTTAATTGAAATGCATTCCAGGTGACTACCTCTTGAAGCTGGTTGAGAGAATGCCAAGAGTGTGCAAAGCTGTCATCAAGGCAAAGGGTGGCTACTTTGAAGAATCTCAACATAAAATATATTTTTATTTGTTTAACACTTTTTTGGTTACTACATGATTCCATATTTGTTATTTCATAGTTTTGATGTCTTCACTATTATTCTACAATGTAGAAAATAGTAAAATAAAGACAAATCCTGGAATGAGTAGGTGTGTCCAAACATTTGACTGGTACTGTATATAAAATGGTGTGCATAGACAGTATGGACAGTGTATGAATAGAAAAGGTGTGTACAGCAGTAGTTATATAGGATGAGCCAAGACTAGAATACAGTATATACAGTCCCTTCTGAAAGTATCATGCCCCTTTACATCTTCTACATTTTGTTGTGTTACAGCCTGAATTTAAAATGGATTACATTTAGATGTTGTGTCACTGATCTGCACACAATATCCCATAATGTCAAAGTGGAATTTTGTTAGTATATATATATATTTTTTTTTTTTTATTAATCCTGTTTAAATGACGTATGCTGAAATGTCTTGAGTCAATAAGTATTCAATCCCTTTGTTATGGCGGACCGAGAAACGCCATTTACCTGTGACTGTATTCATGATACAGCATTGCCTCTTGGGCCTTATTGCTTAATGAACATGATTGTTGAATAACTACCTCATCTCTGTACCCCACACATAAAATCATCTGTAAGGTCCCTCAACCGAGTAGTTAATTTTAAGCACAGATACAACCACAAAGACCAGGGAGGTTTTTCAATGCCTTACATAGAAGGGCAGCTATTGGTAGATGTGTAAAAATAAACAAAGCAGACACTGAATATCCCTTTGAGCATGGTGAAGTTATTAAATAGGCTTTGGATGGTGTATCAATACACCCAGTCACTGCAAAGATACAGGCGTCCTTCCTAACTCAGTTGCCGGAGAGGAAGGAAACTGCTCAGGGATTTCACCATGAGAACAATGGTGACTTTAAAACAATTACAGAGTTGAATGGCTGTGATAATAGAAAACTGAGGATGGATCAACAACATTGTAGTTACGCCTCAATACTAACCTAAATGACATAGTGAAAAGAAGGAAGCCTGTACAGAATAAAAATATTCCAAAACATGCAACTTGTTTGCAACAAGGCACGTAAGTAATACTGCAAAAAATGTGGCAAAGAAATGAACTTTTTGTCCTGAATACGAAGCGCTATGTTTGGGGCAAATTCAACACAACACATGACTGAGTACCACTCATAATATTTTCAAGCATGTTGGTGGCTGCATCATGCTATGGGTATGCTAGGGATTTTTTTATTTTATTAAAAGAAACAGAATACAGCTATAAGCGTAGGCAAAATCCTAGAAGAAAAACTGGTACAGTCTGCTTTCCAACAGACACTGGGAGATGAATTCAGCTTTCAGCAGGACAATAACTTAAAACACAAGGCCAAATCTACACTGGAGTGGCTTACCAACATTGAATGTTCCTGAGTGGCCCAGTTACAGTTTTGACTTAAATCGTCTTGAAAATCTATGGCAAGACTTGAAAATGGCTGTCTAGCAATGATCAACAATCAACTTGACAGAGCTTGAATAACTTTTTAAAGAATAATGTTCAAATATTGTACAATCCATGTGTGCAAAGCTCTTAGAGACTTACCCAAAAAGACTCACAGTTGTAATCGCCAGTGCTTCTACAAGGTGTGAACACTTATGTCAATTAGGTATTTCTGTATTTAATTTTCAATACATACAAAGTTTCTAAAAACATGTTTTCACTTTGCCATTATGGGGTATTGTGTGTAGATAGGTAAGGGGAAACATATATTTAATCAATTTTTAATTCAGGCTGTAATACAACAAAATGTGGAATAAGTCAAGGGGTATCCATACTTTCTGAAGGCAAAACAGTATGTAAACATTATTCAAGTGACCAGTGTTCAATGACTATGTACATAGGGCAGCGGTCTCTAAGGTGCAGGCTAGAGTACCGTGTGGTAACAGTAACTAAGGTTCAGGGCAGGGTACTGGGTGGAGGGCGGCTAGTGGTGACAATTTAACAGTCTGATGGCTGGTGATTGAAGCTGTTTTTCAGTCTCTTTGTCCCAGCTTTGATGCACCTGTACTATCTCCGCCTTCTAGATGGTAGCGGGGTGAACAGACCGTGGCTCGGGTGGCTGAGGTTCATTATAAAGAGGAGAACATTGATGTTGATGTTGCTAGTGTTTATGAGAGCCAGCCACTTTCTCCAGTCCACCAGGGAGCTAGCTGCTCATAAATCACCCTGGACAGGCCTTGTTGTGAAAACACCCTTATCGCTTCTCCTCCTCCTCCTCCTACTCCTCCACCCTCATCTCCTAGCCTGTGTTGTGGGGAGGGACAGCTCAACACACTGTCTAGTCTAGTCTGGTGCTCCACTCAGCATGTAGCCTAGTTTTGCCGCCAGCCTGTTCAGCCCCCTGGCCTCTCACACCATGGTGCTGATGCTCAGCATCTCCCTGTAGTGCAGCAGGGGTCATGAGGAGGTCCTGAGCCTGAGAGCCTGAGGCCACGGCTGGTTTACATTGTGGACCATCGTTATGTTTGGAGGAAAAAGGGGTTTCTTGCAAGCTGAAGAACAACATCCCAACCGTGAAGCACGGGGGTGGCAGCATCATGCTGTGGGGGTGCTTTGCTGCAGGAGGGACTGGTGCACTTCACAAAATAGATTGCATCATGAGGAAGGAAAATGATGTGGATATATTGAAGCAACATCTCAAGACATCAGTCAGGAAGTTAAAGCTTGGTCGCAAATGGGTCTTCCAAATGGACAATGACCCCAAGCATACTTCCAAAGTTGTGGCAAAATGGCTTAAGGACAACAAAGTCAAGGTATTGGAGTGGCCATCACAAAGCCCTGACCTCAATCCTATAGAAAATGTGTGGGCAGAACTGAAAAAGCGTGTGCGAGCAAGGAGGCCTACAAACCTGACTCAGTTACACCAGCACTGTCAGGAGGAATGGGCCAAAATTCACCCAACTTATTGTGGGAAGCTTGTGGAAGGCTACCCGAAACATTTGACCCAAGTTAAACAATTTAAAGGCAATGCTACAAAATACTAATTGAGTGTATGTAAACTTCTGACCCACTGGGAATGTGATGAAATAAATAAAAGCTGAAATAAATCATTCTCTCTACTATTATTCTGACATTTCACATTCTTAAAATAAAGTGGTGATACTAACTGACGTAAGAAAGGGAATTTTGACTAGGATTAAATGTCAGGAATTGTGAAAAACTGAGTTTAAATGTATTTGGCTAAGGTGTATGTAAACTTCCGACACTGTAGATTGTGTATAAACTTGCCAGAATTTTCAGCATCACCATGGTGTTTTCTTCATGCTACCATTTGGAGCTCTAACCTATCTCCTGCTAAGCATAGAGAGCCAAGACCCAAGCCCTTCCCTAAACAAACAGCTGGCTCACAGAGTGCCCAATGAATCTCCTGGTGGATCTGATGTCTGCCCCTTTCTCTGCCTTTGTTCTACCACGGCCATGCACCATTCTATCAATCATAGTTCATGTTGCTTTTTCACCTCCGCAGCATACTACTCATGCAAGCTGCCAGGTCCCAGAGCATTGGGTTGACTCAGTTCCCACTCTAGCTCAATTGATGTCAAGTGTGTGCCTCCACAATGAACAAGGTCTGTGGTGGGTTTTGTCTTCCTGCTGTTTGTCCACATAGAATAGGATTAGATGGGATGATAGGGGAAGTTGTGAACTGACCTTGCTCCTAGCTCAGTCTGTCCCCATTGGGAAAGTGGTTTCTAGAAAGCGGGAAGAGCTGCTCTGTTCTTACTGTGTTAGGGGTTCCTGGTGCTGTTTCCCAAGAGTTGGGGTGTGACCACTTCCTCTGTGAGTAGAACAACATGTTGGATTATTGAATGTTCTGTATCTGTTCTTTTACATTGGGTCAGATCCAACTGAAAAGGAACATGACTAAAAGTAACCGCCTGGTTTCAGTGTGCACAAAGTCAAAACAGAGGATCCTGTAAGAACAAGTATGGTGATGACACAGATTTGTGTGTATGTGTGTGTGTGCGTGTGTGTGTGTGTGTGCGTGTGTGTGTGTGTGTGCGTGTGCGTGCGTGCATGTGTGTGTGTGTGTGTGTGTGTGTTTGTGCATGTGTGTGTGTGTGTGCGTGCGTGTGTGCGTGTGTGTGTCTGCATGCTGATAAAGACATGAGATAGGTGTGGAGCTGTGAGATGAAGAGGCAGTGAGTCTGTTACAGGTAGGGCAGAAAGATTCAGAGGCATATGAAACACCATTAAGCCCCTTATTATACTCTGTCCTCTTTAGTCTGGCTGTGGTGAAACAGTCTCACTGCCATCCACCCCCTTGTTTCTCCCTAACCTCTCTTGTAAACCCCACCATGACTTCACCTTACAAAGCTTATAGCCTAATCCTCGATTAACCCCACTCACTCAGCATACTCCCACTACGACTCCACCTTCTCTGCAAAACTCTTAACACAATGCAAATGTTAGTGTTTTTCAGTTCTGGTATCTGCATTTGTTTAAGCTACCTATTTCATTGGTCATCCTGGACAGATACCTTTCATGCATGGGTTCAAAAGTTTCCTCCTATGGCTTTCACATCACAGCTATCCTTTTTTGGCTAAATCACAGTTACCTATGAAATAGCTTTGGCCTGATCATCTGCTTACAATTATTTGTTACTGAGATACGGCCAAAGTGGCCTGTGTATATCTTTGGATCATCTTAATGAAAACCCTATAAGCTCTTGAATCTTGTGGAGGCCCTGTTAGTTTATGTAGTTCCACAGACATGTTCTGTATGGCGTGTGGTGCTGCTGAGACCTGTGCTCCAGAGTGTTTTGGCTGTGGAGTTGTGCTCTCTCTAATTGTGAGCATAGGTCCAGCTCCATCAGATTAACGTTTGCACTGCTAGGCTGTAATTGTGGCTGTGGGGCTGTGCCCAGCTCTCTGCTGCTGATACGCTTGTTCTGCCCTGCTTACAGAAGGCACAGCCCTTTTGTCCAAAGTGGCCTCCTGCTGCCAATGACATAGAAGTATCTTCATGGGTTCCTCCACAGGAGAATCTAGGCTATGTTTATAGACAGATTGCTGGAAATGGGGCAGCAGACATCCCCTTCAAGATGCACCAACAGGGTTCTATAGCATGCTGCTTGATCTCAATGAAGAGGGATGAGATTGTTTCCACGTCATCTGCTGTTATGACAGGCACCAAATTAATGACTGTTTGAACAGATAGCGTATCTTATTGCAGCTGTAGGGAGCTGTCACTTATTTTAGCGTAATCTATTTGCTCAAATAATGCAATTCTTGATTGGGAGGAAGGGTGAGGATTTGAGTAATGGAAAGAGTGCTCATCATGTTTTTCTCCTACCTCTTTTTCACCAGTGAAGGCCTCTATTAGGATACTGGTTTTGTTGTTAGATTTCTAAAACATACATAAACAGAATCTTGCCCTATTTAAAAGCGGTTCAGTCTGCTGCATATTGTCCCATTGCCATCCAGTGATGTGTACTAGAGAGCCACACGGCTCTGACAGTGGCCATCACTGTTTCCCGCTAGTTCTGCATCATTGAAGTAAACAATAACAACATTTGTCTCTAATGGGGAACGCATACCTCAAACCTCTCAACCCACAGCTGTGAAAGCCAATACCCCTTCATAGGAGAGGCCTTTTAGTGAATCAGGCTGCTGCCGTAGTTGGATGCCCTACAAAATGAAGCACTTGGATCTCCCTGACTGAATGACAGATTACTCCACATTTGCCTTTTAGACGGGATGTTCTGTGCTTCTAATTAACTTTGTGCTGTTGTAACTCAGAGCCGTTGGGAAATCCACAGCAACAAAATGTAGACTAGGGTTCCCTAAAAGCCCACATAATTAATTTGCCCCTAAATGGATTAGTGAACAAGGCAGGGTGGATATTACAATCCATTTAGCAGTGTCATTTGCAAAAATAATTTTAATGATCTCATATTGCTTACAGCTGCCCGTGGTTGAGCCACCCCCCCTCACTGCATCTTATTGTGTGTCCTGCTGAAGGAGCACTGTTGTGTATGTGTGGTTTGGTTGTGGGGTCACACAGGAAGTGCTCCCAGCCACACAAATCTGCTCTCTCTGAGGGTGTGGGATGGATGGAAGGACGGACAGACGTGGGCCTGGAAATAGCGATACGGTGAGAGAGCTGGTACACTGACAGGAAGAGAAATGTGTGACTGGCAGCTGTGTCAGGCGGAGGCTGTGTCTTTCAGTCAGAGCCAGCAGGTTAAATAGGACTGTGTTGAATGTACTCTGAGCCTGTCTGTGAAACGGAGACTGGGAGCTGTGATAGACTCAGTCCAAGGACAACATTGGTGCCTATCTAAATGAATGTTCAAAACAGTGCCAAACCTCGCAGTGATAGCAGAAAACAACCCCTGTCAATGCAGTTCCCTTTGCACACGTGCAAGGTTGTTAGCCTAGATAGCCATGTCTCCTCTCCAGCGTAAGTGTATTGCTATTTGAACCCAGCCTCTATTAGCTTGATTTCCCTTGTTTGTCATTGACATTGTGGGACCCAATAATGAGATGTCCCATCGATAAAGTAACTGTGGAGCTCTGGGTTGCCGGGGCACAGGCCATGCTGTGTAGGGAGAAGGGGCTCAACAAGGTGAGGGCACGCTAGTTGTGATACAGTATGTTGTGCCTATTAATTTGTTACACTGTGCCAACTTACCTGCCCTCCCTAACACCCTCCCCTTATTTAGCTCCGGCAGACACCCCACTGTCTCCCCAGTTCCAGAAGAAACTAGCAGCTCTTGAGTGCTTCTGCTTCCTCTGAACACTAAACAGGCCAGACCTCTTCTCTTCCCAGAGAACACTACAGCATAGCGTTTCCATGGCTGCCTGCGTTGTCATGGGATGGCCCCCAGGAGTCAACCTCAGACGCTCTAACAACAATAGAGTGGAGTCTGTCTGAAAGAGACTGTGGTGACTGCCTGTATGTATGGTGTCTGGGGGAGACAGTCTACAGACAGACACTGACCAACAGTTATTCCAGTTCACTATTGGGGTTTGTCATCCCAGGGCTAGAAATTGTATTTTATTTGCAATTCATATTTTGTCCCTTTGAGATCAGCAATCATGTTATCTTTACCTCCTAAATTTTCTGTTGTATTTTTGACTTTATGTTTTGTTTTACCCCATATGTAACTCTGTGTTGTTGTTTTTATCGCACTGCTTTGCTTTATCTTGGCCAGGTCGCAGTTGTAAATGAGAACTTGTTCTCAACTGGCTTACCTGGTTAAATAAAGGTGAAATAAAAAAATTCATTTTAGTAATAGCACCTTTAAACAGAATCCTTAACAGCAGCACCTGTACATTCAGGCAGATAGACTCCCCACTCCTAACTTGTTTTCAGTAAAAATGTATTTATTATATCTTGTATTATATCTTTATACAATATATTTTACCACCCCCCCCCCCTTGACTTTTCTTGATACATTTTGTGCCAGATGAACTGATGTTATTAAGCATTCTTCAAATAGCACTCCTCGCAGCTGCACTTATTCTGCCAAAAGCCTCACATTCCATATGTTGCCATTTACTGGAAATGTGTTTAATTGCTCAAATCGTTGATACATTTTATAGGTTCATTTTCTTGGATCAGTCCAGATTATTATCTTGGATTTATGAGCAATGATTTTAATTTGCTCCAAGAATAATTAATCAATGCAAGCCATCTGATGCATGGAAATAATTTTCTTCTGGACACACAGATCCTTGTAATACTGACCACAATGTTATGGAATGGGCAGACATGCAGCGTAAATGGACAACCATGTTGAGTATTGTTAGGCTATACACAACACTGTATACAAACATCACCACTGCAGCTTGACACAATGGAAATAGAAACCTGACTAATGACTGGCTGAAATTATAAAAAGAAAGCATCACACTATTTAAACCCACATGGATTCCCTTAATGGTACACAATTACCCGCCTCATTGTGCCTCCCTCAGCAGTGCTTGGAGAATATGACAGTGGTGATCTGACTCAAGAGAGTAATTGTGTAGATATCCTCCTCTGTGGAAATCCCTCTAACCTCTTGTTTTGGTTCAAGCTCCAGCCTTTGTCTTAGCCTGGGTAAATCACTGTTAAATTTGCCCAAAGCTCTGAGGGAGGAGAGGAGCGAGAGAGAGAGAGAGAGAGAGAGAGAGAGAGAGAGAGAGAGAGAGAGAGAGAGAGAGAGAGAGAGAGAGAGAGAGAGAGAGAGAGAGAGAGAGAGAGAGAGAGAGAGAGAGAGAGAGAGAGAAGAGATAATGAGGTGAGAGAGAGGGAAGATGGAGGAGAGGAGAGAAAGAAGGAGGGTAAATGGCACTAGCACAGAGCGCTAATCATACTACATCCTGTAATCATAGACCGAGAGGGAGCAGTCTTGGTGGGCTTGGGTCTTTGCAATGTAGAGACTAGAGAGGATCCTCTTGTTGTTTTGACACAGGAATTTATGTTAAAAAGGCCCCTTTTTGCTGCGTTGATGCACTGCTATTAGCCTGTAGTTTCCCCTGGGGAAGCGGAACCCTCTCTTCACACCTTCTGCCCTCTGTGGTGGGGTTAGCAGGCCGGGAGGTAACCACACGCTACCTACTCAGAATACATAGAACCTGTGGGAAAAAATATTAAATATTAAAATGTGTTTCTGTGTTGAAATGTAGAGGTAGCCTAGGTATACTGTATCTTCTCTGATAAGATAAAACTATAAATCGTTAAATATTGGGCTTATAATCCGTAAGGCAGTAATGTCCTCTGAGAATCACTTAGTAGGCGTTGTTTGCATGACAGAATGTTCTCCATGTTGTTAATGTTGGACTGGCGTAAAGACAAAGTGTTTGACCCTGGCCAGTTCAGAAGACCTCCACTCTGCAACAGTGTGCTGAATGTGGAGCTTTGACACCAACGCTGAAGGCTTAGAGAGAGAGTCAATGATGAGACACGTGGCTACAGGCTGCAGGCAGAGTGAGGACTTTTGAAGGGGTGTCAGGATGGTGAGAGACAGATTGGGTGCCGGCTCCCACTCTGTTTCTCTGCAGGCCACTCCAGAGGTGATGAGAGAGGGTGATAGGACTGGAGGCTGCTAATGTACACTGTTAACTGAACACACACAAACACACACACACACACACACACACACACACACACACACACACACACAGGAGGCCAGGCTCTGTCCATCTCTCCTATTATAGCTCCAATGTAGCGATGGAGTCAGCAGTGAAAGAGACAGCCTGCTAAGCCAGACAATGTTGTTGTCATGGGAACAAAGATACAGCCTGAAGGAGCACTATCAGTACTGACATGGTGTGCTGGTGACTCTGATTAAGACCCAACATCTGTCTTCATCCTGCTCATCATGTTATGTGACCACACAAACACACACACACTGCAGTTTTGATGTTTCATTCTTGCCCATTCTTTCCCAGACGGCTCTTTGAATGCTTTCTGCAGGCTCATATTGCAGTAATGCATTCTGTTTGGTAGCCCTTTCCTGCAGTCAAATGACCAAATCTCCCTCTAGTGGCCTCATGGATGGAATGTTATTAATATTAATATAACAACAAAAACATGTGCAGAAAATCTGGTGTTTCTATGTCAAACGTTTTGGTTATATTTCAGTCTTCTGTGATGTCTATAAAGTGTAACATTGGTATGCAAACTCAACATTTAATGTATTTCAGCTCTATATCTGACATGGTACAGGTGTCTTCTTTTTTTAAAGACCATAACCATGTGTGTGAGGTGTATACTTTTGTTTCAAAGTAAATTTGTTTAAGACTAACAAGAAACATTTTGTGACCCAGATTTAGCCCACTGCAGTAAGGTTAATATTTATTCTCCTCTTTCTGTTTTTCCTCTCTCCCCAGATGCAAAGGAGAGATCAGCCAAAAGATTCTCTGTGGATGGAGTCTTCAATTACACCTCTCTGCTCCTCAGTAAGGAAGATAACATGCTCTATGTTGGAGCACGAGAGGAGCTCTTCGCCCTCAACCTCTCTGATATCAGCAGAGTCAAACTACAACGCAATGTAAGTGGGCACGAGTGTGTGTCTGTGTGTGAATATAGAAACATTTGTATTTTTTGAGGTTGTATGTAATAACCCTCTGCTCTCAGATACACATCACCACAGTGCTGTACTGTAGTGTGTGTGTGTGTGTGTGTGTGTGTGTGTGTGTGTGTGTGTGTGTGTGTGTGTGTGTGTGTGTGTGTGTGTGTGTGTGTGTGTGTGTGTGTGCGTGCGTGCGTGCATGTGTGTGTGCGTGCATGCATGAACAGTAACCCAAGGGTGAAGATGTGTGAATTATATAACTTACATGGTGTATGACATCTTGCGGACACGGCTCTTTTTGACAGTGGTTGAAAAAGTACCCATAATCATACTTGAGTAAAAGTAAAGATACCTTAATAGAAAATGACTCAAGTAACAGTGAAAGTCACCCAGTAAAATACTACTTGAGTAAAAGTCTAAAAGTATTTGGTTTTAAATATACTTAAGTATCAAAAGTAAATGTAATTGCCAAAATATGTTTAAGTATCAAAAGTAAAAGTAAAAGTATAAATCATTACACATTCCTTATATTAAGCAAACCAGACGGCACAAATTATTTATTCATTTATTTTTTATGGATAGCCAGGGCACACGGAATTTAAAAACAAAGCATTTGTGTTTAGGGAGTCCGCCAGATCAGAGGTAGTAGGGATGACCATGTATGTTCTCTTGATAAGTGTGTAAATTTGACCATTTTCCTGTCTTGCTAAGCATTCGAAATGTAACGAATACTTGTGGGTGTCAGGGTAAATGTATGGAGTAAAAAGTACATTATTTTCTTTAGAAATGTAGTGGAGTAAAAGTAAAAGTAGTCTAACATATAAATATAAAGTAAAGTACAGATACCCAAAATAACTGCTTAAGTAGTACTTTAAAGTATTTTTACTGAAGTACTTTACACCACTGCTTTTTGACAGTGCTCGGCAGCAACGTTCTTTACATCTCTATGCTGTGTCTTAGTAATGTGTCTGACACCTGTACTCTCCTCTCCTGTAGCTTACATGGAGCACCCCGGAAAGGAAGAGAGACGAGTGCAGTTTCAAAGGCAAAGACCTACAGGTGAGGACACTGTGCTGCATGTGTGGAACTCTAGTGACAATACTTACACTTCCATTCCAGTCCTTAGGCTTGTTTTTTTTTCCGTAGTACAGAAAATGAACTCAGTCAGGCAGTGGAGGTTTTAATTTAAGTACATATCCATTCAGCAGTAGTGGCCTGAGTGATTTTTTTATAGCCAGATAAATTGCTATGCATCCCATCTAACCAACCCCCTGTGATTGTGGTGAAACCTCAATACTGTGGGAAGTATATTATCAGAAGGACATATTGTATGATTCATTTATGGTTGATTGATTGGTTGGTTGGGGGACAGAGGCTCATAGACCAGGATCTTGATGAAGACACTCTAATACATTTTCTGTTTGAAACAGTCACTCAGACATTTGTCACACTGCTGCCAACAGCCCTGCCAGGCTATTTGAAAGCAATTAATTCCGGCCAAGTAATGTGGGAATATGCTTGGAGAGTCGCCTAATGAGCTACTCCACTCAACCTGAGTAACTCTCCCTCCAGAATAGTTTGTGGGAACCTATGAGTCATATTAACGATGCTCTCTCCTCTCCTGTGTCTTTAATGCAGACGGATTGCTTCAATTACATCAAGATTTTACTGCGTGTGAACAGTACCCATCTATACGTGTGTGGAACGTACGCCTTCAGTCCAATCTGTGCATATATAGTAAGTGTTTGATTTCTTATTCTGCTGCAGCATACAGCATACAATTCCACCATGCCTGTGTGCTGTAGAGATAATCACCATGCCTGTGTGATGTAGAGATAATCACCATGCCTGTGTGATGTAGAGATAACCACCATGCCTGTGTGCTGTAGAGATAATCACCATGCCTGTGTGCTGTAGAGATAATCACCATGCCTGTGTGCTGTAGAGATAATCACCATGCCTGTGTGATGTAGAGATAACCACCATGCCTGTGTGCTGTAGAGATAATCACCATGCCTGTGTGCTGTAGAGATAATCACCATGCCTGTGTGATGTAGAGGTAATCACCATGCCTGTGTGATGTAGAGATAATCACCATGCCTGTGTGCTGTAGAGATAATCCCCATGCCTGTGTGCTGTAGAGAGATGTAATTAGCCATGTAATTCACTCTGTCAATCAAGGTACAGCTTTTCTTCTCCGTGTGATTTTCACCCTGGAGACTGCATTTGATTTATCCTGAAGTCAGTGTATTCCAATTATACCCCTTACAGATGCTTAGTGAGCATGTGTGGCTCTGGGTTGAATGAAGATGTTTTAGAACACACAGATTTGAGAGGAAGTGCATCTGTAAATGTGTTCAGCTGATGGAGCAGACAAGTCTCTGAGGCAATTCAGAATAACATTGACATTTCCATTTAGAAATATTGACAGTCAAAGAACATCTCAAATGTTTGTCCCTTTCCCTCTGCACTACTTTAATATGGGAGGGAAAACATTAAAGGAGGAGGGAAAACATTAAAGGAGGAGGGAAAACATTAAAGGAGGAGGGAAAACATTAAAGGAGGAGGGAAAGTCTCTTGACTGAACTTTAGGTTGTGAACCAGGATTCCCAAGTGCCTCCTCCTCCCAAGTCTCCCTTCTGTCTCTCTTATCACAACCACTGAGTCTCAGCCCACACAGAGAGATATAAAGTACAGTATACAGACAAAGTTATGTCCATTCCTTCTGTAAGCAGCACTCCTCATCATCCCCATCACCAGATCACTTCTAAAAGGAATCGTATAATAATATTTAATTAAAGAGCGACGGCCCCTAAAAAGCTACTTCTCGTTTTAAAATGGCCTATGTGGCATAGATATGAGTCAGAATATTTATTATAGTGTAACAATGTACTACAAAGTATAAATAGGATCATTTTGGTCATAAAGTCAGTCTCGTCCAAAACGGAGATTTGCGAGATAATGGAAAAAATGAAGGGTACCGTAACAGTTTGGGTTGGGTTTATTTAAATCCTGCCACAGCTGGCAGCACCCACAAAATCATAAATTCGGAGCATAGCTGCATGCGACCCGATTGTAATGCCCATGGTCAATTTAGTTGACATTCGATATCCCTATAGGGCTAGTTAGGGACCATCGGTAAATTGCACAATGTACACAGGACAATATTTTAAAAGGTCAATAGCTCCAAATGTCAATGACTTGAAAACCTCAAACCAACTATACATTTTAGAAATTCATATAATTTACAAATATTGAAAGCATTTAATGAGACAACTAAAAGTTGTGCAACATGAACATATTGTCCCATTTACATTGTGTAATTTATTGACGATCCCTAAACATCCCCAGAGATAGGCTATCCAAAGTCAAACCAACTTTCCCACAGTCGCACACCAGCCGCTGAAGCTAAATGGCAAAAATGATTTAGCTAACTCCTCCCACCTGCAAACACACACAAGAGACACCCACATCAAACCACACACCGTGGTTTGACCTACCACAAAGTGACCGGCTGTGACCACACAGTGGTTCCCACCCCATCATTTGTGCCTCAGTGCTGTAGTAGCGAACAGAGTGGCCAGCAGGCATTGGGCAGTGTCAGTGTAGATTACAGCCCTACTTCTCCTCAAAGCTCTCTTTCTCTCTGGGTCCTCTCCAGAACACAGCTGACTTCACCCTGGTGAGAAGCCAGACTGGAGAGATAGTGACAGAGGACGGACGCAGCCGCTGCCCTTTCAACCCTGAGTACAAGTCCACTGCCATCATGGCCGGTAGGTTCACTATATGGGTCACTTATTTACTGTCAGGGAAATATGTTTGGCTTCCATAACACTGTGTACACAATACATACTGTATATAATTCAATATATACATACAAATAAAATACATAATGTAGACATACTTAATTTCAGATTTATCATTGATACAATATTTTATATACAGTAGCTGCAATGTATATTTTACCATCCTTAGTGTGTTCCATACTGTAAATATAGTAGCAGACAACCCTTTCCTTCTAGATTCCAGGGTTTGTTATGAGTGACACAGAGGCTCCTTCTCTTGGTCAAGATATTGTTTGTCTTCATCTTATACTTCCTTACATTATAGATGGAGAACTGTATGCTGGTACGGTCAGTAATTTCCAAGGAAATGAACCTATCATTTACAAGAGCCTGGGCCAAGGCGCTGCCCTAAAAACAGAAAACTCCTTGAACTGGCTTCAAGGTAAGTTCAGGTCTTCAGGCTGCAAGCTGTCTGGTAGCTGCTTAATGTCATGATCTACTGTTTGTACATGTAGCTAGCTGATAAGGTAAACATACACACATAAATAGTTTTCCCCTAAACATACAATCAGTATTTGAAGACCTCAGGCTGGACATGATAAATGACAATTACCATAGCTTTGAAGAACTATAGGTGTTTCCATGGTATTTTGTCAATATCGACATGCAGAGGTTGCCACAATTCCTGTTGCAAAATCACTGAATCACCAGAAGACGTTTGTGGATGTAAAAGGCATGTCCATGTCCTAGAATGCATAGTTCTAGGTTGACATTTCAACCTGTGGTTTCTTTGTTATTGTTACAGACCCAGCCTTTGTGGGCTCTGCCTACATCCAGGAGAGCCTGCCCAAAGGCAACCCAGTGGGCGATGACGATAAGATTTACTTCTTCTTCAGCGAGGCGGGAAAGGAGTTTGATTTTTTTGACAACACCATTGTGTCACGCATTGCTCGCGTGTGTAAGGTGAGTGACGCTTCAACGGAGATGGCCTGTCTAAAGAGCGTATTTTCCCCTTGAGCAAGGCTCTCCTCCACCCCCACCCGTCTACACACACTTTATTGGACTCTATCAGAGTGGGAGAAGTATGTGTGTGTGTGTGTGTGTGTGTGTGTGTGTGTGTGTGTGTGTGTGTGTGTGTGTGTGTGTGTGTGTGTGTGTGTGTGTGTGTGTGTGTGTGTGTGTGTGTGTGTGTGTGTGTGTGTGTGTGTGTGTGTGTGTGTGTGTGTGTGTGAGGTGGGGGATTTAAGGGTGGGAGCGGTTGGTTTCACAGTCTGGGAGGGACACAGGCTCGTGTTACAGAAAAACATTCCTCCTGTGAGTTCCCCCTGTTTGGGCCCTCCTCCTCCACTCCACTCTTATCACATTTCAGCAAATATTAGCATTCAGCTAGGATTCACAGCAGACCTAAAATGCCTTCTCCTTTTCCACAACTTTATTTCCGTTTCTAGAATTTCAACCTGAAAGGAATGGTTTCCATTCATTATACCACCAGTCTATTGTTAAGTGATACTTCTTCTCCACAATAATTTAATGAACCTCTTCTATTCTCTGTGACTAGAGAATCACCTCTCACTTTGACAGCATGGTCATGGCCTCTTGTTTATCCCAGCTGTATTATGGTCAATCCAAACACAGTGTGAAATACTAGACAGTTTTATGGTCAACACCCCTCCTCCCAGAATTTGCATTTCCAGCAGTCAATCTTCCGGGAAAGCTTGCTGCTGATGTGCACCTTGTAATATTGCATTTCTTAGCTTTTTAGTTTTATGAAGAGATAAACAGTACCATTGCAGTGCTGCCAGAGTGGACCAAGTGAGGTGCATACAGTGAAGGGAGGAGCTGTGTGACTGAGTCCAAGGCTCCTGCAGACAGCACGTTGTCCTCCCGCATATAGCAAACAAACGTAATGAATCCACCAAAGCCCATTATCAAACTTAATTCGAAAATATTAACCATGATGAGATGTGAAATAGAGCTCTGCTTTGGGGCCAGCTCACAAGTCATTTTCAATTGCGTCTGTGCCTTTTTAATTTAATTTCCACCTCGGCCATATGAGCTAAACTCATTAAAGCAGTCTACACTTAGCAATGACAGGCATGTTTTGCATTTTAAGAGGCCCCATACGTTGCAGTTCCAATGGAGGGATATTTTTCCTTGTTTATATTTTTCAAACAGGCAGCAGACATCTCCTAGTAATAGGATTTTGACTGCCTATCCATCCCAGGCTCTGCAGACTGCAAGCAGAACGGCTTCTCTACAGTAGCTGTCTGCAGGTGTTTGTCTTGACACTGATTGGCAGTCAAATGGAAACCAGTGTGTCTGCCACTGTCAGAGTGAGGCTGCAGGACACACCCTTGATTCTCCTCTAAAATAAAACACAGGATGGTGGTGTGCAGGGCTATCACAGGGGAGATTTGAACTCCGGGTACAGAGTATCTTAGCTACAGCTCCTGGTCTTTCCTATCCTCACACCATACATGCCACTATTTAACCTTTATTTAACTAGGCAAGTCAGTTAAGAACAAATTCTTATTTACACTATAGTGTCTTTGTTAAGGAATTCCCCTTGTAAAGGTTTGGGTGGTACAATATGTGTTGGTGAAACTTTAGACAAGGTGTTGTCAAAAATACAGAATTACAATAATACTGAAAATAACACTTTTGATGGGTGGAGCATTGTGGATGTATACAGCTGTGCAGAAAACAGAACAATACAACAAGATTTGGTATTACTGGTATTACTGTTGTTACTGAAACTCTGGAAATTCTACCTGGCCCTGAGTACCTCTGTGATGGAAAGGGAGGCTTATGTAAGGGGTTAATGAATTGAGTGCTTTCTGTCCAATATTCAGAAGGAGAGACTTTAGGTACACACTCTCTCTGGTTTTAATAATAACTAGGTAGACCCAGGGGAGCAGAGCAGGGAATATATGTAGCTCATTATCTGGTTGGGTTAATACAGCAAGTAATTGCTTCTGAAACTCAGCATTAGTCACGTGTCATTTCCCTTTCCCATTCACCGATGTCATTTCCTCTGATTAATGTTGGGCTGAGGGGGACTCAGATGAAGGCACAATTTACAGGGCTCTGGGTTATGTAGACTAGACTTATTTTTCTTTTTGTTTCTTTTTAGTCCTCTGAACAGTGCCGTTCCTCCCTCAGCCTTTTGAATCTCCTCAGATCTATGTCCCAGACAAGAATTGGAGTAATTGCTGCACTCTGAGCCACAGACTCAAGTGAATGTAAACAGACAATTATATCCCTTTTTTCAGTTGTATGTCCCCACACATTCCCTGTACATCCAGCTATCTGTTACAAGTATAGGCACAGCATTCAAAGCTGTAAGGCTCACAAATAATCTATTTCATGCAGAGGTTGAAGGGATCTAAGTGAATTAATACTTTCTTAATGGAAAAGTTGTGCTGCCTTTTTTGCATCTCAAGCCAACCCAGTATCATGATCCCATAGATGACCACAGCCCACCAGGCAGGGTAGTGCTACAGGCACAGGTTCAGAGTGGTAGTATTCCGTGGAGAGGTATTGTGTGTGAGCAGTGTCCTTTTCTCTCTCACTGAAAAGCATTTGGCCTCCCCAGCGCCCCAGTGTTATCCTCCCATCCAGTTGTGATGTTTTATATTGTTTTCTTGACCTAAAACTCCACTGCCCCAGGGGAGCTGTGTTATGGCCACAATCTGTTATACTCAGTCTGGTAGTTTTACAATATTGTTTCTCATTTATGTCAGTTCAAACAGTGCCTTGTTTGTGTACATTGTTTCGTTTCGAGGTAAACAACTGGGGAGAAGGATTTTTCAGACATATCATTACATATATCAAATCAAATTGTATTTGTCACATGCGCCGAATACAACAGGTGTAGAACATGTATACAAGGCAGAATGTAAACCATAATAATATTTAGGCAAGTTGGTTGCCATGACATCACTCAGGCCAATATTTTGTGCAATATTAATTATTATGCATTCTCATCATTTCAACTTTTGGGTTTACAGTTTAAACGTATGTGCTTGTGCCCTCTACTGGACATTGGGTTACTATGACTGCAGGTCCATATACTATAACAGCTCTGATTTGTATTACAGGGTGACAAAGGAGGAGAGAGGGTGCTGCAGAAGAAATGGACCACCTTCCTAAAAGCCCAGCTCCTTTGTTCGCTGCCTGACGATGGCTTCCCCTTCAACATCATCCAGGACATGTTTGTGTTGACGCCCAGCCCAGAAGACTGGAAGAACACCGTGTTCTATGGGGTCTTCACTTCACAGTGGTGAGGAAACACTTTGTCACTTTGACATACAGTTCATTTGCAAGAGTGTATAGGATTTTCTATTGATTTGGGTAATGAAAGATTCTGTGTCTGAGTTGGTTGGTATTACACTCATCTCCTCATAAACATTTCTCCATACAAGAACAGCTCACTGTCAGTTTATAGCAGATTATTATTGACCCAGTCATGGGCAAACAGCCACACCTCCATTCCCTCTGTTCGTCTATGGTGTATTGGAGATATTATTGATGAAGTACTTTATATTAGTTAAGCACTATTGTCAGAGTAAAGAATAGGATGATTTGGGGGAAGAGAAATGCGATGTAGCCTAACCCCTGTGTGGTGTTATCCCAGGTATAAAGGGGCCTCTGGCAGCTCAGCAGTGTGTGCCTTCACCATGGACCAGGTGGAGAAGGCCTTCAACGGCCGTTACCGGGAGGTCAACCGGGAGACCCAGCAGTGGTACACCTACAACCACCCTATCCCTGAGCCACGGCCTGGAACGGTGAGTTAGTTTCCACTGCCCTCTGCTGGACAGCTGACACAGTATCACGAAACTGCATTACGCTTCAAACCCACCGACTGCGTCATTGTGTTTTGGTACACCAGAAATACATTCATTTCCAATGGAATGCTGCGTTTGCCTTGCAGCATTGCGTTGCAGAGGCAGTTGCAGTGCGTTCTGTGTGGTGCATATGTTGGATTTATCGAACGTATGTGTCAAACTGTATGCGTAAACGAGTTGACAGAAATGGTAGCAGAAAGTGAATGTTGAACTTTTGTTGCACACATATCTAGATGATGCTGCATACTATTTTGCGCAATAATACTATCGGTTTGATTAAGGCGTTGAGCTTTGAATAATATAATAATAATAATATGCCATTTAGCAGACGCTTTTATCCAAAGCGACTTACAGTCATGCGTGCATACATTTTTTTTTTTGTGTATGGGTGGTCCCGGGGATCGAACCCACTACCTTAGCGTTACAAGCGCCGTGCTCTACCAGCTGAGCTACAGAGGACCACACCGACTGTGTCATTGAGCAAAATAGTATGCAGCATCATCTAGATATGTGTGCAACAAAAGTTCAACATTCACCTTCTGCTACCATTTCTGTCAACCCATTTACACATACAGTTTGATGCATACGTTCGATAAATCCAACATATGCACCACACAGAACGCACTGCAACTGCCTCTGCAACGCAATGCTGAAAGGCAAACGCAGCGTTCCATTGGAAATGAATGTACTTCTGGTGTACGAAAAACGCAATAAAGGTGTCTGCATACATAGGTTCGGTTTGCTCCTAGCAGAACTCGGCTAGGCGAAGTGAAAGTCTGTGCACGCATACTTCCTTAAAATACCTTCGCTTGAAAAACGAAAAAAGCGGTTTGTCCCTCTTGAAACGCCTTATCAGCCAGTACGCTTCCTCAAAATAGTCAGAAATAATCTAAAATAACTCAAGAAATCTGTAATTAATTTTGACGTTTCTGCCAAGGAGGTCTTAGTCACGTAATTTTAACAAGATGTTTGGTGCAGTATTTTTCAAGTGAAAAACATGAAAACTAGTCATCTGTCTTTGAAAGACAACAAAAACTTAATTGAATAATCTACGGTTGACCAATCAATGACGAAGGGGCGTAAACTTCGACTACCAAACTTCGACAAGCCTCAAGGAAAAAATGTGTGCTTGAACAGCCTGAGAAAAAAAGCTGCAGAAAACTGCCAAACACCAAAAACGTCACAAAATGTTGTTATAATATATGCGCAAACTTTTTAGATTGGGAAGCCTACAGTAAGCTTTAGCCAACCTTGTGTGTGCAGGTCGGATGTGTTCTAGCCTGCCTTACTCACATCACCAATCTGGACTGAACATCAGTGCATAAGCAGCTATCTGTCTCTCTGCTGTCACTGGCTGCCCTCTTCCCAGAAGGCCTGATGTTATCAAAAAGGTGCTGCTGCTTTCATTTCCTGGCAGCGTTATCATGGCCACATCAACTGAAGGATACAAGCACATATTGATGGGGATAGGCATGGGGGAGTAGTATGGTTGTGTAGTGTGTGCTTATGAGACTACCTGTGTTCCTTCCACAGTGCATCACTAATGCAGCCCGGGACCAGGGCATCCCCTCCTCCAAGCACATGCCTGACAAGGTACTGAACTTTGTCAAGGACCACTTCCTGATGGACAGTGTGATCCGCAGCCAGCCCCTCCTGCTGAAACGCAGCGTCCGCTACACCCAGATAGCTGTCCACCGGGTCCAGGTCATCCACAAACACTACAATGTGCTCTTCATTGGAACAGGTACTGTAAACAGGCTCAGCTGACAGAACTTATCCCCCTTTCCTGTTCTGTATGAGAGGCAGAGCTATAGCAGACATTAACCATCTACTGTTCTGTCATATGTCTCTGGCAGATGACGGGAGACTCCACAAAGCCATTAATGTCAACAACAAGATGCACATCATTGAGGAGATGGTGCTCTTCACTGACCCCCAGCCTGTAGAACACATAGAACTGGACTCTGAGAAGGTACAGTACAGAGTGTAGAGCAGGAACTCTGTTTATTTCTGGAGCATGTCCTCATAGTGGTAGTAATATTGAGCTCACTAAATGTCAGCACTAGCAGCTTAGGGGTCCCATGAGCCGTGAAGAGAGCCGGAGCCTAAAGGGGAGCTCAGCTCATGTTCATTGAGATAATTGCATGCAACTTCCTCTCAGGGGAACTGAAAACAGATGGGTTGTAAACGGCGTGTGACACATCATGAATCTTGTCCTAAGTTACTCTGTGCTGTTACTCTGTGCTGTTACTCTGTGAGTTACTCTGTTTGTTCCTCCAGCATTGGGTTCGTCGAGGGTATGATGTTGATATTATATTAGAGAGGGGTAACTGAATGTGAATACGTGACCTAGGGCTATTCCTCCCTGGCATCTGACAGACTGGTGGTCTCTCCTCTCCTCTACAGGGCCTGCTGTTTGTGTCCTCCTACTCTGGCTTAGTGGAGGTCCCTGTGGCTAACTGCTCCAACTACCAGAGCTGTGGAGAGTGTGTCCTGTCCAGAGACCCTTACTGTGCCTGGACAGGGAGGCAGTGCCTGGATGTCAGGCTGGCTCCACCAGATAGGTATGTTTCACCCAGACCACCAGCCATTATACTTTACATTTCCATGGTCCACTCATGGACATGTAGGTGTTACTCATCAAATAGATACTAGCCTTGTATTAACATGTAAGAGATAGGTATAAACTATTTTGATGCTAAGCTCTCATAATGACTGGTAACTTTCCAGAACATCTGAGTACACCAAAGAAAAAGTGACAATACAGGACAATGCTCTATGCTGTCTGCTTACATGCTGTATGTGCAGACTAACACTGTAGTCTGTCAAGACCTTCTATGTGTAGATTGATAGTGCCAGTTAGAGCTGTTCTGAGACACCCATTTCTCTGATTTACTGTTGCCTGTGTTCTCAGCCACTGGCAGCAGGATGTGGACGAGGCAGACACATCAGTTATCTGCAACAAGACACAGCCCAGCCCTCGCTTTGCTAAACACCCACCCACACGTAAGTACTGTACCATACCATTAGCTCCTGCTGGACTAAATCCTTTTGGCTCTATACTGTACCACCGTAATCTACTCTGGGACTGCTGCATTTAAATTTAAATTTTGCTGACAATTTTATTCCAATGTTCTCTTACCGTCATTATCCGTACCCAGCTCATTTAATTTGTTCATTCTCAGCACACTCATACTCAGCTAACACAGTGATATAATAATGCAGTTTGTTTGAACTACCTGGGATGAACTTGCTTTCACAAATGAAAAATGAAAAAGCCCTTCCACTTGTTGTCTGCAGGGATGTCTTCATGCCAGGTGATAATGATCCCAGCCAACACATTCAAAGTGCTGCCCTGTAAGCTGCGCTCCAACCTGGCTGAGAGGAAGTGGGAGTACAGTGAGGGTGCAGGTCACTTCCTGTACCCCAGTCCTGAGGGAGGTCTAGTGGTGGTGGCCCATGCTGACAGACAGGAGACCTATGAGTGCTGGTCAGTGGAGGAGGGCTTCAGGCAGCTCCTGGCCAACTACTGTGTGAGAGGTGAGGCCAGGCAGGAGAGTACCACCCTGATCGGCCACTCACGCACCCCTCTTGTCCCCCAGGAGGAGCCAATCATCCTACCCGGAGAGACCCGCTCCCCGCAGATCAACACCAAGACCTACTGGAACGAGCTGATTGTGGTGTGTGCCCTGCTGGGCTTCTCCCTGGTGGTCTTCTCCCTGTTTGTGGTTTACAGGAACCGTGACCGCATGAAGTCCATGCTGAAGGAGGGTGAGTGTCCCAACATGCAGCAGAAGAAACCCAGGATAGTGGGGAAGCCGGCAGAAAACCTGCCTCTGAATGGCAACAGCACAGTGCCAGTGTCGGTGTCAGACCACAAGGGTTACCAGACACTCAATGACAACTACATCTGCAACACGCCGCCACATGAGTGCTCATCACCAGACAACAGCAAGAGCTTCTCGGAGTCAGAGACGAGGCCTCTAAACTTAAAGGAGAGCACTGTCGAGATCTCGCCCACCTGCCCGCGGCCTCGGGTGAGACTGGGCTCAGAGATCAAAGACTCCATTGTGTGAGGACAGCTTTGATCAACTTGAGCAGGATATAAAACTGTAATGCGGAGTGACTAACTATGAACTGTAAGGAAAGAGGGGACTATAAGTGAAAGAAAAGAAAAACACAAAAGGAGGGAACACTGAAAACCGTCAACCTCTTCTCAGAGGGACATTTCATTACACTGATTTTGCACATTTGTCTTTTTCATTTTGTCCCTGTGGTCAGTTCTCATTTCCTTGTTTAGTCACTCTTCTTTCTCTAGTGCATCTGAAGCACAATGAAGAGAATCTGATACAGATTGCCTTTAGACTATTGAATCTGTGGAATGATGCTCATGGTGGGTATAGGACACATACAGCTGATATTGTCCTTCTGTAACAGTTTGTATATGGTTTAGTCATGTTTGTATGCATTGCCACTCAATCCGTCCAAATGCTCTGTTGGCATTGCATTGAAAGTAGAGAGATACTCTATGGGTCAAGAACTGACCCTTAACTCTCCCACCTACATCCACAGTTAGCATGGGCTTAGCCCTGCACTGAGACATTAGACAGACTCAGTGCATGGATAGCAGTGGAATAAACAACCTCTAATTCACACTATAGTAAGTAGATCATTAGGCCTATGACTTAGTTATAACAGCATTGTAACTGCTATTAATTAAAGGCAGTTTAAACTGTAGATAAACCTCAATGCAGCATAACCAGACAGGCATTAGAATGGAATCCACTGGTCAAGAGACAGGCTGGCAGTACCCGAGAGACATGCTGAGGAACCAATGAGGAAGGAATGAAAGAGGTAGTGACCACCTGGGATGAGGTGAGGTTAAAATAGCACACAACAGAATAACATAACACTGGAGAGGTTTTGTTGAGGCCCTCTGCTCTGCTCTGCTCCACCAGGAGCTTAAATGGAGAGAAGTTAGATGGGTTTTGTAAGTCCCAAGGTATTGGAGGATATGGTGCCTAAGTTATGTGTAAGATTGACATTCACAGGGTTGAAATGTACCCCTGTCATTGGGGAAGACCCTAGACCAGGTATTAACATATTGTTCATTATGGAGCAGACAGACTATGCAAAGCACATCATGTGAAGTAGGGTGAAAGGTCACATCAAAAGAGAATCTCATCTTGAGACTGTGCAAGCACATAGGTGTCAGCACATTATTGATTACAGAGAATGAGAGGCATTATACAATTTAGTATGCAAGTGATTTTGAGCCATTTCTGTGTCATAGAGCGAGGGAATGAGATAGAGGCTATCACTAGGCCTGGAGTTGATGTAGCTAGGCTGAAGTCCCAGTATAAAATGGTTGCTGACTAGTTCAGAGTGTCAGTCAGGAACTGATTCCTTCAATCCAAATTCAGTGACTTCAGACACCAAGTTAAAGTGGACTGAGACTATAAAAACCTGTTCACCATGTTGTTTAGATAGCTCTGTCCTGGCCCTGTGATTCAGAGACCAGTAGACAGCAGAGCTTAGAAGAGCCAAAGGTAGAGTGTGGCAACACAACAGAGTCAGCCAGTGGGCTATGGAGCTCTTAGTGTTGTTGATTGTGACACACACCCAGAGGCAACCAAGCTCATATGTGTTAATTTATGTAAACAAAATGACTTTTGTGCCAAAAAGTACTTTTTTTTATGATGCGTCTTCTGTTTTCATCCTATCCAACACAACTGTCACGTCAAATCAATGTCTTGTGTTTAATGGGCCTGACTGATTCAGCATGTACTGTACCAAACAGCATGTGCTTAGGCTATTCATAATGTAGTGCATATGAAAGCTGCCATAGTTACAACCATCACCTCTGGTTTAATGACACTAATGACTGTAAAATGGGTTTTACTAACATAGAGCAAAGGGTCACACAGCGGTTATGGACCAGTCAATGGAGGAATGTGTTTTTTTTTTTTTAACTACTGTAGAAACCGATATTGTTAAAGGATAGAACCTGCAGAATATTTTATAATCCAAAAGTGAGGACTTTTATTCAGGCATTACAATACCCAGTAACAGGTATATGTTTTCAGCTGTTCATGATTGGAAATAAATAATAATTCTACATTTAAAATGTAAGAATATCAATTTAATATTCCAAAGATGTTGCTATGTCAGTGCAAAATTGTGGTAAATATGAACTATTGCAACATTGTGGAATTGTGGAATGTAGTGATACAAGTATTCCAAAACAATTTCTAAGTAAAACTGTTTTATTTAAGTTTATTCTAGATATTGAATTTTATACAAGGGACTTACAATTTCAAAAACAATTGACAAAGTAGCTGTCCAAAGAGCATACTGCTAAAGGACTGCCATGGTGGCTGATTGTATATAATGTACATTTGTATTGTATTTGAGAAGACTGGTGAAAGTTGTATCATTGTGGTGAAAGTGCAGAACCAGCAAACACCTTGAGAATGCGTTGTTTTTGCACAGAATGTTGGAAAGACTTAGTTTGGGATACGGATGGGGATTTTGTTGAGAATTATGTATTAGGTTTTCAACTTATTTTTTCATGCCTTTAAGCAAAATGAAAGAATCAAGAGTTGTGCTTCTTGGGATACTAAATGTGTTCTCCTGTCCTTGTGACATTACTTAATCACATGGATAACCAGGTAGCAGCAGCATCACCTGCATGATAGGTACGACAGAATAGACTGTAGAACTCTACTGAGCATGCTGAACAATACTATTACAACACTTTGAGTGAATTCCTTTCGATTATGGCCAGTATCAGTACAATAACTCTGTTAGAATGGCTTCAACTTCAGTCACAATGTATTTCTGTGTTGACACTATTGCAAACACTATTGCAAACACCATTGAATTATAGTCTCAACTTGTACAGAAATCCCATACTGCTAATGTCTACACAACTCTTGTGAACTCCATCAGGGTTTCAAAGACTCAAAGTGTAACAAACATGGGAGGAGAAGAAGTTGAAACATTGTTTTGACAACTGAACATTTCAAATGTATGATTATTTTTTGTTTTGTGACAAAGATTGCAAGTTAAGAAATGGCAGCTTGGATCAGTTGAGTAAAGTTATCTAAACTCAATAATACATTAGCCGAATGCAGAACAAAATCAGCCTGAATATCTAGCATAATAGGTTCAGACATGCAGCATACAAATCTCTTTTGTTTGATCACTGCTCGAAATTAATATATCCTTACATAAGGTTTTTGAGACTGCAGTTATAAGTTGCAGTAAGGCACCTCTGTCAGTTGAAGAACAACTTCAGTCAAGCCTTCTATTTGTGACAGTGTACCAAGTTTCTCTGACTCATGTCAACATGTCTTGTAAGTTTGTATGTAAAAGTGCTTTGTAAATTGAGCTGCCAATGTAAAAAGCTCTTGTGAACCGTATTTTTTTATATTATACATCACTACTCTTTCAGTTGTTTTTATTGTTCTGTACATAAAAGCACTTTATTTAAATTTTTCAAATAAAGATAAATGGAAACATTTAGTTTCCTTCATATGGTTCATGAACTATATAGTTGTAATGCCACATGAAATTAGAGAATAGCCTAAATTTAGACTTTCTAGGACACAAGTCGTGCTTGTCACATTGCTACACTTGATTCAAAAACAAATTTTCAAAATCTGTCTATATCATAAAGGTTCAGTCATTGCTAAATGGATCCAGATACTGTACTGGTGTAAGAAGTAGTTCCAGACTTGCCTGATTCTGCTCTTACACTGCCACTGTGTGGCCACAATATTATTGACAACTTTCAGAAAGATTTATTGTAATGTAAAAAGGGATTTCTGTCATTACAGTAAGGAATGTAATAGGTATGTTATTTTAAAGTAGTATGTGTGAGCCATTTTTATTCCCTCTGTTGTTTGATTAGTGAAAGGTTAACAGTGACTGTGTCCTCTGTCAACACATTAGTCACATTAAGGTGGAGCACAGCGTTTGCTGACGCATTCCATCAGACTCATATAAAAACATATGCGAAGAACAGCGCAGAAAGTTCCTGTTGAACATGTTCAGTCTTTTTTTTTATGTGAGCCTAATTCTTGCATAATCATGTCAAACAAATAAGCTAATATTGTAGTTCTGTGTTTTTTAGTAGAGGTGTTTCTGTCACAGTAGTAAAAATAAGTATGGCTAGGGATATCACACGGTAGGGTGGAGTTAATTACTGAGTGTGAGCACAGTGCAACAATGGCAGGCAGTCAAGTATTCTTGATAAAGAGTGCAGTCCACACCTGAAAGGAAAATAGTCTACTTTGGTGTCATAGGTAGAATCCTTGCCACACCCTAGCAATGGATATACAATTATTCTCCACCCCTGTGCAAATACATCATATACTATTTGAAAATGTTGTTGACCTACATTTCATTTTAATCTGTTTTATATATGAGTGTTTTATACATGTAAATTAATGTATTTTGTTCAAACTTTATTTGTGAGACCTACATCCACTCAATAAAAAAAAATATTTAAAGTATGTGGGTTGCATGACAACGTGTACAAACAATGACATTTTTAACAGCAGTAAAACAAAATTGACAAGTACAGGTGACGCACATTCTCACTGTCTGATGTCATGGCCCCAATGCTGTAATCGGTGTGCACGCGCAGTCACGCCCATTTCAGGCCGGCTGAGCCAATCAGTGGCTTTTTGATTGTACTGCAATCTACCTGTGAATAGAGTTGATAATTAGCGTGGTAAAAGTATTACCGCCTCCATCACTTCACACTTCTGGCCACTCGAGTGACGAGCTAAAATTCTGATCACTGGTGCGGGATAAGGTTGCACAAATAAAGGTGGGGATCAAATGGTCACGTATTGCACCTAGCCTATCGATTTTATTTTACAGAAGGGGTTATTTCCCAAGGCGGACTTCATGTAACTACAAAGTCATGGACAAACCCAGCCTCCAGAGACTGTTTTCAGCGTGTGACATTAATAAATCTGGTGTGATTGAATACGAAGACTTTACAGTTGTTTGTCGAGAGCTGAATGTGCCTGAAGACGAAATCAAAACTTTATTCAACAAATTCGGCGCTAGTGAAGATGGATGTATCAATTACAGCAATTTCTCGTCACGGTTTCAAGAGGTTTCTGAAACATTGGATTTAGCCTCTTTTGGATCGTCTCCTCAAAGTCAAGGGAAACCCTGGGACGAGTTCCAGAGCATGATGGACGATGCAACCGGTCTCCTCTCAGGAAGGTAAATCTGGTGGTTGGTGTGAATTGTTTGACAAAGTTGCACCTGCTATTACAGCTGTTACAACAGACTGTGGGTGTAATATGTAGATATTCGTTATGCGTTCATCCCTCTGATTTTATAAATATGTAAAATTGAGAAATGATGCTTGTCCATAATCTCTATATTCTTTCAGACTGCGGGATCAATTGGCTGAACTGTACCAAGCCATGTATTCCACCTCAGAACCTTTGTTGTTGCAACAATATGAGGGACTTGTTGATGCTCTTGTCAGTGAGAGCAAGGACCACAGGCTTGAGAGTGAGCAGCTGGAAACCAGTTTGAGAAGGTAGGGATTCTGTCATAGAAGCATCTCTTGGCTCAGATTCCACAATAAGAGGAGGAAAACAATATATTGAGAAACAATCTACCAAATGTATATTGTCTGAATTATGTTATCTTCACGAATGGAACATATTTATATATCAGTTAACTTTGACATTTGCCTGTTTGTGTTACTAAAAACACATATGTAGTGTTTATGTTGTGGGATATCCATGTAACAGTGTTTCAATCAAGATCAGGCCTGAGCTGTTAATCAGTTAACATTTACAAATGTGAGTATTGATTGTGCCAGTATGCTTCCCACAGTAAGGTGATTATCATCAGACAGAATTGCATGTTTCCAGCTACTGAATTGTAACCCTAGATGGGGTGGAGTTGCTTTCATGGTTCAGAGGCTGCATTACATGATAGGGATGACATTTCTCACCCAATGAAGTAGTTTTAAATGAGTTGCTATTCTTGTCCCTTTTTAGATTTCCATTTAGGCCTAATCCTAACGCAAATTAATGTGCCTGTAAAACCCAAAATTCTGACACGAATATAGAATATTTGCTAATCAGTGGCAAGACGTGCTGTATTTTGATTTGTTCAATCTCACACTGCAAATCTCAGTCTTGTGAACCTGTGGTATTTGCCTCCTAGGGGCCCTCCCATGTCTCTTGACTAGCTGGACCAAGTGTTGTCACTTGATTATGAGAAAACACATTTAACTGAATAGTGCCCCGCCCGCTCAAAGTACACTCCTAGATGAAAACACATGGGCAATGGATACATATGGAACAGATATGATTGGAACCAAAAGGTGTAGTTATATGTGCTGTGTTGCTGCTGTGTTTGAAGATGTTATCGCTTGCAAACCATATTTTTGATTTGTTCACCTTATATTCTGACTCATCACTTTTGCTGGACTAGTGTTGGGGCATTTGTTTTGCATTTGATGGACATCCAGGGCCGACGTGTAAATGGTATGTACCTCTGTGTGCCGACAGAACAGAGGAGCTGAACACCAGTCAGTTGACAGAGCTGGAGGAGGACATGCAGCAGCAGCTTGCCTGTGTAGAGGACAGGGTGAGAGAAGAGGTAAGTGACATATTATGAGGACTTATTTACTACAGTATATTCTACACATTGTGCTAGAAAAAAATATATATCATTCTAACATCAAGTATTTAAGAACTAAAAATAAACAAAACAAGCAAATAACAAGCAAGCTAAGTCATTAAAAAGGCATTGGTGTCATTGAAAATGTACCTTAGAAATGTTTTTTTTTTAATGAATGAGAAAAAGTTGAGTAATATAGACTTATACTGGGGCAAATAGTTTGTTGGAAATGAAGATTAAACTGTTTTTATTTCAAGAGGGGCTAGGCCAGGGACACTCCTCCCTGCAGCATTCCTCCTTGCCTCGGCACAGGTGTTTATCCGCATATTTGTGGTAGAGGAATTCACTTTTAGAGAAGGGAGAGCAGCTAGCTCAAACTCTCACAAAGGCCCCTTTATAAAGTTTTGTGAAAGCCCCTCTTTTAGTCCAGTGCAAATGAGCAAAGTTGTCTCTCATTGGGTTTCTTGTCTGTAGGAGCGAAAGAGAATGGAGGGAGTCATGGCTGCACTCCAGAGAAGGCATGAGAATGAGGTGGCAGACCTGCATACTGTTATGGACAGGTTGTTAAAGGTAGGTGTCATCCGTTTGAAACAGGTTTTGTGACCTATTTCACCTATTGACCTATTATTGTTGGTGTTGAAAGGTTATTTAATGTTTCCCAAGGATTGCCACTCTTATCCGTTAACACTACTTTATTTACCTAGATTCAGGCAGTCTTGGATGTGAATATGATTTCAGTTGATGCTTAATCATATCTATGATTAATTTGTTTTCATTGTAGTCCCAAGGGGAATCTGAACTCAACAGTTCCAGGCAGGATGTTGACAAACTACATAACCAAATAAGTGAACTGATTCAGGTACGTTGGATCAGTTAGACACATAACTGTATCTTAAGTCCCATTTACAGTGCATTCGGAAAGTATTCAGACCCCTTGACTTTTTCCACATTTTGTTATGTTACAGCCTTATTCTAAAATTGATTAAATTGTTTTGTTTTTTCCCTCAATCTACACACAGTATCCCATAATGACAAAGCAAAAACAGGTTTTTAGAAATGTTTGCAAATGTATTAAAAATAAGACTGAAATATAATATTTACATAAGTATTCAGACCCCTTACTCAGTACTTTGTTGAAGCACCTTTGACAGCGATTATAGCCTCAAGTCTTCTTGGGTATGACACTACAAGCTTGGCACACCTGTATTTGGGGAGTTTCTCCCATTCTTCTCTGCAGATCCTCTCAAGCTCTGTCCGGTATTTTCAGGTCTCTCCAGAGATGTTCGATCGGGTTCAAGTCCAGGCTCTGGCAGGGCCAGTCAAGGACATTCAGTGACTTGTCCTGAAGCCACTCCTGCATTGTCTTGGCTGTGTGCTTAGGGTCATTGTCCTGTTGGAACGTGAACCTTCGCCCCAGTCTGAGGTCCTAAATGCTCTGGAGCAGGTTTTCATCAAGGATATCTCTGTACTTTGCTCCGTTCATCTTTCCCTCGATCCTGACTAGTCTCCCAGTCCCTGCCACTGAAAAACATCCCCAGAGCATGATGCTGCCACCACCATGCTTCACCATAGGGTTGGTGCCAGGTTTTCTCCAGAGGTGACTCTTGGCATTCAGGCCAAAGAGTTCAATCTTGGTTTCATCAGACCAGAGAATCTTGTTTCTCATGGTCTGAGAGTCCTTTAGGTGCCTTTTGGCAAACACCAAGCGGGCTGTCATGTGCCTTTTACTGAGGAGTGGCTTCCGTCTGGCCACTCTACCATAAAGGCCTGATTGGTTGAGTGCTGCAGAGATGGTTGTCCTTCTGGAACGTTCTCCCATCTCCACAGAGGAACTCTGGAGCTCTGTCAGAGTGACCATCTGGTTCTTGATCACCTCCCTGACCAAGGCCCTTCTCCCCCGATTGCTCAGTTTGGCCGGGTGTCCAGCTCTAGGAAGAATCTTGGTTGTTCCAAACTCTTTCCATTTAAGAATGATGGAGGCCACTGTGTTCTTGGGGACCTTCAATGTTGCAGAAAATGTTTGGTACCCTTCCCCAGATCTGTGCCTCGACACAATCCTGTCTCGGAGCTCTATGGACAATTCCTTCGACCTCATGGCTTGGTTTTTACTCTGACATGCACTGTCAACTGTGGGACCTTTTATATAGACAGGTGTGTGCCTTTCCAAATCATGTCCAATCAATTGAGTTTACCACAGGTGGACTCCAATCAAGTTATAGTAACATCTCAAGGATGATAAATGGAAACAGCACCTGAGCTCAATTTTGAGTCTCATAGCAAAGAGTCTGAATACTTATGTAAATAAGGTATTCATTTTTTTATTTGTAATAAATTAGCAAACATTTCTACAAACCAATTTTTTCGCTTTGTCATTATGGGGTATTGTGTGTAGATTGATGATTTGTATTTATTTAATCAATTTTAAAATAAGGCTGTAACGTAACAAAATGTGGAAAAAGGGGTCTGAATACTTTCCGAATGCACTGTACATTATTTCCTGTACACTTTCCAGTAATGTTCTACATATTACATGATCTCTCCTCAGGAAAATGAGCAGTTACGGACTTCTCTCTTCAAAGCTCAGACAAACGTCTCCATTCTGCAGGTAGAGATGGACAAGCTGAAGAACATGTATGCAGACCAGAAACTTCAGCATGAGAGGTGAGATCACCGACTTCATGCTCAGGTCCAATGGATCAAGTCCAACTCAGTAAATACAGACTAGTTGATAACAAATGTTGTATTTGTCTATTTTCACAGAGAAAGTGATGAACTGAAAAAGATGGTTATTGAATACCAGTCTTACTCCAGTCACATTGAAATTCTCCAGTAAGTCTGTCTGACCCAATTTGTTCGTTAGTACAGTATGTCCTTTCATGATGATTGTTTTTGTTGCATCGTAGTCAAGCATGTGTCAAGCATAGCTTTGAGTCATGCATGCACACCTTATGCTCATTATCATGAATGCTGACTCTACTCTAATGGTGGCAGGCTAAAAGATTAGTAAAGCATCTGATATGTCTCTACATTGACTCCTTCCTTATAGGGCCATGAACAAAAAGCTGTATGACAGCAATGATGGCTTGCGCTCTGCCTTAGTCAACGATGTGGCATCAAGTAAAAGGAGGGTAAGTCTTGGTTGTTTTCACTCAAGATAAAGAAGACTCACATTACCCCTTTATATTTACATTTATAAGGCATCTCTACAATGCTTTAGTTTATTTGTTTACAAAGTGTAACAAATCTTCCTCCCCACAGCTATCCCCCAACAATGAAATTCCAGCTCGAAGAATGAAGCCAGTTCGACAGAGCACGCTTATAAAGTACACATACTATATTTTAATCCTAGAAATCTGGACCTATTGATTAATAATATTAATTGACCACTTAACTAATGTTTTAATTTTTTCATCCCTATGTTGAGTCCAGTTCAGAGGGAGAGCACACAACTGTAGGCTCCAGTAAAACGACCAACTCCCATGTAGCCAGCTGGGCTGATGCATACCTGGACAGCGGTGTGTCCTTGCCTATGGACACTACTGAAAGCTCAGGCAGCGAGTCTGACAGTGATGACTCTGCAGAAACAGTACACCATAGTTATTCATATGAGCCCTCAGACATCGAGGTAAGGGTAACTGCAAGGTTTGACCAACTACTATTTTATTAGTATGTTTCACATTCTAATACATGAATGTACCTATTTCTGCACCAGATATCAGATGTGAAATTGGAAGCAAGTCAGGCAACACTGTCTGTAGCTCCCAGCAAAGCTAGCTCCATTGCTTCGTCCATCCGGAGACGCTTGTCTGCTTTCCCAATAAAGGTAAGGCTATGAGCTGAGATGCTCAGTTTTGAAGCACAGTAAGACATTTGTGTATGGAGGCTTATGTGGAATTGGTATATGCTGCTGACATATGGTATCTGTATTATTTTCCATAACTAACTAATGCTACTTGGTCCTCAGCAAACAGAAGCAGACCTTGTTGACACTGGTGGCCCTGAGTGCCCTGGTCCCATGTACCGGTTAGTTTTGGCAGGAGATGCAGGATCAGGGAAGTCCAGCTTTCTGTTGAGGTTGAGTCTCAATGAGTTCAGGGGAGATATTCAGACGACGTTGGGTAAGTACATGTACAGTAACAGTTTTTGATAGTGGTAGAATAAATGCAGAAAGTGCATTGCTATTTCCATTACATGTTGTTCGTAGGAGTTGATTTCCAAATCAAGAAGATGTTGGTGGACGGAGAAAAAACGAACCTCCAGATATGGGATACTGCTGGACAAGAGAGGTATGTTTCTGTACATTGACATAGTAAAAGCAAATAAAAATAAATAAAAATAAATAGTTGTCCCATAATGTGTCTTTGGTGATGTGGCTGTTACAGATTCCAAATGATCATGTAATATCAAAAGATAAATGGGATTTCCCTGTTACTGTAGGTTCCGCAGTATTGCCAGGTCTTACTTCCGTAAAGCCCATGGAGTCTTACTGCTGTATGATGTCACTTCTGAGAGCAGCTTCCTTAATGTCAGAGAGTGGATGGACCAGATTCAGGTAGCAGTCCCAGTGGAGGGGTTTTATGGTCCTCGTGATTAAAAAAACAACTTGGAATGGGATGCCAAAATAACAGGTGTCTTTTATTACAGGCAGATTTTTAAATGTGTTACTATATTTCAGTTTGAGGCCATAATGGTATTTTCAGTTATATACAATATAAAGGAACAATTATGATTACGCATAAATCAGGAACTTACTGAAGAACAAACTGCCCTTGTTATCCCAGGAATCCACGGATGAGCACCTCCCAATGTGTGTAATTGGGAATAAAGTGGACCTGCGGGAAGACCGACCAGAAGGAAGCTGTGTCAGCACTGTTGATGGGGAAAGGCTGGCTAGGGTACAACCTCTTTTTAGCAGTCAAAATAACAAGATGTTCATGGGTCCATAAAATAAATATGAATCACAATATTACCATGTGTTTCAGACATACAATGCCCTGTTCTGTGAAACTAGTGCCAAAGAGGGAACTAATGTAGTGGAGGCAGTACTTCACCTGGCAAGGTAAGAATCTTAAAGCCCCTTCCCATCCAACCCCTACACTTCCCTACCACGAATACCTAAACTATAACTGAGCTCTTACCATTTTTTCCTAACAGAGGAGTTAAGAAAAGTGTGAAACTGAGACGGCAATCAGAGTCACAGGTGAAGTTGAGTTTAAGCAGTTCAAAGAAAGCTCTGACCAACTGCTGCAGAGTATAACCATGGAGGCCCATCACTTCACACAATGGAATGCATCTGACTGGAGACTAGGGAGGATGGGGGCTCTATTTTAGCACCACAGCTTTTGTGATTGAGAACTTATTTTGTGATGCAGAGCTGTTTTGTGTAGTATTTCTGCTCTCTGTAAATAGTAGCTAAATACGTATAAGAAATCTGAGATTACTGTAAAGTTAGCAAAACTGTAGATATCTAATTCATATTTTTTAAGTTTAATCTAAGTAATTGACCAATCTTTAGCAATAGTCAACTCCTGAAATGCAATGGTCCTGAACAGGTGGCACAAAACTGATCTGGAGCATGTACAGTGGGGAGAACAAGTATTTGATTCACTGCTGATTTTTGCAGGTTTTCCTACTTACAAAGCATGTAGAGGTCTGTAATTTTTATCATAGGTACACTTCAACTGTGAGAGACAGAATCTAAAACAAAAATCCAGAAAATCACATTGTATGATTTTTAAGTAATTCATTTGCATTTTATTGCATGACATAAGTATTTGATCGCCTACCAACCAGTAAGAATTCCAGCTCTCACAGACCTGTTAGTTTTTCTTTAAGAAGCCCTCCTGTTCTCCACTCATTACCTGTATTAACTGCACCTGTTTGAACTCGTTACCTGTATAAAAGACACCTGTCCACACACTCAATCAAACAGACTCCAACCTCTCCACAATGGCCAAGACCAGAGAGCTGTGTAAGGACATCAGGGATAAAATTGTAGACCTGCACAAGGCTGGGATGGGCTACAGGACAATAGGCAAGCAGCTTGGTGAGAAGGCAACAACTGTTGGCGCAATTATTAGAAAATGGAAGAAGTTCAAGATGACGGTCAATCACCCTCTGTCTGGGGCTCCATGCAAGATCTCACCTTGTGGGGCATCAATGATCATGAGGAAGGTGAGGGATCAGCCCAGAACTACACGGCAGGACCTGGTCAATGACCTGAAGAGAGCTGGGACCACAGTCTCAAAGAAAACCATTAGTAACACACTACGCCGTCATGGATTAAAATCCTGCAGCGCACGCAAGGTCCCCCTGCTCAAGCCAGCGCATGTCCAGGCCCATCTGAAGTTTGCCAATGACCATCTGGATGATCCAGAGGAGGAATGGGAGAAGGTCATGTGGTCTAATGAGACAAAAATATAGCTTTTTGGTCTAAACTCCACTCGCGGTGTTTGGAGGAAGAAGAAGGATGAGTACAACCTCCAGAACACCATCCCAACTGTGAAGCATGGAGGTGGAAACATCATTCTTTGGGGATGCTTTTCTGCAAAGGGGACAGGATGACTGCACCGTATTGAGGGGAGGATGGATGGGGCCATGTATTGCGAGATCTTGGCCAACAACAACCTTCCCGCAGTAAGAGCATTGAAGATGGGTCATGGCTGGTTCTTCCAGAATGACAACGACCCGAAACACACAGCCAGGGCAACTAAGGAGTGGCTCCGTAAGAAGCATCTCAAGGTCCTGGAGTGGCCTAGCCAGTCTCCAGACCTGAACCCAATAGAAAATCTTTGGAGGGAGCTGAAAGTCCGTATTGCCCAGCGACAGCCCCGAAACCTGAAGGATCTGGAGAAGGTCTGTATGGAGGAGTGGGCCAATATCCCTGCTGCAGTGTGTGCAAACCTGGTCAAGACCTATAGGAAACGTATGATCTCTGTAATTGCAAACCAAGGTTTCTGTACCAAATATTAAGATCTGCTTTGCTGATGTATCAAATACATATGTCATGCAATAAAATGCAAATGAATTACTTAAAAATCATACGTGACTTTCTGGATTTTTGTTTTAGATTCCGTCTCTCACAGTTGAAGTGTACCTATGATAAAAATGACAGACTTCTACATGCTTTGTAAGTAGGAAAACCTGCAACATCGGCAGTGTATCAAATACTTGTTCTCCCCACTGTAGATCTCCAGAGATGTTTAATGAATGGGATTTGTGTACTGCACCTAAATAGTCAGCACTTACCTGTTGTACACATCAGGAATTTACTGTATTCAGAAAGGCACAGTTGAAGTTGTTCTAGCTCAGTCGAAACTACAATGCTAATGCTGTGGTTAGAAACATGCAGAAATTATCACATTTTACAATGAGGTGCTTACAGTATTTATCAGCTAATGTTTTAATTGAATAAACTTTCTGTACAGAGGTGTGTGTGATTTGTTTGAATCTTTCATTTGTTTATTTGATTAATCTTACAGCACTGCATATGCCCATCCTCAATATAAAAGCAATAAACATGGTATATAAACCATAAACAACCACTAGTTGAGTTACTTAATCTAGATGAGGGAATACAAAAATACAATATTGTTTTGTAATTCCAAGTAGTGGAGTTTGAAATTCCTGCTCTTTACATTGTAAATACTGATTAACATTAGACCTGTGTATTGAAATAGGCTTACGCATTAGTCCTTATTCAAAACCATTCATTTCCCAAACTATACAGTACAACCTCCACCACAAAATATTACAAACTGGTTCTGAACCCCAGATTATGGGGACAAAAAGAGAACTGGTCATCTTTCAATAATGGGTAACATCTTGGTATCTGAGAATAGTCGTGATTGAGCTCTGGATCTTGCTGCTATTTGGCTTTCTCATCGGCCGGCTTAGGGTCATTGGCTTTTTTCTGCTTCTGTTGCATTATCTCTGCATCCCTAAGGAAGACAAACAAAATAGTCAAACCAAATACAATCTGTTCAATAAAAACGAAATGCATGTAAAAAAATAAAAAATAAATGGTCCTGGTTTCAGTGAAAGATTCTCACCTGTGTACCAGGAGAACTTCCTAAAAGCCAAAACGAATAACTTACCTCAGCTTCCTCGCAGCTGCAGACATGCCATCATCAGCCTTCTTTCCCTTGTCATTCCCTTGCTTTTTGGCATTTCTAGCACGAGCAAGGTCACGCTGATTCCCCCCTGCAAAGAAATCGATTTGAAAGACCCAGGTGAGGGACTGTTGCAGAGTCATTGCTAATGGGATGTAGCTCAGTTGGTAGAGCATGGCATTTGCAACGCCAGGGTTGTGGGTTCGATTCCAGTATAAAATTAAAATTTAATAAATGTATGCACTCACTAACTGTAAGTCGCTCTGGATAAGAGCGTCTGCTAAATGACAAAAATGTAATGTCTTAATTTTAAAACACTCAATTAAAACCAGCCCCTGTATTGATAGTTTGGTAACTGAACTGGCTAGATAATTACAACAGTGTACCTAATAGTTAGTGAAAACGAAAATAATGGTTTAATCTATAATGTACGTTCGGGAGAGAGGGAGCATAACGCTAGGCCACTGCTTAGCAGGGTTTGTTATTGTGCGTGGCACTTCACGGGCCTAGTCAGTTAACGTCAGTTAACGTAGCTAGTTAGCGAGCTAACTACAAATCAGATCCTTACCAGTTAACAATGGAAAAGGGTATACATTTTATGGCACTAAAACAAATTCGTGTATGGTAACAGAAAGCCATGTTACACTATACTTTCTAGTTAGCTAGCTTTTTTTTCTTTTTTACTTATCCAGTTCAAACATAGCTAGCTAACGTTAGCTACCTAGCATTGATGGTCTCTGATTTCATTGCTTGAAACAGCAAAGCGAGATGCGTAACTAGCTTAGCTACCAACAAACAACTTTAGTTTAGTAGCTAATACATAGTGAATAAAAATATAGCTATATACTCACTTGTCATGTTGTTGTTTCTATGTAAACGGTGTGGAGAAGGCTGCCAAGCCTGCCAGCTGTGCACCGACAATATTCGATTTACGTCACGGCAAGTGAACGCGTTGATACGAGACATCGCGAGAGTAGCGGTATTTTTTTTCTTCTACTTCTTCGATGAGGTTTAACGGCGGTTGGCATCCAATAAATGTTACATTACCACCACCTACAAGGCTGGAGTATAACTCCCTTATACTTTGCTTTAAAAATAATAATAATTAATAATAATAATAATACCCTACCATCTAACACTCACAAAACATAATAATAAATACCATACTCCACTATTTAAATCTATTTACATTTACGTCATTTAGCAGACGCTCTTATCCAGAGCGACTTACAAATTGGTGCATTCACCTTATAGCCAGTGGGATAACCACTTTACAATGTTTATATTTTTTTTGGTGGGGTGGGTTAAGGGGGGGGTAGAAGGATTACTTTATCCTATCCCAGGTATTCCTTAAAGAGGTGGGGTTTCAAATGTCTCCGGAAGGTGGTGAGTGACTCCGCTGTCCTGGCGTCGTGAGGGAGCTTGTTCCACCATTGGGGTGCCAGAGCAGCGAACAGTTTTGACTGGGCTGAGCGGGAACTGTGCTTCCGCAGAGGTAGGGGAGCCAGCAGGCCAGAGGTGGATGAACGCAATGCCCTCGTTTGGGTGTAGGGACTGATCAGAGCCTGAAGGTACGGAGGTGCCGTTCCCCTCACAGCTCCGTAGGCAAGCACCATGGTCTTGTAGCAGATGCGAGCTTCAACTGGAAGCCAGTGGAGTGTGTGGAGGAGCGGGGTGACGTGAGAGAACTTGGGAAGGTTGAACACCAGACGGTCTGCGGAATTCTGGATGAGTTGTTGCGGTTTAATGGCACAGGCAGGGAGCCCAGCCAACAGCGAGTTGCAGTAATCCAGACGGGAGATGACAAGTGCCTGGATTAGGACCTGTGCCGCTTCCTGTGTAAGGCAGGGTCGTACTCTCCGAATGTTGTAGAGCATGAACCTACAGGATCGGGTCACCGCCTTGATGTTAGCGGAGAACGACAGGGTGTTGTCCAGGGTCACGCCAAGGCTCTTCGCACTCTGGGAGGAGGACACAACGGAGTTGTCAACCGTGATGGCGAGATCATGGAACGGGCAGTCCTTCCCCGGGAGGAAGAGCAGCTCCGTCTTGCCAAGGTTCAGCTTGAGGTGGTGATCCGTCATCCATACTGATATGTCTGCCAGACATGCAGAGATGCGATTCGCCACCTGGTTATCAGAAGGGGGAAAGGAGAAGATTAGTTGTATGTCGTCTGCGTAGCAATGATAGGAGAGGCCATGTGAGGATATGACAGAGCCAAGTGACTTGGTGTATAGCGAGAATAGGAGAGGGCCTAGAACTGAGCCCTGGGGGACACCAGTGGTGAGAGCACGTGGTGCGGAGACAGCTTCTCGCCACGCCACTTGGTAGGAGCGACCGGTCAGGTAGGACGCAATCCAAGAGTGAGCCGCACCGGAGATGCCCAGCTCGGAGAGGGTGGAGAGGAGGATCTGATGGTTCACAGTATCAAAGGCAGCAGACAGGTCTAGAAGGACAAGAGCAGAGGAGAGAGAGTTAGCTTTAGCAGTGCGGAGAGCCTCCGTGACACAGAGAAGAGCAGTCTCAGTTGAATGACCAGTCTTGAAAGCTGACTGGTTTGGATCAAGAAGGTCATTCTGAGAGAGATAGCAAGAGAGTTGGCTAAAGACGACACGCTCAAGAGTTTTGGAGAGAAAAGAAAGAAGGGATACTAGTCCTACTTCAGGCCAAAAGCCTGAAAAGATGGGACACCGCCACTTAACACACTCTGTAACTATTCTGATGTGAAGTCTCGCACACCCAAATACCTCTCTGCAGCTGCCACCACAATCTCTATTTTCTGCGACTTACGTCCCATCCCTGCAGTACAGTTGATAACCATTGCTATAAATGACAAAAATCCAATCTTACTGAAACATATATCACTTGTTGGTTTATCCCTCTGTACTGGTACGGATCTACTACTCACACCACTCCTCTCAGGATTCCTCTCCCTTGACCCATCTCCCTCTACTTTCTTCACTGCCTCAGCATATGACAACTTCTGCACTACTCTAACCCTGGAAACCTCAACCTGCCTCTCGCATGGGACATTTCTGATCCCCAGCCCCATGGGCACCCATGCAATTAACACATACCACTACTTTCCACAATGCTACACATTCCTTTGTCTCATGTCCTTCTGCACACTTCTCATACCTAGGAACCTCCCTCCTACACACTGCTGCCACATGCCCATAAGCTTGACACCTGTAACAACGTAATGTATTCGGCACAAAAGCTCATACAGGATAACTTATATATCCTAACATCACTTTGTCGGGCAAAGACTCAACATCAAAACTCAAAAGAACAGACAATGACTCTTCTGTTTCACCACTCACACCACCCTGTCTGCGTCGCACCAAACGACAAGCATCACAAACACCGGGAATCTTCCCCTTCAGTTGGTCAGCTTTCACATTTACCGCTACCCCAGTAATAACTCCTTTCGATAGTGCCCTTTTCTTGAGAGCAAAACAATTCACATCTCTTGCCCCCATTTGTTTAACACAGCGCGCCTGCTCCCTCTGACCAGCAGAAACACAAACAATTATCACAAGACCACTTCTGGTTACCCTCACCGATTCCACAGCACCCAACTCTGTTTTCACCCACCCTGAAACCACAAATGGATCAGCCAAAAGGCAAGGGTCCACTTTTTCCAAAAACTTCACTCCTACTGTCAGACTCATCTTTATCCTGACCCTCGGTGCAAGCCTCGGGCTCCGAGAACTTCACCACACCTACCACCTCCGATACTTCGACCTCATTCACTTCCATTTCTCCTCCTGCTTACACTTTCTACCATTCTTCTTTAACAAACCATCTCCCTTTTTTCCTCCATTTTTAACCGACTCAAGTTCACCCTCTTCCTCCCTCTCTCTCTTAGACCTCCTCTGCCTCTCTTTTTCCCTCCATTCCTCCTCCGTATTCCACGTATAACTCTCCTTATGATAATACTGCACTTCTCCTGACACACATCTTGTTCTTGCCTTGTCAAGGGACACCATTTAATCGGTTGTCACAATCTCCATACAATCAGCACGAACCCCTCGGGATGTAGAGCTCAACAGAGCATCCCACTTGTAAATCAACTGGTTCATCTTGATGTTCTTCCTCATCAATAGCTACTGCAACGCTTTTCCATTTCAAACAAGCGCACTCTCTTTCTCCCCTATTTCCTTCTAGTTGACGTCTACATAATATCAGTACATTATGCCGCGTTCAAAACAACTGGGAACTTGGAAAAATACAGGGTCAAATCATGATGTCAGTGATCTTCAAAGTCGGAGCTCTAGAAAGAGGCCCAAGTTAGAATTCCGAATTGGATGACCGTTCAAATAGATTTTCCCAGTTGAAGCTCGTTTTTTCAGAGTTCCCAGTTGTCTGGAACACACTGAGGTCGGAGATTTCCCAGTTCTTCTTCTTCTTTTTCTTCTGTGGGATTTATGGTGGACTACAACCCAAAAAGGTGTATTGCCAACACCAACTGGACGGGTAAAAATTTAATCCATACTTGATAGGGAAACTAACTTAATCCACACAAATAAAAATAGTACATTGATAAAACAAAACAAAACTCCCACTTCTTCCTTCTTTCAGTTCTCCCTGTCTCCCTTCTCAGGCTCTAGGGCCTGAGAGGGTGGTATGGCTTGTGACAATATTCCATGTAACTCTTTCACCGATAAATCTTTCAGCCCCAGGAACCGCTCCGCCGCTTCCACAATGATTTCTATCTTCCTGGACCTTCTCTCCACCTTGGCAGTGCTATTTATCACCATAGCTATAAAGGCCACGAAGTCCACCTTCTTAACCTTTAAAATGTCAGGATCCTGCTGGTGAAAGGCAACCGCTGCAGTATGCAGTGAAGGCCTATCCACCACCATGGACTCTTCAAGTGCACCATTCAAACCCCCAACCCTTTTAACAGCTGCTGCATATGATATGCTCTGGATAGCCCTGACTTTGGCCACCTCATTCTCTTTCACCCTTGTGGGGCATTTGAAAGACATCGCTTCATGGTTCCCACCACAATTGCAACATGTCACATTTTCATCACTTTTATAACACATATGATTTGGTCATCTCGGCTTCTCCCTTCTGCAAACACTTGAAACATGTCCAAAAGCTTTACAATGATCACACTGCATTGGTCTTGGTATAAATGCTCTGACTCTGTAGTTTATAAACCCCAACTGCACTTGAGTAGGGAGAGACTCCATATCAAAAAACAAAAGAACAGATAGACTCTTCACTTTTTCTTCATTCACCGACGTGCATCAATCACTCCAGGAATATTTTTCATCTCTTCAACATCTACTTCCCACGAGACTCCAGATATAACCCCCTTGAGGGGTGCCCTGTTCCTAAGAGACACACACGACACTTCAAACTTATCAAATCGGGTGAGACGCAACACACTTTTCTTTTGATCCTCAGAAGCACAAAAAATCTAAACCAGCCCGCCTCTCGTGATCCTCACAGCCTTCACTCTACCCAGCACTCTCTCCACCAGTTTGGATATCTCAAATGGATTCCTCAAGATTGGTAATTCGATCAGCTGCTCCTCATTTACAAACCGTACTCCTACAAGATACTAAGAGACATTCTCATCACTGTACTCTACTTTGCTCCGTTTTCCATTCTTTTGGACAATATTCAAATTCTCCTTGATTCTACCACCATTAGATTCAGAATCCACATCATCATCCGCTTCCACCATCTTTTTTCCGTCCGACCTCCATTCCGGAGTTCCCAGTTGTTTTGAACGCGGCAATAGAGCCCCACAGTGGAGGTGTCATAATACCCATAAATACTAGCGGTCAAACAGGGAAATGGTTCCAATGGTTTTTCCACCATTTGTTTTGATAACAATGTAAATCTCTCTCGGACAAGTTGACTTTTATCAATATATTCAGCTCTATTTACTCTCAGATTCAAAAAATGCTAATTAGCATTAAAGTAGAATCATGCTAGACTACATATCCCTGCCAGCTCCTACACGTCAACTCTAGCTGACACCTTTGCGAGCAGGTATTGTGTCAATTTAAAACATGCACAAGACAGTGCACAGAATTGTCCATTTTAATGAAATGTAGCCAATTTATTCATTACTAAATGTAGTTAACATTAGATAGTTCATCCAGATATTCTTACCTTTGCCTCGATTCGGCAGTCCCGTCCAGATCATCATGGCATTTGTAGTTCTGTATGATAGCCACATTAGCAGCTAATTAGCGCTTCATTTTTGGAGGGTGAATATATTGACTAGAGAGATTTACACGGTTATCAAAACATCACGCCAGGGTAAGCATATACCTTCAAACACAGCCCTTATTTTAAGTGTTTCTAAAATCCCCTATGGGAAAAATTAATGGTGGAAAATCGATTGGAACCATTTGCTTGTTTGACCACTAGGTGTTATGGTTATTATGACTCGTACTATAAAACCTAAAAATTCAACATTTTATCAATGATTTAAATTTCCCAGTGGCTTTTGAAGATTATGAAATACCATAACTATACTAGATTCTTTAACAAAAAAAACCAAAGAGATTCTGTTATGGTGGTTGGCAGGCCACACGACTGTAAAACAACTTTATAGCTTCGAATTATGTTTGCAAAGTTATATTTTTCTCAATGATTCAATACATTTGAGTAATTTACTACAAATACTTTGATAGACATTAAAGGATATTTGCAACTGGAATTAGATTTTTCTCAATTATGATTTTAGATACAAATGTAAACAAAATCCCTTCCTCCCAAAGACATTTATTAATATTAGACTTTATGAAAATGTAATGGGCAGTATCCAATTATGTGTACAAACCCTGGATGACTGACAGGGGACGCTGTATTGAAGCCACCACGCAGCCATTTTGTTACTCCTCCAACGGTAAAGCCACAGACAGAACAATGAGACAGATATTTCACAGGATGTATAAATGTGAAGCATCCGCTTGGCGTTTCCACTCACTACCAAATATGGTAGTGAGAGGAAGCCCAGTGGCCGGCAGTGGGAGAAGATGGAAGAAGATGGATTTTCTCATCGATTAAACATTTGACTTCAATACAGTTTTCTGGAAAACTAGAATCTGTTATGAATAGAGTGGACTACGTTTTGTAGAATTGACCCTTTGCCAAAGTTTTAAAAAATTGCGTTGTTTAGGAGTGCAAAGGCGAATTGAGTTAAAAAGAATCCTCGAACTCACCAAAGTTGATAATGTGAGATTTAAAAACTTTTAAAATCATTACTAGAGAGAGACTCAACGAATACAGCAAAGAGCTGCTGTTTTTATGAGTAAGTTCATGTTTAAGTTGTTATTCAGCACTGTCAACACTTTGTTCAAAATTTTTATAAGCCATAAAATGCTCATTCTCACTACTTCCGCATAGGCTCCAACCAGCACTGCAGCTTCAATTAATGAGTATAGCAAAGTGTTTCAATAAGTTTGCGTTGTTATTATTTGCAGCTTGTGCCTTTTTTAATATCTAGGAATATTTCACTGTCTCTGGTCATAGGAGTAACGACATGAATTGGTGCATGAGGCAGAAATAATGCAGTGCGACTTAAGTTTCGCCATCAGCTGGAAGAAGGTCTCCCCTTTTCTCAGCGGAGGTAGGGAGAGCCGAGGGACATGAGTCAGGTGACAGGCAGCCTCACCGCTGTTCCCCTTCCCTCCCCTCAGACTGACCATCAGATGCAGGCCATCAGTCCTCTAAAAAAAAATCATAATATTATGCTCACTCAGCTGTGCCTCACAAGTAATAACAAATGATCTATTACCAGTGTGATCATATACCTACAATTTAGAAATATAGTCTGAGAAAAACAACATTGGCAGGGCAATTCAAGCATAGTGATAATGTATTGGGCATATAGCCTACTGCACAAACCTCATTGCTACCTAACTGTTTTTAATTGGTTAATGTTGCATAGGCTTACGATTTTTAAGTCATATTTAAAATACATCTGAGTGGTAGATCTCTGCTTGCATTTTGACTCAGAAAAGGTTGGTGACCACTGCCTTAATGCATACTTTTAAATTACATTATTTGAACTGAACATTTAAAAAAAATTGTTTATATAAAAAACGATTCCTTAAATTATTTTTTTAGTACTAATGGGACTGTCCCCACATCAACAAAGAAATACTAAAATACTTATAATTTTGTCATTTTATTGAAATACTGTAGAATTCCGTTCATTCCTATGGAGGACTGCTCCTTCTGGGGAGTACCAATATGGCGACTGGTGGATTCAAAGCCTCTAATTGGCCAATACATCGCATCAGTGATCCAGTGTTTATACATTGCATTTGGAAAATATTCAAACCCCTTGACTTTTTCCACATTTTGTTACGTTAGACGTATTCTGAAATTGATTAAATTGTCTTCAATTCTGCAAAACTGTCATCTATCTACACACAATACCCCATCAAGACAATTTTAGCAAATGTATTATCAATTTAAAAATGAAATATCACATTTATATGACTATTCAGAACCTTTACTTACTACTTTGTTGAAGCTTCTTTGGCAGCGATTACAGCCTTGAGTCTTCTTGGGTGTGACGCTACAAGCTTGGCACACCTGTATTTGGGGAGTTTCTCACATTGTTCTCTGCAGATCCTCTCAAACTCTGTCAGGTTGGATGGGGAGCATCGCTGCACAGCTATTTTCATGTCTCTCCAGAGATGTTCGATCGGGTTCAAGTCCGGGCTCTAGTTAGGCCACTCAAGGACATTCAGAGACTTGTCCCAAAGCCACTCCTGCGTTGTCTTGGCTGTGTGCTTAGGGTCGTTGTCCTGTTGGAAGGTGAACCTTCGCCCCAGTCTGAGGTCCTGAGTGTTCTGGAGCAGGTTGTTGTCAAGGATCTCTCTGTACTTTGCTCCGTTCATCTTTCCCTCAATCCTGACTAGTCTCCCAGTCCCTGCCGCTGAAAAACATCCCCACAGCATGATTCTGCCACCACCATGCTTCACGGTAGGGATGGTGCCTGGTTTCCTCCAGACGTGACATTTAGCATTCAGGCCAAAGAGTTTAATCTTGGTTTCATCAGACCAGAGAATCTTGTTTCTCATGGTCTGAGAGTCCTTTAGTGGGCTGTCATGTGCTTTTTACTGAGGAGTGGCTTCTGTCTGGCCACTCTACGATAAAGGTCTGATTGGTGGAGTGCTACAGAGATGGTTGTCCTTCTTGAAGGTTCTCCCATCTCCACAGAGGAACTCTGGAGCTCTGTCAGAGTGACCATCTGGTTCTTGGTCACCTCCCTGACCAAGGCCCTTCTCCCCTAATTGCTCAGTTTGGTCGGGCGGCCAGCTCTAGGAAGAGTCGTGGTGGTTCCAAACTTCTTCCATTTAAGAATGATGGAGGCCACTCTGTTCTTGGGGATCTTCAATACTGCAGAAATGTTTTGGTACCCTTCCCCAGATCTGTGGCTCGACACAATCCTGTCTCGGAGCTCTACGGACAATTCCTTAGACCTCATGGCTTGGTTTTTGCTCTGACATGCACTGTCAACTGTGAGACCTTATATAGACAGGTGTGTGCCTTTCCAAATCATGTCCACTCAATTGAATTTAGCACAGGTAGACTCCAATCAAGTTGTAGAAACATCTCAAGGATGATCAATGGAAACAAGATGCACCTGAGCTCAATTTCGAGTCTCATAGCAAAGGGTCTGAATACTTATTCTACCAGTCAAAAGGTTGGACACACCTACTCATTCAAGGGTTTTTCTTTATTTTTACAATTTTTTACATTGTAGAATAATAGTGAACACATCAAAACTATGAAAACACATGGAATCATGTAAGCAAAAAAGTGTTAAATCAAATATATTTTATATTTGAGTTTCTTCAAATAGCCACCCTTTGCCTTGATGACAGCTTTGCGCACTCTTGGCATTCTCTCAACCAGCTTCATGAGATAGTCAACTGGAATGCATTTCAATTAACAGGTGTGCCTTCTTAAAAGTTAATTTGTGGAATTTATTTCCTTCTTAATGCGTTTGAGCCAATCAGTTGTGTTGTGACAAGGTAGGGGGGGGAATACAGAAGATAGCCCTATTATGGCAAGAACATCTCAAATAAGCAAAGAGAAACGACAGTCCATCATTAATTTAAGACATGAAGGTCAGTCAATATGGAAAATACTAAAAATAAAGAAAAACCCTGGAATGAGTGCTATAATGAAACTGGCTCTCATGAGGACCGCCACAGGAATGGAAGACCCAGAGTTACCTCTGCTGCAGATCATAAGCTCATTAGAGTTACCAGCCTCAGAAATTGCGGCCCAAATAAATGCTTCATAGAGTTCAAGTATCAGACACATCTCAACATCAACTGTTCAGAGGGGACTGTGTGAATCAGGCCTTCATGGTCGAATTGCTGCAAAGAAACCACTACTAAAGGACACCAATAAGAAGAAGAGACTTGCTTGGGCCAAGAAACACAAGCAATGGACATTAGACCGGTGGAAATTTGTCCTTTGGTCTGGAGTCCAAATTTGAGATTTTTGGTTCCAACCGCCGTGTCATTGTGAGACGTGGTGTGAACGGATGATCTCCGCATGTGCATTTCCCACTGTAAAGCATGGAGGAGGAGGTGTTATGGTGTGGGGGTGCTTTGCTGGTGACACTGTCTGTGATTTATTTAGAATTCAAGGCACACTTAACCAGCATGGCTACCACAGCATTCTGCAGTGATACGCCATCCCATCTAGTTTGGGCTTACTGGGACTATCATTTGTTTTTCAACAGGACAATGACCCAACACACCTCCAGGCTGTGTAAGGGCTATTTGACCAAGCAGGAGAGTGATGGAGTGCTGCATCAGATGACCTGGCCTCCACAATCCCCCGACCTCCACCCAATTAAGATGGTTTGGGATGAGTCGGACCGCAGAGTGAAGGAAAAACAGCCAACAAGTGCTCAGCATATGTGGGAACTCCTTCATTACTGTTGGAAAAGCATTCCAGGTGAAGCTGGTTGAGAGAATGCCAAGAGTGTGCAAAGCTGTCATCAAGGCAAACGGTGGCTATTTGAAGAATCTGAAATAGAAAATATATTTTGATTTGTTTAACACTTTTTTGCTTACTACATGATTCCATATGTGTTATTTCATAGTTTTGATGTCTTCACTATTATTCTACAATGTAGAAAATTGTACAAAAATAAAGAAAAACCCTGGAATGAGTAGGTGTGTCCAAACTTTTGACTGGTACTGTATGTAAATAAGGTATCTGTTTTTTATGTTTTATACATTTGCAAACATTTCTAAAAACCTGTTTTTGCGTTGTCATTATGGGGTATTGTGTGTAGATTGATGAAGACCCTTTTTTATTTAATATATTTTAGATTAAGGCTGTAACGTAACAAAATGTGGAAAAAGGGAAGGGTCTGAATACTTTCCGAATGCACTGTATATACTTCATTGGCAGAACCCACCCCCATCCACCCCTCCGTTATAAACAATGACTGGAATATAGCTATTACAGTATGCAGCTTTATTGATGTTGTTTCTGTATCAACGGACAGTAGGCCTACAATTTTTATTAGATTTTCCATTGACATAGATAAAATGAACTGGGACACATAACCTGTTATTACAGAAACCCCTCAATCATACAAGACATTTAAAAGCTGTAACACGAGAATACTGCTCTCCTCAATCTTTTGTTGAGGAACATTGAACATTGACCAATTGACTATTCCAGAATGAGTTTGGGGATTTGGGCATTTTTCTATGGATTTGGGGACATATATCAGCTAATAACTGTACTATACGATTACATCACAAAGCTATTTTGTGGTCATTGTTTTGTAAAAAAATAAATATATATTCTTTGGAAGAAGTGCCATTAGTTTACTCTGTTACGCTCAAATAAATACAATCTGTGGTGTAAATGTCGGTGCTGCTACAATATGTCAGTGAACATTGATACAGGTTTTTCCATCGTTCAGTGCAATCTTTATTTCATTTTATTCACAGTAGACAACTCAGTTTAGTATTCATGAGCTAGAGGACAGTTCCTTTGTAGAGGACGTCAGTTTCTTGCAGTGAGAACCACTGACGTCACTAAACTGCCCAAGGCCACCACCAGAGCACCAAGCAGGAACGTCCATGAAATTCCCTGAAACACCAAGTGACGCAATGTCAACAAACAGTCAAATGTATTTTTCTCGTGAACTGAATTAAACCTAAACATTTCACTCAGGGAAAGTTCTCAGTGGCTTACAGGTGGCTTCTTTTTAGAAGGAGTCAGAAAAGGAGCAATATTGTCTCCAAGGAGCCGGGCAGGTTTGGCTTGCCACTTCTGGGTATCTTTGCCTCCTGATTGCCTTTTCACTAGCTTGGACAACTCAACATGGATGGCCTGGGAAGGGAAAGAGAGACTGTAGTGACTACTTATCCTAATAACCTTATGCACAATCTTGTACAATACAATTTATTATTTTAGCAGTAAAGTGGTCTAGGTTAAGTATTTTAGCAGTAAAGAGGGCTGGGTGGATTGTCATTGAGTATGAGGTTGTAGTTTAGGAGTTGTCCAGTAGATGACAGCATAGATCATATTAAATGCAATCTCCGGCTCAAGCCATAGTTGGACTTTACAATTGAATCAGATCCCCTAACGTTGACAATCAAATTTAGTTTATCTTTCTAGCATAAAAAGTATTTTCAACAAATATTAGACAACAAATATTAACCAGTTTCCTGTTAAGCTCTCATAATCAAAGTTGTCTTATGTTTTGTAGCCTACTTTATTTAGCATTTCTTTGCATTTGGACCACTATAGGGTCTTGGTAGCCTAATGGGAGGGATGTGTAACCTGAAAACGAACTGTTATTGGCAGGGGTTGGAACTGAAATTATTTCCCAATCGTTTTGTTCGGAACACAACCACAATTTTTTTTCATTCCATTACACTGTTCCGACCTGCCAAATAAAGTTATGAACCGGTTCGAACCACACAAATAAAATAAAGTACCGGTTATATCATTCCTTTCTGTTCCTTTTTTAATCTGTGAAATCAACAGTTTTCTTTTCTTCATTTAGCTCATTAAATTACTTCACCAATCAGTGCGGCTAGAACAGGCAAGCTAGTTATTAACATGCTTGATGGACAGACAAGTGTAGCCTATGGCGCAAGATGCGACTGAAATTTTGCGGGTGGGGAGAGAGCGAGAGAGGGGTGTTAGTTAGAAGGGATCCAGCTTTTGTCCAATTAACGTCAGATTTGACTTTTTGTAGCTGGTTAGGAGAATTTACGCAGCAGGTTAGGATAATTAACGTAGCAGGTTAGGAGAATTACGTTAAGGTAGGAAAAGGGTGAGGGGTTAGCTAAAATGCAAAAAATAAATAAATAAATAAAGCAGGATCCCTTCTAGCCATTACCTGAGAGAGGGTTGAGGAAGAGGCTTGAAGCGCTGGGCATCTTGTAATGATATGCATTATCTGAATAGAGATAAATAGTAATGGCGTATTTTTGTAGGCACCAACTCCGCCATGGTTTGTTGGACAAAGCCTATGAGGAAAAGGAATGGTGTTTTTGGATAAACGCCGAAAATGAGGTACAGTGAGGGAAAAAAGTATTTGATCCCCTGCTGATTTTGTACGTTTGCCCAATGACAAAGAAATGATCAGTATATAATTTTAATGGTAGGTTTATTTGAACTGTGAGAGACAGAATAACAACAACAAAATCCAGAAAAACGCATGTCAAAAATGTTATAAATTGATTTGCATTTTAATGAGGGAAATAAGTATTTGACCCCCTCTCAATCAGAAAGATTTCTGGCTCCCAGGTGTCTTTTATACAGGTAACGAGCTGAGATTAGGAGCACACTCTTAAAGGGAGTGCTCCTAATCTCAGTTTATTACCTGTATAAAAGACACCTGTCCACAGAAGCAATCAATCAATCAGATTCCAAACTCTCCACCATGGCCAAGACCAAAGAGCTCTCCAAGGATGTCAGGGACAAGATTGTAGACCTACACAAGGCTGGAATGGGCTACAAGACCATCGCCAAGCAGCTTGGTGAGAAGGTGACAACAGTTGGTGCGATTATTCGCAAATGGAAGCTGGGGCTCCATGCAAGATCTCACCTCGTGGAGTTGCAATGATCATGAGAATGGTGAGGAATCAGCCCAGAACTACACGGGAGGATCTTGTCAATGATCTCAAGGCAGCTGGGACCATAGTCACCAAGAAAACAATTGGTAACACACTACGCCGTGAAGGACTGAAATCCTGCAGCGCCCGCAAGGTCCCCCTGCTCAAGAAAGCACATATACAGGGCCGTCTGAAGTTTGCCAATGAACATCTGAATGATTCAGAGGAGAACTGGGTGAAAGTGTTGTGGTCAGATGAGACCAAAATCGAGCTCTTTGGCATCAACTCAACTCGCCGTGTTTGGAGGAGGAGGAATGCTGCCTATGACCCCAAGAACACCATCCCCACCGACAAACATGGAGGTGGAAACATTATGCTTTGGGGGTGTTTTTCTGCTAAGGGGACAGGACAACTTCACCGCATCAAAGGGACGATGGACGGGGCCATGTACCGTCAAATCTTGGGTGAGAACCTCCTTCCCTCAGCCAGGGCATTGAAAATGGGTCGTGGATGGGTATTCCAGCATGACAATGACCCAAAACACACGGCCAATGCAACAAAGGAGTGGCTCAAGAAGAGGCACATTAAGGTCCTGGAGTGGCCTAGCCAGTCTCCAGACCTTAATCCCATAGAAAATCTGTGGAGGGAGCTGAAGGTTCGAGTTGCCAAACGTCAGCCTCAAAACCTTAATGACTTGGAGAAGATCTGCAAAGAGGAGTGGAACAAAATCCCTCCTGAGATGTGTGCAAACCTGGTGGCCAACTACAAGAAACGTCTGACCTCTGTGATTGCCAACAAGGGTTTTGCCACCAAGTACTAAGTCATATTTTGCAGAGGGGTCAAATACTTATTTCCCTCATTAAAATGCAAATCAATTTATAACATTTTTGACATGCGTTTTTCTGGATTTTTGTTTTGTTATTCTGTCTCTCACTGTTCAAATAAACCTACCATTAAAATTATAGACTGATCATGTCTTTGTCAGTGGGCAAATGTACAAAATCAGCAGGGGATCAAATACTTTTTTCCCTCACTGTATATGGCAAACACATGCTTAGGAGATCTTATACGTTTTGTTCTAGATCATCTTCATCAGCTAACTCACTTTTTGAGAATTTTGAAGAATTTATGTAATAATAAAACACATAAATGACAAAGGCTTCATAATTCATAAAGGGCATGTTACCTGATTGCTATTATCTCATATAACAAAATGTATAAGATCTCCTAAGACTGTGTTAATAACCTTATGTTTGGCGTTTATTCCAAAACCCTATTCTTTCCCCATTCATTTTTTCCATAGGGATGGCTGAATGAACCAGAGGTAACTTATTTCCGGGTTTTAGGACTACAAGCTGGCAAGCTTTTATAGCTAGGTCCACATAATTATACCTAGGAGGAGCGGCTTCTATGGAGGAACTTTGTATGTCCTTTGAGCTAGCTAGCTAGCTAACAAGCTTGTGTGTACAGAGCAGCACCAGAATTAAAAACACCTCTTACCTTTTTGTAGTTAATAAATTCAACGTGAAACGTGATATCTAGGCCTATAGTATCCTTAACTAGCATTGAAAAAGTTAATCCATTCTTCTTTAACTACACTGAATAAAAAATATAAATGCAACATGCAACAATTTCAAAGATTTTACTGCATTACAGTTCATATAAGGAAATCAGTCAATTGAAATAAATTCAATAGGCCCTAATCTATAGATTTCACATGATTTGGAATATAGATAGGTAGCCTAAACGCACACATTTTCAGCTTGCAGGCAGACACTGGAATATGTTTCTGAGTGACAGAGTGAGGGCTTTGCATAGGCACTTTGTTGCGTTTTTTTGTGGGGCTAGAGAAAAATGCCTGGAAGTAAAATAAAGTTCTTAACCGGTTCCCATGCTTTTAAAATAACGGTATGGATCACTTTTGTTTCCGGTTCTGTTTCTGTTCCTTGAAAAATGTTGTTATTTTTCAGTTTTCTGTTCTGTTCCCTGAACTGGTTCCAACCCTTGGTTTTTGGTCTAACTTATACCCCAAAATGGCTTTTATAGATCATTCGGATTCAGAATCATGTTTCTGTTTTTCAATTCCTTACCCACACAGCTAAATGAGGTCTCTAAAGGGAAAGATTACTTTATTCGCCATCAAGACAAGGGTGTAATTACCAAGGCACCAGATATTTTAGTTTTGTCTAGACAAGACTGTCTCAACACGACAGCAGTGCACACTGCAGGTCAAGCCAAGTGGGGCTGAGGCCACAGAAAAACACATTCAGAGCATGGGTTAAAAAAACTAACAAGCACAAAATATTCTGAATTCTACCCACAAGGGCAAACGTTTCTAAATGTTGTTATTCACACTTTGTATTTTGGTAGCATTGGAGTTGTTTAGCATAATGAGTTAGGCCTAGAACTAACTGAATTAATTACAAATGTTAAATGAATGAAAATGTTGATTTGCTTTATCACTCAATGTGTGACATCAGGGTCTTAAATCTTTGTGGCTGAGTAGAGAATTTAGCAGACAGCACTAGGAGCAACACAGAACAGGTCTTCACTGTGGCAATGGAAGTAACACTACACAATGATCTCTGCAAAGTGTTAGGCTCTAATACCTTTGGTTGGCTTTGCTTTGATGAACTATATTGTGCAAATCCAACACTAAGTGCTTTAAAATACAACACAAACCCATGCCAAAAGGTACTTCAACATTGGCAGTATTGGGCAATAGTACATAACTCTGTAAACTTATTGTGAACTGTGAGTCACACTCTACTCCAGACATGGAAATAAAATCATGAATCTCTGGTCTAGTGTCATCTGAGTGTGTTTGATTGGGCAATGATTTCAAGGACCTGTAGTGGACATTGACCCTTGATCTGTTTGTGGGGGGTGGATTTCACTAGCAGGCTAGAGGCTAGGGAGAGGTGGAGGTGTTGAGAACCTCATTTAGATAGGCTATCTCACCTTAGTGGACGGCTCCAGTTTCAGGGCCTTCTTCAGTATCTCCATTGCCTCCTGGTACTCGCTCTTGTCTGACAGAAGCTGCAAATAGATTGCAATATCTCTGAACAGCTAAATCAACAATCATCCTTCAGTTGTATACTGTACATGTTTCAGTAGTATATGTTGAATGGCAGTACATCTTTACACCCATCTATAATGTCTGAATAGGGTTTTGTCATTGAATTCCCCTGCCACCCAGGCACCGTAGATTTGTGAAGGGGAGGTAATGTTACAGTGTGTCCCTCACCTTTCCTGTCCTGAAGAGGGCTTTGACGTTTTGTGGATCCAGGGACAGAACATCCCGGCTGGTGTGTAGTGCGTCATCGTACTGCTCCAATTTCAGCTGAGCCACTGCCAGGTTGTTCAGACACTTCACCCGGTAGTCCTGCACCTCCTCCTCCTCCCCCTCCAACAGCACATCACTTCTACCATCTACAGGGGGGGAAACAGGCCACACAGCCTCTCACACCTGGGCTATTGTCATGTATATATCCTTGGAGCCCCAGTCTCTCTGGGTGTTAGGGAGAATTATATACTCACTGGAACTAAAGGGAGGAAAGACTTTGGGTATTTGATGTACTGTAAGGACATCTGTGTGTTTGTTTGCCTCAGTAAAAATCCATTAACGCCATTATGGAAGCGCTGACTTTGACACTCCTGTGAGTTTGGAAGTCTCTGTTACAGCTGAAGTGAGAGTTATTAGTCTAAGATCTGTGAGGGATTGTTGTTAGCAGAGCTATGTTAGGATTAGATTGAGGGGAAGGAGCAGTTATTCAAGGATTTACAGTATATTATAGAGACGGTAAGGTTGCGTCATCTCACTCAAATCCAGGAAGAAGTCATCATTATCCAAAGTTTGGTGCATTGCCATTGTGTATTCAAGTGTGAATGATCACGACAGACGTAAATCAGTGTTTTGATGCAAGTTCAATTTATATACATTTTCTACTTCTACACATGGGGGGAGGGACCTATATCTGTTGGGATATGCAGTAATAATTTGAATGTAAATATTTAATGATGGTTTTATGCCATGTATTGAATTTCTGAATATTCTGTTGCATTATCTCATCAAGCATTGTCATGCAGCAGAACTGAGTGATTTCTGCTAGATGGGCCAGCTGCAAAGTAAAAATTGGCTATATTGTAAAAATTCATGAAAACAAAAATTAGCTTTTTGGTCTTAATTTAAGGTTAGGGTTATCAGTGTGGTTAAGGTTAGGGTTCGATTTCATGACTTTGGTCACTTGCTGGCACAGCCCCAATCTGCAGAGCTGCCTCCAGAACAAGATTCATGACGAAAAATGCTAACCTGCTAAATTCGCAGTCTTTTTGCATCGAATATATTCATTTCTTGTTAAGTGCTGAGGAAAATGTAGCCATTGGCCCATCATCATTGATACATTTAGAGGCAGCCCATGCTCTTCTCCTCACTGACACATTTCTGTTAAATGTCTCTCTTGGGTCCACCCTGCCTTTCCAGCAATGAACATTATTAAGGACCTTGAATTAACAAGAACGTTTATTAGGTTTGATTAAGAATTAACAATAACATTTCTCATGACAGTGACCTCTGCTGGATTTGCCTCCTCATTATGATAGCATGATTAGTTCTGAGATGGACTAGCAGTAAGCCATGAAGAGACTATCATGCATGGAAATGTGGAAACTGTATTTTTCTGAAGTGTGCTAGTTAACTAAAAGCTGTGTGCGTGCGCAGGTGCGTCATGCACACCGAATATCCAATTTGTAAGTCGCTCTGGATAAGAGCGTCTGCTAAATGACTTAAATGTAAATGTAAAATGAATATCTGAGGGGGCAAAAGTATGTCAGGATGGCTGGGGGTGGGACGGAAGTTGGAGAATTTATAATTTTTCAAACACCTGAAACAGCTTTTTCCTGCAATCTAGAGCCATAATCATTATTCTTAATTCTATACTAAAATATGTATATTTTTCTGTATATCTCTAAGCATACCTCTTGAGCTGTCTGTATCCACCTGACTGGTGTTTTTTATTTATTTAAGAAACTAAATATGCTTCTCTGCATCTGTAAATAATGTGAGTCTTATTCAGTACATTTAGTAATTGTTTGCTTTTCTAAAGTCTACCAACCTTTCCAGCAGGCATGCCAGCTAAAATAGTTAGACAAGCTAGCTACTCTAACTTGATCCGGAAATGTCTTCTTGGTAGCTAGTTATGAGGTTGGGAGATTGGAAACCTATCTAGCTAGCTAAAGCCAACTTCATAAAATTGCTACAGATGTAGGAACTTCATTTGATCACCCTGTTGCAGGAGAACTTTCCTGCAATGCAGGACATTTTAAAATGTGTAGTGTATTTGAGGTTTTAAAAAGGCCTCTGAAGTTTGTAATTTCCTATTTGAAATTACATAATTGATTTTCCCTTATGAAAAATGTATCGAAGCATACAAAAATGTCCATTCATTATAATCCACATAATAATTTCCTATTGCCACAGGATTATCTTCCTGATTTAACAAACTGGCTCAAATTAAGATCCTACATATGTAGGTGGCTAGTAGTATTACAGATAAACCATTTTTTAAATGTATTTATTTATTAACAGGGCAAATCTGAGAGGGCACGTGCCCCTGTGCCCCCTATGGGTATGACGCCTCTATGCTTGCGTGTGTGTAGCATGACACACCTGATGAAGGAAAGGATTACCTCTAGTGCGTGTAGTAAGGACCTCCAGAGCCATCCAGTAGGCCCTGGCAGCCATGCTGTACTCCTCCCTCTGGAAGTGGAAGTTCCCCCGCTCTCGTTTCTGGTTTCCGATGCGCATACGGTCCGAGATTGGGAGAATCAGAGGGTCGGGCTTCTCTCTGATGTCCAGAAGCTGCAGCTGGTAGAGTAAGGGAGCCCATGCTGGAATATCAGGCTCCCTGCCAAAAACAAAAACAAATACACACATACACAAACCTTCAATCACACCCAGACCGGAGCAATGTGGAGAGCCTCAAAGAATAGGGATTGCCTAAATATCTGCATCAACATCTCACTTTGATTGTGTGTAAATATGCTGGGTCAGTGCGTATCATATCACTCATGTTGTTGACTTGAAAACATCACAAGAATGGTTGTTTGAAGTCATTTTCCATGTCCCAGTCATTTGCGAATATCACAACTAAGTTTGAAGTTGTTCTGGTTACATCTTGATTGATTGGACTGCATATTGACTTGTGACTTCACCTGCAATGTGTATTAGTAGACAACCAATTTCTGCTATCTGGTCAATAGGGAACTGGCACTGTGTTGTGAGAGATACCTTTGTGTATATATATATACAGGACCAGTCAAAAGCTTGGACACACCTACTCATTCAAGGGTTTTTCTTTATTTTTACTATTTTCTACATTGTAGAATAATAGTGAAGCCAGCACATATGGAATCATGTAGTAACCAAAAAAGTGTTAAACATCAAAATATATTTCAGATTCTTCAAAGTAGCCACCCTTTGCCTTGATGACAGCTTTGCATTCTCTCAACCAGCTTCATGAGGTAGTCACCTGGAATACTTTTCCAACAGTCTTGAAGGAGTTCCCACATTTGCTGAGCACTTGTTGGCTGCTTTTCCTTCACTCTGTGGTTCAACTCATCCCAAACCATCTCAATTGGGTTGAGGTCGGGTGATTGTGGTGGCCAGGTCATCTGATGCAGCACTCCATCACTCTCCTTCTTAGTCAAATAGCCCTTACACAGCTAGGTGTGTTTTGGGTCATTGTACTGTTGAAAAACAAATGATAGTCCCATTAAGCGCAAACCAGTTGGGATGGCGTATCGCTGCAGAATGCTGTGGTAGCCATGCTGGTTAAGTGTGCCTTGAATTCTAAATAAATCACTGACAGTGTCACCAGCAAAGCTCCCCCACACCATCACACCTCCTCCTCCATGCTTAACGGTGGGAACCACAAATGCAGAGATCATCCGTTCACCTACTCTGCGTCTCACGAAGGTACGGCGGTTGGAACCAAAAATCTCAAATTTAGACAGATTTCCACCAGTCTAATGTCCATTGCTCGTGTTTCTTGGCCCAAGCAAGTCTCTTCTTCTTATTGGTGTCCTTTAGTAGTGGTTTCTCTGCAGCAATTTGACCATGAAGGCCTGATTCAGGCAGTCTCCTCTGAACAGTTGATGTTGAGATGTGTCTGTTACTTGAACTCTGTGAGGCGCAATCTGAGGTGCATTTAATTGCCGATTTCTGAGGCTGGTACAGTGCCTTTGGAAACTATTCAGACCCCTTGACACATTAAATAAACAAAAATCCTCAGCATTCTACACACAATACCCCATAATGACGAAGCGAAAACAGGTTTATAGAAATGTTTGCACATTTTATAAAATAAAAAACAGAAATAGCTTATTTACATAAGTATTCAGACCCTTTGCTATAAGACTTGAAATTGAGCTCAGGTGCATCCTGTTACCATTGACCATCCTTGAGATGTTTCTACGACTTGATTGGAGTCCACCTGTGGTAAATCCAATTGATTGGACATGATTTGGAAAGGCACACACCTGTCTATAGAAGGTCCCACAGTTGACAGTGCATGTCAGAGCAAAAACCAAGCCATGTCCAAGGAATTGTCCGTAGAGCTACGAGACAGGATTGTGTCAAGGCACAGATCTGGGGAAGGGTACCAAAACATTTCTGCAGCATTGAAGGTCCCCAAGAACACAGTGGCCTCCATCATTCTTAAATTGAAGAAGTTTGGAACCACCAAGACTCTTCCTAGAGCTGGCCGCCCGGCCAAACTGAGCAATCGGGGGAGAAGGGCTTTGGTGAGGGAGGTGACCAAGAACCCGATGGTCACGCTGACAGAGCTCTAGAGTTTCTCTGTGGAGATGGGAGAACCTTCCAGAAGGACAACCATCTCCGCAGCACTCCACCAATCAGGCCTTTATGGTAGAGTGGCTAAATCATGTAGTGTGTGTGTGTATAGATAGATAGATTTGGAAAGCATTCAGACCCCTTTACTTTTTCCACTTTGTTACGTTACAGCCTTATTCTAAAATTAATTAAATTGTTTTTTTTCATCAATCTACACACAATACCCCATAATGACAAAGCAAAAACAGATTTTTAAAAAGCCACTCCTGCGTTGTCTTGGCTGTGTGCTTAGGGTTGTTGTCCTGTTGGAAGGTGAACCTTGCCCCAGTCTGACGTCCTGAGCATCCCCAAAGCTTGATGCTGCCACCACCATGCTTCACCGTAGGTATGGTGCCAGGTTTCCTCCAGCAATTAAACGGGTTCTTGGTCACCTCCCTCACCAAGGCCCTTCTCCTCCGAATGCTCAGTTTGGCCGGGCAGCCAACTCTAGGAAGAGTCTTGGTGGTTCCAAACTTCTTCCATTTAAGAATGATGGAGGCCACTGTGTTCTTAGGGACCTTCAATGCTGTAGACATTTTTTGGTACCATTCCCCAGATCTGTGCCTCGACACAATCCTGTCTCGGAGCTCTACGGACAATTCCTTCGAACAAATGGTTTGGTTTTTGCTCTGACATGCACTGTCAACTATGGGAACTTATATAGACAGGTGTGTGCCTTTCCAAATTATGTCCAATCGATTGAATTTACCACAGGTGGACTCCAATCAAGTTGTAGAAATATCTCAAGGATGATAAATGGAAACAGAATACACCTGAGCTCAATTTAGAGTCACATAGCAAAGTGTCTGAATACTTATGTAAATAAGGTATTTCTGTTTTTTTATTTGTAATACATTTGCAAACATTTCTAAAAACCTGTTTTCGCTTCGTCATTATGGGGTATTGTGTGTAGATTGCTGAGTTTTTTGTTTTTTTATCAATTTTAGAGTAAGGCTGTAATGTAATAAAATGTGGAAAAAGTAAAGGGGTCTGAATACTTTCCAAAGGCACTGTATGTATGTATGTATGTATGTATGTATGTATGTATGTATGTATGTATGCATGCATGTATGTATATATATATACACTACCAGTCAAAAGTTTGGACACACCTACTCATTCAAGGGTCCTGAGGCAGCAAAGCATCCCCAAACCATCACACCACCACCACCATGCTTGACCTTTGGTATGATGTTCTTACTGTGGAATGCAGTGTTTGGTTTTCGCCAGGCATAATGGGACCCATTTCGTCAAAAAAGTTGACTCAAGTTTTCCAAAAAGCACCTGGATGATCATCAAGACTCTTGGAAGAACGTTCTATGAACAGATGATTCAAAAGTATAACTTTTTGGACGACATGGTTCCAGTAATGCCTAGCGAAAACCAAACTCTGCATTCCACAGTATTAACATCATACCAAAGGTCAAGCATGGTGGTGGTGGTGTGATGGTTTGGGGATGCTTTGCTGCCTCAGGACCTGGACGACTTGCCTTAATAGAAGGAACCATGAATTCTGCTCTGTATCAGAGAACTCTACAGGAGAATGTCAGACCGTCCATCTGTGAGCTGAAGCTGAAGCGCAGCTGGGTCATGCAGCAAGACAATGATCCAAAACACACAATCAAGTCTACATGAAAATTGCTAAAAAGCAACAAATTGGAAGTTTTGGAATGGCCTAGTCAAAGTCCAGACCTAATCCCAATTGAGATGTTGTGGCAGGACTTGAAACGAGCAGTTCATGCTTGAAAACCCACACGTCACTGAGTTAAAGCAGTTCTGCTTGGAAGAGTGGGCCAAAATTCCTCCACAGCGACGTGAGAGACTGATCAACAACTACAGGAAGCATTTGGTTGGAGTCATTGCAGCTAAAGGTGGCACAACCAGTTATTGAGTGTAAGGGGGCAATTACTTTTTCACACAGGGGAATTGGGTATTGCATAACTTTGTTTATGAAATAAATATGTAATTGTTGTGTTATTTGTTCACTTATGTTCCCTTTATCTAATATTAGGTTTTGGTTGAAGATCTGATAACATTCAGTATCACAAATATGCAAAAGTAGAGAAAATTAGAAAGGGGGCAAATACTTTTTCATAGCACTGTATATACACAGCTCAAAAAAATAAAGGGAACACTTAAACAACACAATGTAACTCCAAGTCAATCACACTTCTGTGAAATCAAACTGTCCACTTAGGAAGCAACACTGATTGACAATAAATTTCACATGCTGTTGTGCAAATGGATAGACAACAGGTGGAAATTATAGGCAATTAGCAAGACACCCCCAATAAAGGAGTGGTTCTGCAGGTGGTGACCACAGACAACTTCTCAGTTCCTATGCTTCCTGGCTGATGTTTTGGTCACTTTTGAATGCTGGCGGTGCTTTCACTCTAGTGGTAGCATGAGACGGAGTCTACAACCCACACAAGTGGCTCAGGTAGTGCAGCTCATCCAGGATGGCACATCAATGCGAGCTGTAGCAAGAAGGTTTGCTGTGTCTGTCAGCGTAGTGTCCAGAGCATGGAGGCGCTACCAGGAGACAGGCCAGTACATCAGGAGACGTGGAGGAGGCCGTAGGAGGGCAACAACCCAGCAGCAGGACCGCTACCTCCGCCTTTGTGCAAGGAGGAGCAGGAGGAGCACTGCCAGAGCCCTGCAAAATGACCTCCAGCAGGCCACAAATGTGCATGTGTCTGCTCAAACGGTCAGAAACAGACTCCATGAGGGTGGTATGAGGGCCCGACGTCCACAGGTGGGAGTTGTGCTTACAGCCCAACACCGTGCAGTACGTTTGGCATTTGCCAGAGAACACCAAGATTGGCAAATTCGCCACTGGCGCCCTGTGCTCTTCACAGATGAAAGCAGGTTCACACTGAGCACATGTGACAGACGTGACAGAGTCTGGAGACGCCGTGGAGAACGTTCTGCTGCCTGCAACATCCTCCAGCATGACCGGTTTGGCGGTGGGTGAGTAATGGTGTGGGGTGGCATTTCTTTGGGAGGCCGCACAGCCCTCCATGTGCTTGCCAGAGGTAGCCTGACTGCCATTAGGTACCGAGATGAGATCCTCAGACCCCTTGTGAGACCATATGCTGGTGCGGTTGGCCCTGGGTTCCTCCTAATGCAAGACAATGCTAGACCTCATGTGGCTGGAGTGTGTCAGCAGTTCCTGCAAGAGGAAGGCATTGATGCTATGGACTGGCCCGCCCGTTCCCCAGACCTGAATCCAATTGAGCACATCTGGGACATCATGTCTCGCTCCATCCACCAACGCCACGTTGCACCACAGACTGTCCAGGAGTTGGCGGATGCTTTAGTCCAGGTCTGGGAGGAGATCCCTCAGGAGACCATCCGCCACCTCATCAGGAGCATGCCCAGGCGTTGTAGGGAGGTCATACAGGCACGTGGAGGCCACACACACTACTGTGCCTCATTTTGACTTGTTTTAAGGACATTACATCAAAGTTGGATCAGCCTGTAGTGTGGTTTTCCACTTTAATTTTGAGTGTGACCACCATGGGTTGATACATTTGATTTCCATTGATACTTTTTGTGTGATTTTGTTGTCAGCACATTCAACTATGTAAAGAAAAAAGTATTTAATAAGATTATTTCATTCATTCAGATCTAGGATGTGTTATTTTAGTGTTCCCTTTATTTTTTTGAGCAGTGTATATATACAGTTGAAGTCGGAAGTTTACATACACTTAGGTTGGAGTCATTAAAACTTGATTTTCAACCACTCCACAAATTTCGTGTTAACAAATTATAGTTTTGGAAAGTCGGTTAGGACATCTACTTTGTGCATGACAAGTAATGTTTCCGACTTCAACTGTATATATGTGATATACAGTTGAAGTCGGAAGTTTGTATACACCTTAGTCAAATATATTTAAACTCAGTTTTTCACAATTCCTGACATTGAATCCTAGTAAAAATTCCCTGTCTTAGGTCAGTTAGGATCACCACTTTATTTTAAGAATGTGAAATGTCAGAATAATAGTAGAGAGAATGATTTATTTCAGCTTTTATTTATTTCATCACATTCCCAGTGGGTCAGAAGTTTACATACACTCAATTAGTATTTGGTAGCATTACCTTTACATTGTTTAACTTGGGTCAAACGTTTCGGGTAGCCTTCCACATGCTTCCCACTCCTCCTGACAGAGCTGATGTAACTGAGTTAGGTTTGTAGGCCTGCTTGCTCGCACATGCTTTTTCAGTTCTGCCCACACATTTTCTATAGAATTGAGGTCAGGGCTTTGTGATGGCCACTCCAATACCTTGACTTTGTTGTCCTTAAGCCATTTTGCCACAACTTTGGAAGTATGCTTGGGGTCACTGTCCATTTGGAAGACCCATTTGCGACCAAGCTTTAACTTCCTGACTGATGTCTTGAGATGTTGCTTCACTATATCCACATAATTTTCCTTCCTCATGATGCCATCTATTTTGTGAAGTGCACCAGTCCCTCCTGCAGCAAAGCACCCCCACAGCATGATGCTGCCACCCCCGTGCTTCACGGTTGGGATGGTGTTCTTCGGCTTGCAAGAACCCCCTCCAAACATAACGATGGTCATTATGGCCAAACAGTTCTATTTTTGTTTCATCAGACCAGAGGACATTTCTCCAAAAAGTACGATCTTTGTCCCCATGTGCAGTTGCAAATCGTAGTCTGGCTTTTTTATGGCGGTTTTGGAGCAGTGGCTTCTTCCTTGCTGAGCGGCCTTTCAGGTTATGTCAATATAGGACTCTTTTTACTGTGGATATAGATACTTTTGTACTGGTTTCCTCCAGCATCTTCACAAGGTCCTTTGCTGTTGTTCTGGGATTGATTTGCACTTTTCGCACCAAAGTACGTTCATCTCTAGGAGACAGAACGCGTCTCCTTCCTGAGCGGTATGACGGCTGAGTGGTCCCATGGTGTTTATACTTGCGTACTATTGTTTGTACAGATGAACGTGGTACCTTCAGGCGTTTGGAATTGCTCCCAAGGATGAACCAGACTTGTGGAGGTCTAAAAAAAAAATCTGAGGTCTTGGCTTATTTATTTTGATTTTCCCATGATGTCAAGCAAAGAGGCACTGAGTTTGAAGGTAGGCCTTGAAATACATCACAGGTACACCTCCAATTGACTCAAATGTTGTCAATTAGCCTATCAGAAGCTTGTAAAGCCATGACATCATTTTCTGGAATTTTCCAAGCTGTTTAAAGGCACAGTCAATTTAGTGTATGTAAACTTCTGACCCACTGGAATTGTGATACAGTGAATTATAAGTGAAATAATCTGTCTGTAAACAATTGTTGGAAAAATTACTTGTGTCATGCACAAAGTAGATGTCCTAACCGACTTGCCAAAACTATAGTTTGTTAACAATACATTTGTGGAGTGGTTGAAAAACGAGTTTTAATGACTCCAAACTAAGTGTATGTAAACTTCCGACTTCAACTGTATGTGTATATATTCCTGTGGGTTCACACTTAACAGCTGTTATCTCCCAGGGCAGTGTTACTACAGCGAATTAAAGTTTAATATCTAAGTCACCACAAGCTCTAGGATTTGTGAACTTGTCAGGGTATTCCAAATGACTAAAATGTAAATGTAAATGTAAACAGGCAAGAAATGTAATCTGGTCCACCTGTGAGTTACACTTGTAAGTTCCTGATGGCTTCAGTTTACGCAAGAGACACTCAGAAGGAAAGTTAAATTGGTTCTCTAGCTTATCAGTTGGTACCTGTGACCCCATAGCACACAATGGAGCATGCATGACATGGGCTCACTTAATTGATTACGTTTAGCAGAGGGAGCAGTAGGTTGACTGAAATTCGGGAGTTGGGAGGAGAGCTCCACAATTCTCATACCATATGTGAACATAGATGTTACAGTGCACAGCCCTTGCTTAATTATAGCGAAAGTGTTAAGCCCCCTCTCATTATCATCCCTCATTCAATATAAAGGCATAATTGGCAGGTGCAATTCTGATTTCTAGGTTCCTAAGTATGTCAAGGTCATATGCCAAAATAAAGTTATAAAACTCAATTCTCTTTAAAAAGAGAAATTAAAAATGAAAGTGGATCATGTTGGAAATTCAGTTCTAGAAAGTAGACATTTGAAATGAAGTCTGATACTGATAAGTCCAGATGTCATAGCAAGGTCTGGTACTGGTAGTTGTATTGCAAGGTGATAGCACTGTGGTGTGTCAGAGCATGAATTATTCAAATTGGTTGTATCAATAACACAATTTATGTCTGTCTAAGATAATTAGCATAGCACTAGTCTTTGGGCGCATTCCTTTGCCCAGGCGTTGCTGACGCATGCCAGATCTTACAACGCGTGGATAGGTATTTTAAGTTTCAGCTAACCACATCATGATGTTATAGCAATCTGTCAGTTGATGACACAGTCGATGACGTGGCACGCAACCATTGGTGATGCATGCAACGTCTGAGCAGGGGAGCGCGACCACTGTGTGGCTGTGTCAGCAGGTAGAATCGGGTTACCATTTCACCTCTCCTCCCAAGGGACTACATCCAGTGTTACATGATTCAGGAGCATGTAGCAGATGAGCTATGGCCTTGGAAACATGAGATGGATCCCTTGAAACAGGAGGAAGTAGGGACATTCAAAGATGTTTATCAATTTAGGCTTTGGATGAGTAGACAAAAGAGGAAATAACCTTAGAAGTCAGATTCCACCATTAGTGATGGTGACCCTTTTCAATGTGACTAGCTCGTAGAACAGTCCTCGGTGGCCGGAGTGGTGTCACACTTTTCCCCCATCCCTAGCCAACACAGCTGATTAAACTAATTGCATTCTAAACTATAGATCATGATTAGTTGATTATTGGAGTCAGATGTGTTAGCTTGGGCTGAGGGCAAATGTGTGACACCAATCATGTCCCCAAGGACTGGAGTTGCCCTGTCATAGAATATTCAGATTTAGCATATGTAGATATACAGGTAACTGCCAACATAAAGGAAACACTTGAGTAAATGAGGGATACAAAGTATATTAAAAGCAGGTGCATCCAGACAGGTGTGGTTCCTGAGTTAATTAAGCGATTAACATCCCATCGTGCTTAGGGTCATGTACAAAAATGCCCAGTTGCCCGTTAATTTTGGCCACCATGGCCAGAAGAACAGATAATAAATAATAATATGCCATTTAGCAGACGCTTTTATCCAAAGCGACTTACAGTCATGCGTGCATACATTTATTTTTTTGTGTATGGGTGGTCCCGGGGATCGAACCCACTACCTTGGCGTTACAAGCGCTGTGCTCTACCAGCTGAGCTACAGAGGACCACAGATCTCAGTGACTTTGAAAGAGGGGTCTCAAAGGAGCGTGCGTGCGTGTTTTCCTACATTATCAGGACCAGAATGTCCTGACAAGGGTAAGCCTACATGAAACACATCCCTTATTTTAAGTGTTTCTAAAATCCCCTATGGGAAAAATGAATGGTGGAAAAACGATTGGAACCACTAGGTTTTATGAGTATTATGACACCTCCACTGTGGGGCTCTATGGGAATACATTTTTACTCCCCAAAAAGTCCTGAAAATCCATGTAAAAAAAAGCTGTGTGTGTATCTGTCCCCGGATCTCAACCCAATTGAACACTTATGGGAGATTCTGGAGTGGGGCCTGAGACAGCGTTATCCACCACGGTGAACAAAACACCAAATTATAGAATTTCTCATGGAAGAATGGTGTTGCTTCCCTCCAATAGAGTTCCAGACACTTGTAGAATCTATGCCAAGGCGCATTGAAGCTGTTCTGGCGGCTCGTGGTGGTCCAACGCCCTATTAACACACTTTATGTTGGTGTTTCCTTTATTTTGGCAGTTACCTGTATAAATGCATTAACAGCCCTTCTACTGTATGTGAATCCACAGAGCCTAGGCCCCTACAGTAGTTATTAACCTATGGGACAAGACCCTTCTAAGAGTTAATCTCCCTTTCAGTGTCTTGGGCAATTATCCATAAGCATAGATGTGAGATGGAATGTGTTCACAAAGTGAATGTGTTAATAATATATGTACATATTTTGAAGCATGCATCGATGCAAGCTTCAACAGAAAGTATGCAAGGAAATATGATGCAACCACGTAAAAAAGGACACACATTTTCTTGAAATCAATGTCCGCCATTATCTGAGCTGAAGCGAGAGAAAATACACTCTGACTTCGGAATGAAATGTTGCCTATTCACATCTCATATGTTGCCTGACTACAATATTTTATCTTGATATGTTAATAAATACATGCTGTGTTAATTTTTGCATGGTTACTTGCCTACAATACCCACTGTAGTGTGCGTAGGTCACAAGCTCATAGTTGCACATCATCTCTTGCACATCTATCATTCCAGTGTTAATACTCATTGTAATTATTTTGCACTAAGCCTATTTATTGCCTTACCTCCATAACTTGCTACATTTGCACACACTGTATATATATATTTTCTGTTGTATTTTTGACTTTATGTTTGGTTTTACCCCATATGTAACTCTGTGTTGTTGTTTTTATCGCACTGCTTTGCTTTATCTTGGCCAGGTCGCAGTTGTAAATGAGAACTTGTTCTCAACTGGCTTACCTGGTTAAATAAAAGGTGAAAAAAAAAGATTAAAAAAAAAGTCAATAGATCTAACTGGCTAGCTACTACTGTTAGCTAGCCAGATAGCCACGAAGAATCGTTAGCTAGCTACCCATGAAGAATTGACATCTACCTTGGATAACATTGGTTTTAGGTCATTTTTCCTGTTATACTACAGTGGTGAAAAAAAGTATTTAGTCAGCCACCAATTGTGCAAGTTCTCCCACTTAAAAAGATGAGAGAGGCCTGTAATTTTCATCATAGGTACACGTCAACTATGACAGACAAATTGAGAAAAAAAAATCCAGAAAATCACATTGTAGGATTTTTTATGAAGTTATTTGCAAATTATGGTGGAAAATAAGTATTTGGTCACCTACAAACAAGCAAGATTTCTGGCTCTCACAGACCTGTAACTTCTTCTTTAAGAGGCTCCTCTGTCCTCCACTCGTTACCTGTATTAATGGCACCTGTTTGAACTTGTTATCAGTATAAAAGACACCTGTCCACAACCTCAAACAGTCACACTCCAAACTCCACTATGGCCAAGACCAAAGAGCTGTCAAAGGACACCAGAAACAAAATTGTAGACCTGCACCAGGCTGGGAAGACTGAATCTGCAATAGGTAAGCAGCTTGGTTTGAAGAAATCAACTGTGGGAGCAATTATTAGGAAATGGAAGACATACAAGACCACTGATAATCTCCCTCGATCTGGGGCTCCACGCAAGATCTCACCCCATGGGGTCAAAATGATCACAAGAACGGTGAGCAAAAATCCCAGAACCACACGGGGGACCTAGTGAATGACCTGCAGAGAGCTGGGACCAAAGTAACAAAGCCTACCATCAGTAACACACTACGCCGCCAGGGGCTCAAATCCTGCAGTGCCAGACGTGTCCCCCTGCTTAAGCCAGTACATGTCCAGGCCCGTCTGAAGTTTGCCAGAGTGCATTTGGATGATCCAGAAGAGGATTGGGAGAATGTCATATGGTCAGATGAAACCAAAATATAACTTTTTGGTAAAAACTCAACTCGTCGTGTTTGGAGGACAAAGAATGCTGAGTTGCATCCAAAGAACACCATACCTACTGTGAAGCATGGGGGTGGAAACATCATGCTTTGGGGCTGTTTTTCTGCAAAGGGACCAGGACGACTGATCCGTGTAAAGGAACGAATGAATGGGGCCATGTATCGTGAGATTTTGAGTGAAAACCTCCTTCCATCAGCAAGGGCATTGAAGATGAAACGTGGCTGGGTCTTTCAGCATGACAATGATCCCAAACACACCGCCCGGGCAACGAAGGAGTGGCTTCGTACGAAGCATTTCAAGGTCCTGGAGTGGCCTAGCCAGTCTCCAGATCTCAACCCCATAGAAAATCTTTGGAGGGAGTTGAAAGTCCGTGTTGCCCAGTGACAGCCCCAAAACATCACTGCTCTAGAGGAGATCTGCATGGAGGAATGGGCCAAAATACCAGCAACAGTGTGTGAAAACCTTGTGAAGACTTACAGAAAACGTTTGACCTGTGTCATTGCCAACAAAGGGTATATAACAAAGTATTGAGAAACTTTTGTTATTGACCAAATACTTATTTTCCACCATAATTTGCAAATAAATTCATTAAAAATCCTACAATGTGATTTTCTGGAAAAAAAATTCTCATTTTGTCTGTCATAGTTGACGTGTACCTATGATGAAAATTACAAGCCTCTCTCATCTTTTTAAGTGGGAGAACTTGCACAATTGGTGGCTAACTAAATACTTTTTTTCCCCACTGTATATACTAGTCTGACTGTGAACATCTGTACGAAAACCAAATTAAGGTAGACATACTGTAGATATTATTTTTTTAAACTACTGATGATGCAATATGAAAATAAATGGGTGGAGGAGATTAATCATAAACCCAAATTGAAAACCTTCTGTTTGATTAAGAGTGAATTCATGTGTGAGATATATATTATGTATAACCTACCTAAAAGCAAGAGATTGCTATGTGCACAGGTAAGATCAGGGATATTACCCCTGCGTATTGAAACAGGTCGGTATTGTGGTGAAATGGAAAAGGAAAGACTATGTAACTATTGTGACCTCGAAGAAATAGAGAATGAAACTAATTCTATCCTCTATTGCCCTTTTTACCACGATATATGCTTGCTCTTATTCCAGAAAGCACACCAGATATAACTGGCATTATGTGGCTGAGCGATGAGGAGAAACTGAAATAGTTTTGTCCATTGTGTATTTCCATTTGCGGAATATTTAGATAAAGCCTGGAATAAAATTAAGGGTTACCTATAATCAAATTATACACATTTGTTTCTATGTGACAAATGGCACATGTGTATTTGGTATTTTTTTTGTATTTTATTAGGAACCCCATTAGCTGTTGCAAAAGCAGCAGCTACTCTTCCTGGGGTCCACACAAAACATGAAACATGACATAATACAGAACATTAATTGACAAGAACAGCTCAAGAACAGAACTACATATATTTTTGTATATAGATTGTGTGTAGGCCTGTCTCCCACATGAATCTTCTCTTTGTGCCAGACTGGGTTAAAATGACTTCTGTTTCATTTTTCTGTATTTATAATTATTGTTTGGATAACCTTATTTACTATATATAGATATTATTTTTTTTGTACTCTCTATGCGATGCGCACTGCAGAGAACACCGGAAGAACAATTATTACTGAATTATCACAGTGACTTATTGTAATGTTTGTTTGTGTCAATTAATCCCATAAGGGATGGGTTGCCAATAAGCGATTTGACACGAAAATAAAATGTCATTCATTCATTCATCCATTCATTGTCATTCATTCATCTGGTTAGCTACATTATTTCGATTTACATATAGCTAGCTGACAGTTATGAAGTAAAACGTTTGCTTTGTGTATAACTTGTTTCATCTCTATTGCCATTGTCCTGGCTAGAAGAAGGAAGGTTCAGTGGATGGGTAAGTCAATAGGGCTAACTAGCTAGCTAGCCACAAATAATTGTTAGCTAGCTACCCACAAAGAATTGACATCTACTGTACCTTGCATAACATTAGTTTTAGGACATTTTTGCCTGTATAACTAGTTAGCTGGCTAGCTAGATCACAACGATTCACATACTGTATATCTAGCTGATAATTATGAAGTAAAACATTTGCTTAGTGTATATCTTGTTTTGTCTATATTGTTGCCATTGTCCTGGCTGGAAGAAGTTTCAGTGAATGGGGAGATGCAGTGTGAGGTAATACAGTAAGGGGAGTGCGAGTGCTTCTCAAATATAATGTTTTATGCGTTATCCACACTTTCGTCCTCACAAGAACGTACTCAAGAGAATGTCCTCGGAGAATGTACTTGGAGCAAGAGAGTGTGGAGCACGGTAGTATGCATATTGAGAAACACCCATTGTATTTCCTCTTTGGAGTGTACTACAGAGGAAGTATCCTCTCATGATCTGCCATACATCTGTCCACCACCTTTCTGGACAAGTACTCACTGGCATTATAATTATTTATCTATGTGATAAACAAATGGAAATGTGAATAATTGATTCATTTATAAAAAAGCCCAACAACTCATGTCATTGTATTTCACCTTCATGAGGGACAAATATTTTCTTCTCATTCTGGTCACACATTCCATGTAAATCCATTGACCAGGATGTACGACAATCGCTGAGAATGTATAAATAGACAATCTAGAACAGTGATTTGATTCTCTTTGCCTTGGAGTTTTCCCTTTCTGCTCTTATCTCACTACATTTCACAATAGTCCAAAGGCTACATTATGTAACACTGGACTGTATTGAAGAAACAAACATAGCTAGTCAAACTGGCTGGTGAGAGGCTAAGACAAGCAGGTCACTGTGCTACAGGTGCCCAGTTAGTTAGGGTAAACTCACTGGCTGATTAATGCACATCGGTGTGGTGTGCTCCTAAAACATAGCCACATCAATAGAATATTAACCACAGATATCTAAACCCCAAGCCACTACCTATAGAGCCCCACAGTGGAGGTGTCTTAATACCAATAAAACCTAGCAGTCTAACAGGTAAAGGGTTCCAATTGTTTTTCCACCATACATTTTTCCCATAGGGAGTTTTAGAAACATTTATTTACCTTTTATTTAACTATCTAGCTGATCTAGGGTGTAATCATTAGTCCAACAGTTGCAAACGAGAGTTTATATTGGACAGATTCGGGTATGTTTATCTTCTTTCCGTTTGCTTCTGTTTAAAAAACGTTTTTCAACAAAATCGGCGGAGTGAATACACCCCTAATCACGCGTAAAACACAGTATACTTTAATAACAGCCACGTTGTCTTCCTTCTCGCATCTATGTGCTCTCCTCCTCTCACCTTTTCCCTTCATTTGTGGACTTCAATGCACAACACGTCAGCTGTATGTGACCAGGCGAAAAAACCTTTCCAAGCCAAACCATATCGTAACCACTACACACAGCCTACATCGTTGTCACCATATTTGCTAAAGTAACATCATAGTCAACATAGCTGATAGAACTAACACGTTAGTAAACCCGCTACAATCATGCAGTAACGTTACAGTGTATAACGTTAGTTAGTAAGCAGTTAGTAAGCAGTTTAGCAGTTACACCGGCGGGCCCCGGTGGCAATGAATTAGTCAAACCAAAAGCTTACCTTGACTTGGAAGAGTTCCAGTGTTGTGTTGGATAGTCATAGCCAGCTAGCTAACATAGCACCCCTCTGTTTTAGTAGGCTCAACTAGCTAGCTGCATTTTTTTTTTTAAAGAAATGTATTTGTTCAAAACTGTTCAACTATTGTCTTTCTCTCTTTTTGAGTCAACTACTAACCACATTGTATGCACTGCATTGCTAGCTAGCTGTAGCTTATGCTTTCAGTACCATATTCATTCTCTGATCCTTTGATTGGGTGGACAACATGTCAGTTCATGCTGCAAGAGCTCTGATAGATTGGAGGACGTTCTCCGGAAGTTGTCATAATTACTGTGTAAGTCTATGGAAGGGGGTGAGAACCATGAGGCTAGCTGTCCTCGGCTACACCGTGGTGCTACCCTACAGAGTGCTGTTGAGGCTACTGTAGACCTTCATTGTAAAACATTGTTTTTTAATCAATTATTTGGTGACGTGAATATATTTTTGTATAGTTTTATCTAAAATGTTAAAAAATATATATGTTTATGAAATTCACGGAGGAGGATGGTCCTCCCCTTCCTCCTCGGAGGAGCCTCCACTGGTGAAAACAAAACGTTTTACATTTTTCAAGACATTTTTCTCACCAGAGAATTATGATATCTTTCAAATTCTGTGCACGTTATTGAATAGTTTTGACAAATGTAATTTATAACGACATCACCAGCTGTGTCAATGTGGCGGAAGTTGAAAGGCAACAGCAACAAATTGTCTGCCCCCTTGTTGCCAGGCTACGTAAGGTGGATTCCATCAACATCACAATTATTTTCCTTTACCCAAAAATATTAACAGCTGTGAATTGCACCTACATTCTTCAAACCAAACAGGCAGTGTCAGAGAGTTGTCAGATGTAATTTGAGATCACAACTCCACCGGGTTTACAGTGTCACACAGGGCACTAGTGATTAGCCCCATAGCCAGCCACTGGTGTGTAGAGCGCAGTGAATGAGCCCCCAGGGCCTGATTATAAGACAGGAAACACAGGCTGGTCAGTGGGACAAACTCATCTGACACTAACCAGGCTCCTTCGAGGCTAGGCCTAGCAGTGCCTGGCACACAACCGATCGGTGTTGGAGCCTAAAGAGGCCATTAGATTCTCTCACACATATACTGACATTTTTTAAAAGTCTAAAGCCCAGCAAAGTAAGCCACCCACAGTTAGCCAGAAGAGGGGTATGTGTGTAGTTGAGGTTTTTTGGAGTAGCTATTGACAGAGACCAGAGAAAATAGGTTATATAGCCTACATAACCTTTCTACAGGCTGATTAGAGTTGTCAAGCCTTGAGATGTGATGGGGTAATAAACAGCAAAGCGGCAGAATAGTAACACAGTTATTCAAGCCCTACATCCGGTAGACTTAACCTTTAGGACTGACCCTGTCCTGTTGGTCAACATCTGACCCTGAGCACTGTGACTGAGCTGAGTGGGGGTGGGGGTAGGCTGGAGGTGGGTAAGGGGGAAGAGGATAGCAGTGAAATTACAAGAGACTTAGGACAAGGATTTAGCTGAAGCAGCAAGTCTGCTAGTGGTGCTGAGAGATAGACAGGTTGAGGGAGTCACATTGACAGGATCGTCTGGCCAGGGGCTGTTGAGGTACGTTATCTGTCTCCATTAAAGGGAAAGTGTAGGCAAGTAAGGAGAGGCAACATGTACAGTAAATGCTTGGCATGTTTTCTTATAACACATGCAGTAGTGTAAGTGACCGGTACTTCATTAAAATTAAACAGAGTAATATCTTGACGCAATTCATATACACTAGTCAGGTCAATAGAATGTGTGTAACCCCTGCCATCCCATAGTGTTTGTTTGGATAATGGTCCTCACTTATGAAGGCTTTGTTTTGTTTTCCTTTCTCGCCATGTCATCTCTATGGGATGCATGCATCCATGACCGATCTGTTTGACTCACCGAGAGCTGCAATGCAAACTTCATCATGTTTATGGCTCTTAATGCAGTTGACTCATAGTGTTATCTGTCAAGCAGACAGAGACCTTGTCAGTGTGAATGAAGGAAAAATACCTCAGTGGAGGGAAAAAACAGAAGTCCCTTTGACGTCAGGCACTCAATTTTTATCATGCGTCTTTAAATGATGGAAATGCCCAGAAAGTGCCTCACTGCGGTTGCTATGGAGATAACCTACCATAGTACATGCCGGTAATAAAAATAGATGTGTTGTACAAATCGTATGCTAATATCACCCAGTGGGTGATTTATGGGGATGGTCACTTTAATGTCATGATAAACACATCAATTGGATTGTTCACTGGACATTTATTTGTTTCTGTTTTGCTCTTTAAAGAGACATTGGCAGCTCTGGACACAACATCAAAACATCCACACAAAGGAGCTTAGCTCTAATCCTGCCCTCAGTGAAACGTCACAGCTGTTTTTCTGCCTTGCCTAAGCGGTTAATTTACTGCAAAACAGTCCTATGTTACTGTCTATGATACAAGGACTAACCAACGTTGATTCTGTCAACTATGTACCTCTAACTGGGCTGCTGCCTCTGTGTGTTTACTACATTGTTTATTTTTATTCCCTCGTCCACAAAATCCAATGAGGGAGAAAACAGCAGGCATCAAGGGTAGTTCCTGCCCACTGCCTGGGGGTGAGCTCTTCAAAAGTCCTCATATAATCTGGAGCAGGCCTCCTCAGCCTGTTAAAATGAATCCAATCTCAGGCCTGGGGCTAGTTACAGTGCTACAGTAGCTTTTTATAGGCAGTTATGTGTACTGGGCCCATCTGAGATGAGCTGGTGGAGGCAGATTGCTAGAACCACAGCTATATCATGAGTCCTCTGAGGTTTAGGGAGACATGGGTCAACAGACTGTGACTAAAGGGATACTTCAGGATTTTGGCAATGAGGCCCTTTATCTACTTCCCCAGAGTCCGATGAACTCGTGGATACCATTTTTATGTCTCTGTGTCCAGAATGAAGGAAGTTAGATGTAGTTTCGCAAGCCAATGCTAACTAGCGTTAGCGCTATTACTGGAAGTCTATGGGTATCTACTAGCATGCTAGCATTTTGAGACATGAGACTGATCTGAGGGTGCATTTAAAATCGCTGAATTAAATGGAATTCTGTGATTCAATGTGATGATCTGTCTTCCTCTGAGTCATGAAGGGCCCACAATGCTCCTGTGGCTGAGGCAGACTCATATCGGTTGTGACCCACACTATAAAGTTGTGACGTTGTTGTTGACATGTTTTGCACCATACAATTTATGCATTTTTAGGCTGCATGTTGTATATGAAATATGAGCCAATCATACATTCCATTTTCAAGTTGATCCACAAGTACAGTTTGTAACAACTGTTCCACATCATCACTGGACTGTCACTGAGATATTGTGAAGGAAGGTGTGACTAGAGGTTATGTTATGAATACAGCACTTCCTGTTGTTTCACTGGTATTATAAACTGATGGGCTGTTCAATGAAAGTAGTGTCGGAAGGAGACCTATTTTGGAGGGGAATTCAGAGGATTAATTAAGACTAGACTTTGAAGAGGCAGATATGTTAGTTTGCGTGCAGTCCGAGGAACCTTTGGTTCAGTGGATTTATTAGTGAGGTAAATGGCAAAACCAGATTAATTTAGTTAGGCCTACTCTTGACTCTCAAAGTCTATCCAATAATTGCAAGATTCAAGGAAGTACTAAATGTGATGGGGGTGTTAAAAAAGTGTGTCAAATACTGTCTACATCAGGGATCATCAGCTAGATTCAGCCGCGGGCTGATTTTTTTTCTTCTTGAGCGGATAGTCGGGGGGCCGGAACATAATTACAAATAATTTGTAGACTGCAAATTGACTGCAAGAAGATCAAACAGATATCATTTTTGACTAAAGCATAATCATTTCAAACCTTACTTACATTTGTATACGATTACGTGTCTCTTTATTATGCATGGGAATACTTGGGAACTGATTTCTTAAATTAAAATCACTTTGAGTTGATTTCCTGGTGTTTTTACAGTCTTTTATGTACAACCATGAAAATAAAAATAAAACAAGGACAGAATTTGGCCCGCGGGCTGCCAGTTGGGGAACCCTGATCTACATAGTCACAGGGATTGTCGTTAAATTGAGCTACGTCCTGTGGTTTTCGTCTTAGACTGGCACCAGCATATCCAGTGAACTACAGAATGGTGGTATGCCATTTAGTATGTATCTGAGAGAGGAGTGAGTGAAAAATGAACTGCAGGACATTTTAGTAATGAATCAAATAAATCATCCTCATCCAACAAGGTTTCAGATTGCCTTCCTCACACTACTGCTACACCTTTTAGCTATGTTTGGGAGACAGACACACACTTAATATATCATCACCTCCTAGTAGATTTCTGTGAATTCTGATGATAAAAATATTTGTGACCACATGCAGCTTAGTCATTTATGTGTGACACTCTGAGAATAGAATAAATGTCATAAAAATAGATATTCATAAAATATGTATTTCCTTTCTTTCAAAGTCTGATTTGCTACTGGTGCATGTATTAAAAACAAAGTTAAGAACCAGAGACAAAATGGTGATCAAAGAAATGTCACCATGTCTAGAATATCACCCAGTGGATTGGAAACATAACAAGTGGTCATCACGCATCTCACACCAGGGTGCCTACCTGCCATGACTGACTTATGTCTTTTGCTTTGTAAATCAAGAAATATTGGGTGCAATAGCATCACAAACAGTGCCAGAAAGATTAATTCGGATAACACTGGTAATTGAAATACGTGCATGAACTCATCTTAAACCATGATGAGGCTCCCTCTGTCTTTTAAATGGATTAAATTTAGATTTTGTGCCACTCACAATACCAAAACACAATACCCAACAATATCAAAGTGGAATTTTGTTTAATAAAAAAAAAAATACAACATTTTATGCTGAAATGTCTTGAGTCAATAAGTATTTAACCCCTTTGTTATAGCAAGCCTAAATACATTCAGGAGTAAACATTTGCTTAACAAGTCACATAATAAGTTGCATGGACTTGAATGATTATCTCATCTACATACAATTATCTGTAAGGTCAGTCGAGTAGTGAATTTCAAGCACAGATTCAACCACAAAGACCAGGGAGGTTTTCCAATGCCTCGCAAAGAAGGGCACCTATTGGTAGATGGGTAAAAAACAAACACTGAATATACCTTTGAGCATGGTGAAGTTATTAATTACACTTTGGATGGTGTATCAATACATCCAGTCACTACAAAGATACAGGAGTCCTTCCTAACTCAGTTGCCGGAGAGGAAGGAAACCGCTCAGGGATTTCACCATGAGGACAATGGTGATTTTAAAATGGTTACAGAGTTTAGTGGCTGTGATAGAAGAAAACTGAGGATGGATCAAGAACATTGTAGTTACTCCACAATACGAACCTAAATGACAGAGTGAAAAGAAGGAAGTCTGTACAGAATACAAATATTCAAAAACATGCATCCTGTTTGCAATAAGGCACTAAAGTAATACTGCAAAAAATTTGGCAAAGAAATTAACTTTTTGTCCTGGACATAAAGCATATTGTTTGGGGCAAATCCATCACAACAACACATCACTGAGTACCATTCTTCATATTTTCAAGCATGGTGGTGGCTGCATCATTTTATGGATATGCTCGTCATCGGCAAGGACTAGGGAATAAAAGTCTTGCTTTCCAACAGACACTAGCAGAGAAATTCATCTTTCAGCAGGACAATAACCTAAAACTCAAGGCCAAGTATACACTGGAGTTGCTTACCAAGACGACATAGAATGTTCCTGAATGGCCTAGTTCCAGTTTTGACATAAATCAGCTTTTTAAGCTCTATCAAGTTGGTTGTTGGTCATTGCTAGACAGGCATTTTCAGGTCATGCCATAGATTTTCGAGTAAAAAAAATATTGTACAATCCAAGTGTGCAAAGCTCTTAGAGACTTACCCCAAAAGACTCACAGCTGTAATCGCTGCCAAAGGTGATTCTAACATATCTTGACTCAGGGGGTTGAATACTTACCTAATCAAGATACTGTATAGTAGTGTTTTATTTTTCATTAATATTTTACAGCACCCAATGTCACAGGAAGGCCAAAAAGATCATCAAGGACAACAACCACCCGAGCCACTGCCTGTGACATTGGGTGCTGTAGGTGTCCTGGAGGGCTGGTAGTTTGCCCCCGGTGATGCATTGGGCAGACCGCACCACCCTCTGGAGAGCCCTGCGGTTGAGGGCAGTGTAGTTGCCGTACCCGGCGGTGATACAGCCCGACAGGATGCTCTCAATTGTGCATCTGTAAAAGTTTGTGAGGGTTTAAGGTGCTAAGCCCGCTATCATCCAGAAGGCGAGGTCAGTACAGGTGCATCAAAGCTGGGACCGAGAGACTTTAAAACAGCTTCTATCTCAAGGCCATCAGTCTGTTAAATAGCCTTCACTAGCACATTAGAGCCTGCTGCCTGTATACATAGATTAGAAATCACTGGCCACTTTAATAAATGGAACACTAGTCACTTTAATAATGTTTACATATCTTGCGTTACTCATCTCATATGTATATACTGTATTCTATACTATTCTACTGTATCTTAGTCTATGCCGCTCTGACATTCCTCGTCCATATATTTATTTATATATTCCGTTGCTTTACTTAGATTTGTGTGTATTGGGTATATGTTGTGAAATTATTAGATATTACTTGTTAGATATACTGCACTGTCGGAGCTAGAAACACAAGCATTTTGCTACACCTGCAATAACATCTGCTAAACACGTGTATGTGACCAATACAATTTGATTTGATTTGATTTGATGAGGAGGAATGAGACCAAGAGCACCAGTCATTAGACTGGAGGAGAAAGGACTTGACTTGACTTGACCAGAGCCACTGGCAATGGCACTGGGTTACACTCATCAGAGACAGAAAGCCTCACAGGCAACCACAGGCAATTAGGAGAAATGTGTAGCCATTTAACTGAGCAAAAGACAATTATCATACGTCTTCTTTAGCATATAGTATTTTACAAAATACAAACACATATATTGTGCCCTGTGCTGTTCAACACTGGAATATGAACTGTATTAACACTATTATAAAGACAATTCTAGTTGTGATAATTAAGACCTACTGAACTAATCACAAAATCCTAAAAACATAGGTTTAGTGTTATAATCACACAAGTCAGAGGGAGCCTGCTGGTGATGAATTAATATGAGGTAGAAAACCCATTGGAGATATACAGTGGCTTGCGAAAGTATTCACCCCCTTGGCATTTTTCCTATTTTGTTGCCTTACAACCTGGAATTAAAATTGATTTTTGGGGGGTTTGTATCATTTGATTTACACAACATGTCTACAACTTTGAAGATGCTAAATATTTTTTGTGTGAAAAAAAACAAGAAATAACACAAAGAAACAGAAAGTCAATACTTTGTAGAGCCACCTTTTACAGCAATTACAGCTGCAAGTCTCTTGGTATGTCTCTATAAGCTTGGCACATCTAGCCACTGGGACTTTTGCCCATTCTTCAAGGCAAAACTGCTCCAGCTCCTTCAAGTTGGATGGGTTCCGCTGGTGTACAGAAATCTTCAAGTCATACCACAGATTCTCAATTGGATTGAGGTCTGGGCTTTGACTAGGCCATTCCAAGACATTTAAATGTTTCCCTTTAAACCACTTGAGTGTTGCTTTAGCAGTATGCTTAGGGTCATTGTCCTGCTAGAAGGTAAACCTCCGTCCCAGTCTCAAATCTCTGGAAGACTGAAACAGGTTTCCCTCAAGAATTCCCCTGTATTAGCGCCATCCATCATTACTTCAATTCTCACCAGTTTCCCAGTCCCTGCCAATGAAAAACATCCCCACAGCATGATGCTGCCACCACCATGCTTCAATGTGGGGATGGTGTTCTCGGGGTGATGAGAGGTGTTGGGTTTGCGCCAGCCATTGCGTTTTCCTTGATGGCCAAAAAGCTCAATTTTAGTCTCATCTGACCAGAGTACCTTCTTCCATATGTTTGGGGAGTCTCCCACATGGCTTTTGGCGAACACCAAACGTGTTTGCTTATTTTTTTCTTCAAGCAATGGCTTTTTTCTGGCCACTCTTCCATAAAGCCCAGCTCTGTGGAGTGTACGGCTTAAAGTGGTCCTATGGACAGATACTCCAATCTCCGCTGTGGAGCTTTGCAGCTCCTTCAGGGTTATCTTTGGTCTCTTTGTTGCCTCTCTGATTAATGCCCTCCTTGCCTGGTCCGTGGGTTTTGGTGGGCGGCCAAACTCTTGGCAGGTTTGTTGTGGTGCCATATTCTTTCCATTTTTTAATAATGGATTTAATGGTGCTCTGTGGGATGTTCAAAGTTTCTGATATTTTTTTTAACCCAACCCTGATCTATACTTCTCCACAACTTTGTCCTTGACCTGTTTGGAGAGCTCCTTGGTCTTCATGGTGCCGCTTGCTTGGTGGTTCTCCTTGCTTAGTGGTGTTGCAGACTCTGGGGCCTTTCAGAACAGGTGTATATATACTGAGATCATGTGACAGATCATGTGACACTTAGATTGCACACAGGTGGACTTTATTTAACACATTTAACAAATTATGTGACTTCTGGAGGCAATTGGTTGCACCAGATCTTATTTAGGGGCTTCATAGCAAAGGGGGTGAATACATATGCACGCACCACTTTTCCGTTATTTATTTTTTTGGAAAAAGTTATTTCTTTCATTCCACTTTACCAATTTGGACTAATTTGTGTTTAATGTCCATTACATGAAATCCAAATAAAAATGCATTTATATTACAGGTTGTAATGCAACAAAATAGGATTTTGTGTGAGCACAGAGCTTCAGTGATGGACTGCTGTGCTGGTGCAGATGCAGACGGCTGGTGACGAAGCGCTGACGTCTCACATGATGAGTCACCCCTACTCCACGTCCTCACTGACGGAGGGGGGCCCCCCATGGCACTGGCTGCTCTGCCATGAGTATGCCTCCCTGGCTCCCTGCCTCCCAGCCTCCCACATCACACTGTACTGCCAGAGACACACAAACAGCTCACATCACTGGGTCATTCTCTGCATATAGACTCTAGTGTGTGACACAGTCAACACGCTATAGCTCTTAAATACAGACCAGAGTGCCAGGACTTGCCCAGAGCTCCTACTGTGTGTGTGTGTGTGTGTGTGTGTGTGTGTGTGTGTGTGTGTGTGTGTGTGTGTGTGTGTGTGTGTGTGTGTGTGCGTGCGTGCGTGCGTGTTTTTCTGTGTTGCTCTCTCTTGCTGACAACAGCTGGTCACACACTTTCCCATCTGCTTCCACTATAATGGTGCTACAAACAGAAAAGTCATGGTGTGGGTGTGTTTATGAGTTGCCTAGCAACTATGCGTCTGTTATCACAAAAGGGTCTGGCTCAGGTCAGATTATGAGAAGGGAGCATTCTGGGGAGGGGGTTGATAGCCATGCCTTAAATTATATGTAAGAGTATAATAAGAGTTGACATGGGTGGACCACAAATTAGGAGAGAAGCAGGGTGTCCCTAGAGTGAAAGAGTCCCAGAAACCAAGTCTGTTAAACACTTACTTGTCACAAATTCAGCCGAGGCTGCCCCTCCTCCCCAGTGTAAGGCGCTAGTCGATTCAGGCGCAGCTGGGAACTTTATGGACAAAACTTTCGCACGCCGCCAGGGCATTTCATTTGTTCCCCTATCCATTCCACGCCCCATCAGAGCACTTGATAGTCGACCATTAGGGTCCGGGTTGATAAAGGAAGTCACGGTACCAGTCACCATGATCACACAGGAGACGCATTGTGAGCAGGTCACTTTTTCCATCATTGAGTCTCCTGCTTTCCCTGTGATGTTAGGTATTCCATGGCTAGCACTCCACAACCCCACTTTCTCATGGCCGCAGAGGGTTCTCACGGGGTGGTCGCGAGAGTGTCAGGGTAGGTGTATGGGTGTTTCCATTGGTGCAACCACGGTGGAAAGTCCAGACGGTGCCTCCACCGTGCGCATTCCCCCTGAATACCATGATCTGGCACAAGTCTTCTCTAAATATAAAGCGACTAAATTACCACCTCATCGGGCGTGGGATTGTGCAATAAACCTTCGGGTAGACGCTGTACCCCTCAGGAGTCAAGTGTATTCCCTGTCGCAGGCGGAGACGGAGGCTATGGAGACATACGTCACCGAGTCCCTGCGCCAGGGGTGCATACGTCCCTCCACTTCACCCACCTCCTCAAGTTTAATTTTTTGTGAAGAAGAAAGACGGCGGTCTGCGCCCGTACATTGACTATCGACCACTGAACAAGGAGACGATTAGATTTAGTTATCCTCTCCCCCTCATTCCGTCAGTGGTTGAGTCATTGCATGGAGCGCGCTTCTTCACTAAATTAGATCTCAGGAGTGCGTACAACCTGGTGCGTATCCGAGAGGGAGATGAGTGGAAGACAGCATTCAGCACAACCACGGGGACATTATGAATACCTGGTGATGCCCTATGGTTTGATGAATGCTCCCTCAGTCTTCCAGTCCTTTGTGAATGAGGTGTTTCGGGACATGCTTGGTCACAGTGTAGTGGTCTACATCGACGACATCTTGGTGTATTCCGCTATGCGCGCTGAGCATGTGTCCCTGGTTCGCAAAGTACTGTCCCGACTGTTGGAAAATGACCTTTATGCTAAGGCTGAAAAGTGTACGTTTTTCCAGCAGTCCGTCTCCTTCCTCGGATACCACATTTCTACCACAGGTGTGGCGATGGAGGGCGACCGCATTGCAGCCGTGCGTAATTGGCCGACTCCAACCACGGTAAAGGAGGTGCAGCGCTTCCTTGGATTCGCCAACTATTATCGAAGGTTTATCTGGGCTCCACTGGTCTGTTGAGGCTGACAGGGCCTTCAGTAACCTGAGGGAACTGTTCACCTCGGCCCCGGTACTGGCCCACCCCGATCCATCACTACCATTCGTAGTGGAGGTGGATGCGTCTGAGGTTGGGATGGGAGCAGTCCTGTCTCAACGCTCGGGCACGCCACCCAAGCTCCGCCCCTGTGCGTTCTTCTCAAAGAAGCTCAGCAGAACTACGGCGTTGGTGATCGGGAGCTGTTGGCTGTTGTCCGAGCTCTGACAGTGTGGAGACATTGGCTTGAGGGGGCGAAACACCCTTTCCTCGTCTGGACGGACCACCGTAACCTGGAGTACATCCGGGCAGCGAGGAGGCTGAACCCTCGCCAGGCCAGGTGGGCCCTATTCTTCACCCGGTTTGATTTCACACTGTCATACATTTCGGGTACGAAGAACGTGCAGGCAGACGCACAGTCCCGGCTGTATGATACAGAGGAGAAGTCCAGAGACAATACCCCCATACTGCCAGACTCCTGCATTGTGGCGCTGGTAGTATGGGCGATGGACGCAGATATAGCGCAGGCATTACGCACAGATCCATCTCCACCGCAGTGTCCAGCTGGGCTGCCTGACCGAAAAGTACTGGTGGCCTACCTTGGCTAAGGACGTGAGGGTGTATGTTTCCTCCTGCTCAGTGTGCACCCAGAGTAAGGCACCCAGGCACCTCCCAGCGGGTAAGTTAAAACCTTTACCAGTTCCACAACGACCATGGTCTCATTTGAGTGTTGATTTTCGAAGGCCTGCCGCCTCCTTCCTCTGCCCGGTCTCCCCACGGCTCTGCAAACTGCGGAGGCCCTGTTTACACACTTCTTCCGGCACTATGGGGTACCAGAGGATATAGTGTCTGACCGAGGTTCCCAGTTCACGTCAAAAGTCTGGAAGGCGTTCATGGAACGTCTGGGAGTCTCGGTCAGCCTGACCTCTGGATTCCACCCTGAGAGTAATGGGCAGGTGGAACGGGTTAATCAGGATGAGGGTAGATTCCTGAGGTCCTATTGCCAGGACCGGCCGGGGAAGTGGTCGGTGTTCCTGCCATGGGCAGAATATGCCCAGAACTCTCTCCGCCACTCCTCTACGAACCTAACGCCATTTCAGTGTGTTTTAGGTTATCAACCGGTTTTGGCACCGTGGCACCAGAGCCAGACCGAAGCTCCTGCGGTGGATGACAGGTTTCGGTGCGCAGAGGAAACGTGGAACGCCACCCATGTTCACATCCAACGCGCCGTGCGTCGTCAGAAGGCCAACGCTGACCGCCACCGCAGTGAGGCCCCCGTCTTTGTACCGGGGGATCGGATCTGGCTCTCGACCCAGAATCTGCCCCTCCGCCTGCCCTGTTATTACTCCCCCCTGATTACCGTATTAACCCCTCGTTTCATGTGTCTCTCCTCAGGCCGGTGGTGGCTGGTCCGCTCCAGGAGTCTGAGGTGTGGGAGGTCCCTCCACCTCCTTTGGACATTGAGGGGGCGCCAGCGTACTCTGTCCGGTCCATCCTGGATTCGAGGCGCCGGGTGGGGGGCCTTCAGTACCTCGTGGAGTGGGAAGGGTACAGTCCGGAGGAACGGTGCTGGGTCCCGGTGAGGGATATCCTCGATCCCTCTCTGCTGAGGGACTCCATCGTCGCCATCCGACTCACCCTGCTCCGCGTCCTCCTGGCCGTCCCCGAGGCCGGTGTCGGCGCGCTGCTGGAGCTGCGCGTCAAGTGGGGGTACTGTCACGAATTCAGCCGAAGCTGCCCCTCCTCCTTGCTCGGGCTGGTTTCGGCGATTGTCGTCACTGGCTTATTAGCCACTACCGCTCCATTTATCATCACTCCATTTGTCTTGTCTTGTCTTGTCTTGTCTTGTCAATCACACACACCTGGTACTCATTCCCTCATTAGTCTGTGTATAAGTGATCTCTCTGCCACCTTGTCCTTTGTGAGTGATTGTTCGTTGTGAGAGTGAGTAGCTCGGTTGATTTCGGTGTTTTACCTCCTGCGCCTGACTCCGTCATTCACACCTCATCACATTACTGTGTATGGAGAATAACAAGGTGGATGGAAACCAGCTATGAACACAGAGGAAAGGCAGAGCATACATGTCCTCTCGTTACACGCTTTAGGTGTCTTGGCCTGGGCTCTCGAGTGCCGCAGCAGTCTAAGGCAGCAATCTAAGGCACTGCATCTCAGTGCTAGAGGCGTCACTACAGACCCTGGTTGGATTCCAGGCTGTATCACAACCTGGCCGTGATTGGGAGTCCCGTAGGGCGGCGCACAATTGGCCCAGCGTCATCCAGGTTTGGCCGGGGTAGGCCGTCATTGTAAATAAGAATTTGTTCTTAACTGACTTGCCTAGTTAAATACAGGTTAAAATTTGTTTTTATATAATCAAAACACAGACAAATATCGCATTTACTTTTCAAGTGCTGAAGGGTGTAGCACTTCGGGGCTAGCTAGTCTGTGTGGACCTCTCTCACTTTTCTTAACTTTTGTGCAAGAGTAGAGGTTTATTGTGCGATTAAGCAAACAGTTCATAAGCAACCAGGGGGAAAAAAAAGATAAAGCCCTCGAGTTTGGAATCATTATTTGTATCCCCCAGAGCCCAGACCTCCCCCAGCCTCAACCATAGTGGAGAATGTCCGGGGTCCTGACACATATTCATCTGTGCCTGGAGAGGACATCAGGTTCCTGTGGATGTGGCAGATTTGATCCTGGCGCCTCATGTGCTCCTCTATTCTCTGCCATGCACCAGTAATCTCCTTCCCTTATTGGCTATGCACTGTGCACAGCAGGCATGGAGGATGTGGTGGGGAGAGAATAGTACAGAGAGGCAAGGAGGAGCAGGTAGCTAGGCTTGATTAGAGGTGGAGTGCTACCTCACGTGTGCTCCTCCGCGTGTTTCCTATGCATGTCACTCTCTCAATAATGCACTGCCACATGGCCGTGTCGACCCAACATGCTGGGGTGAGTGTAACAATGGACTAAAAAGGGCTATCAATAACTGAAGCAAAATTATTTTTTTCTTCTCTTTATGCTCCAGTCCAAACAGCTCGTTTTGATACTGTGGACTGCCTATCTCTGACTGGCTATTAAACTGCAAAGATAAAGGGGAGGGTTTGTTTAACAGTGGGTCAGCAGGAGAGCAGCAGACTGTCTATCTCCTTGATCTGGCACCCATCCAGACAATACTATACTTTCACAATGTAAAACAGCTTAATAGCAGAGCATGTTTGTATTATGAGCAAAAAGCAATTATTTTAATGGTACTGTGAATGATTCATGTGACATACTTTCAAAATGACCCCAGCTCGTACTATCATAACATTGTGGCTGAAAAAGCATGGTTTAAACTAAAGAAATCATCAATATATCATGTTGCTATTTTAACAGCAACAATTAAACTGTGTCGGTTGTCTAATGCAGGCACAGCTGAATACTTTTTGGTCAGTCAAGTACAAAACAGCTAAACCTAGAACCCTCACTAACTTAGAAAACTTTCAGTTATCAGTGATTCCACTCACTGATATTTAGTATCCCAGTAAATATCCTCTCACCACAGATTCCAAAAATAAAGAGCAGAAGTTGACCAGTTCCAAGGCAGTATCGTATTACAATGAGGGCTGTGTCGATGGGAGCGATAAGTGTGGGGTTTGCTGCTAGCAAGAAGTCTAAAAGATAAACATCCACTGAGCACATGCAGAGGTCACACACAGCCTGACAGCAGACATTTGTTGTTGCAATGCATGCAGGTCAACCAAACAACTAGCCTTGACTAAAGGAAAGGTAATAGGGGTATAAAAACCAGGGGACATGTCCCCCCACATTTTAAAATTGCATCCCCCCCAGTTTTAGCATTGGAATGTGATACAGAATGACGCAATGATGTGCTTTAGGACCATGCGGACGCCTACGAGCGGTCGGGTAGGCTGTTTGGAGTGTTATCCGACTACTAAAACCAAAGTTGCGCCCCTGATAAAAACAACTTTAAAATGTATGTTTAAGTAATTCTAATAGCGTTCAATATTCCCCTCCCTAAACAGCATGCTCCTGCTGCATGAGAGCTGGGTGTGGCCTCTTGTCTGCCTGCTGCTAGTGTGCCAGGACAGCTACAAACACAGTCCTAAAATTCTACAGTTTACATTTTTACATTTTAGTCATTTTAGCAGACGATCTTATCCAGAGTGACTTACAGTTAGTGAGTGCATACATTTTTCATACTTTGAAGTCGGAAGTTTACATACACTTAGGTTGGAGTCATTAAAACTTGTTTTTCAACCACTCCACAAAACTATAGTTTTGGCAAGTCGGTTAGGACATCTACTTTGTGCATGACACAAGTAATTTTTCCAACAATTGTTTACAGACTGATTATTTCACTTATAATTCACTGTTTCACAATTCCAGTGGGTCAGAAGTTTACATACACTAAGTTGACTGTGCATTTAAACCGCTTGGAAAATTCCAGAAATGTCATGGCTTGATGTCATGGCTTTAGAAGCTTCTGATAGGCTAATTGACATCATTTGAGTCAATTGGAGGTGTACCTGTGGATGTATTTCAAGGCCTACCTTCAAACTCAGTGCCTCTTTGCTTTACAACATGGGAAAATCAAAAGAAATCAGCCAAGACCTCAGAAAAAAACCCTGGTGCAATTTACAAACGCCTGAAGGTACCACATTCATCTGTACAAACAATAGTACGCAAGTATAAACACTATGGGACCTATATTGACATAACCTGAAAGGCCGCTCAGCAAGGAAGAAGCCACTGCTCCAAAACCACCATAAAAAAGCCAGACTACGGTTGTCAACTGCACATAGGGACAAAGATCGTACTTTTTGGAGAAATGTCCTCTGGTCTGATGAAACAAAAATAGAACTGTTTGGCCATAATGACCATCGTTATGTTTGGAGGAAAAAGGGGGTTCTTGCAAGCCGAAGAATACCATCCCAACCATGAAGCACGGGGGTGGCAGCATCATGCCGTGGGATTGCTTTGCTGCAGGAGGGACTGGTGCACTTCACAAAATAGATGGCATCATAAGGAAGGAAAATGATGTGGATATAGTGAAGCAACATCTCAAGACATCAGTCAGGAAGTTAAAGCTTGGTCGCAAATGGGTCTTCCAAATGGACAATGACCCCAAGCATACTTCCAAGGTTGTGGCAAAATGGCTTAAGGACAACAAAGTCAAGGTATTGGAGTGGCCATCACAAAGCCCTGACCTCAATCCTATAGAAAATGTGTGGGCAGAACTGAAAAAGCATGTGCGAGCAAGGAGGCCTACAAACCTGACTCAGTTACACCAGCTCTGTCAGAAGGAATGGGCCAAAATTCACCCAACTTATTGTGGGAAGCTTATGGAAGGCTACCCGAAACGTTTGACCCAAGTTAAACAATTTAAAGGCAATGCTACCAAATACTAATTGAGTGTATGTAAACTTCTGACCCACTGGGAATGTGATGAAATAAATAAAAGCTGAAATAAATAATTATTTATGACATTATTCTGACATTTCACATTCTTAAAATAAAGTGGTGATCCTAACTGACCTAAGACAGGGAATTTTTACTAGGATTAAATGTCAGGAATGGTGAAAAACTGAATTTAAATGTATTTGGCTAAGATGTATGTAAACTTTCAACTTCAACTGTAACTTCTCAGACATTTGACTGCACACACGAGTTCAATTTCAGGTTCGCGGAAAAATCATGCTACAATAATTCTAGGCTGTCAATGAATGATATAAAAGGACATTTTCAGCAGAAAATGATGCACCATACTCCCTATCTTTAGTCATTGCCCTCATTGACCATGGTTAAGCTTGCTAAACCCTTCTGAACATGTTTAATTCTGTTGTAAAACTGGTTTATCATTTTTAGTCATCCACGGTGGCTCGGGAGGTGTCAGAGCTTGATTTTGACCCTGGTAGTCAGCCCTGCTTACGCATCTCTGGGATGATGTGTCACGGCAGCTCATTTCAACTAATGGGCCTTTCAGCCAGACACACAAATGCGCACATACATGCACACACACACACGCATGCAGGAATGTTTATAAGCAAACCGTTTCTGTGAGAGATTTACTGTAGTACAGTATTCCAATAAATATCCTCTTACCAGTGTTACAAAAATAAAGCAGAAGTATGTTCTGGGCCATATCATTTTACAATGAGACTGGGTTGAGCATAAGACAGACACACACACACACACACGCGCGCATTCACACAAATACATACATGCACGCACACACAAACACACACAACAATTCAGAGCATTGCTTTTCGACTGCACTAAGTTAGTATTACAGTGTAAGTACCAAAGGTAAGAAGTGGTTTCATGTGAATTAATGTTTTACCAAAACAAGAGTTTTACTTTACAATGTGAATATTACTGGCTGTACTGGTGGCTATGGATTTGAAATACTACTACCATTCAAATCTTGGGACTATACCCAATTGGATGGCTGAGTCTATTGTTATTAATGCCAGAAAACAAGCTGCGGCCAGTTCTTTTCTCCTGTTGTTCTGGTCTTTCTCAAAGCTTGGGAAAGGATGGGAGTCACCAGGGCTGGATGTGTTGATTCATATCCCTGAGAGAGAGAGAGAGTGTGTGTGTGTGTGTGTGTGTGTGTGTGTGCATGTATGCACATGCAAATGTGTGTGTGTGTCATATGCCATAGGTGTGTGTCGTGTGTGTGTGTGTGTGTGTGTGTGTGTGTATGTGTGTGTGTCATATGCCATTGCAAATGCTACATTTTCATTGAGAATAGCAACACCCACAGATACCCTCACTTATTAGACAAGTCATTCATCACAACCCAGAGTTCACGACCTCTCACATGGTGGTGGTTTGGATTGTGGCTCACTTTGTCTGCATGCTCTGTTTTCTTCTAAGAATGTCACTGTTACGTTACGCAGCTACATTCTCTGCTGGATGTGAGTGTGTCTCAGAGGTGATGGGGAAAGACTTGAGTCCTGAGAAGTGTTTACCAAGTCACCTCTTAAGTACATTCCCAGGACAGTATAAAGGTGCTACCTGCTCAAATAAAATCACATTTTATTTGTCACATGCTTCGTAAATTACAGGTGTAGACTGACAGTGAAATGCTTACTTACGGGTCCTTTTCCAACAATGCAGAGTTAAAGATATATATATATATATATATATATATATATATATATATATATATATATATATACAGTACCAAAAGTTTGGACACACCTACTCATTTCAGGGTTTTTCTTTATTTTTACTATTTTCTACATTGTAGAAACTATGAACTATGAAATACCACATATGGAATCATGTAGTAACCAAAAAAGTGTTAAACAAATCAAAAAATATTTTATATTTGATTATTCAAATAGCCACCCTTTGCCTTGATGACAGCTTTGCACACTCTTGTTATTCTCTCAACCAGCTTCATGAGGTAGTCACCTGGAATGCATTTCAATTAACAGGTGTGCCTTCTTAAAAGTTAATTTGTGGAATTTCTTTCCTTCTTAATGCGTTTGAGCCAATCAGTTGTGTTGGGGGGGAATACAGAAGATAGCCCTATTTGGTAAAAGATCGAGTCCATATTATGGCAAGAACAGCTCAAGTAAGCAAAGAGAAACGACAGTCCATCATTACTTTAAGACATGAAGGTCAGTCAATATGGAAAATACAAAAAATTAAGAAAAATCCTGGAATGAGTAGGTGTGTCCAAACTTTTGACTGGTACTGTATATATTTTATTTTAAGAAATAGTGACACGAGGAATAAATACACAGTGAATAACAATAAAGTGTAAAAAATAACATGGCTACATACAGGGAGTACCAGTACCGAGTCGATGTGCAGGGGTTCGAGGTAATTGAGTGGTAGTAAAGTAGTGGTAAAGTGACTAGGCAACAGGATAGATAATAGATAGTAGCAGCAGCGTATGTGGTGAGTGTAAAAGTGTGTGTGTGTGTGTGTGTGTAGCGTCAGTATGCATGTGTGCACATATTGTTTGTGTGTGTTGGGGTGTCAGTGTAAGTACAGTATGTGTGAGTGTGTGCATAGAGTCAGTGCAAGAGAGTTAGTGCAAAGAATGTGTCAATGCAGGTTTTCTGGGTAACCATTTGATTAGCTACTTAGCAGTCTTGTTTAGCAGTCTTATGGCTTGTGGGTAGAAGCTGTTCAGGTTCCTGTTGGTCCCAAATTTGGTGCACTGGTACCGCTCGCCCCTCCATTTCCTGTTGTCCACGATCAGCTCCTTTGTCTTGTTGACGTTGAGGGAGAGGTTGTTGTCCTGGCACCACACTGCCAGGTCTCTGACCTTCTCCCTATAGGCTGCCTTATCGTCGCTGTGATCAGTCCTACCACAATCACGTCGCCAGCAAACTTGATGATGGTGTTGGAGTCGTGCGCGGCCATGCAGTCGTGGATGAACACTCAGTGCAGGAGTAGACTAAGCACACACCCCTGAGGGGCCCCCATGTTGATGGTCAGCGTGGCGGATGTGTTGTAGCCTACCCTCACCACCTGGGGGTGGCCCGTCAGGAAGTCCAGGATCCAGTTGCAGAAGGAGGTGTTCAGTCCCAGGGTCCTGACCTTGGTGATGTGCTTGGAGGGGAATATGATGTTGAATGCTGAGCTGTAATCAATGAACAGCATTCTTACATAGGTATTCCTTTTGTCCTGGTGGGTGAGGGCAGTGTGGATCTGTTGGGGCGGTATGTGAATTGGAGTGGTATGCAAATTACCTGTGTTTTCTGGATAACTAAAGAAACTGACCAAAACATATAATCTTCTTATCTTCCGAACGAGACGATTCAGCAAATAGACACTATCAAACCATTATGACACCTTAAACAACTAACTGACCAATCAATGCTATTTAACCATGCCTTAAGGTAGGTAAACATTCAACCTATAGATAAACACCACCAAACTTAAGACAAGCTTCAGCCCCACCCCTACTAACTGGGCAGTGCAGCTTTCATCTCCATGCTCCAGTGGCACCCTGAGGTCAATGCAGGAGATATTCCTCACCTCATCTCTTGGGACAAACTAGTTTGCATTGCTCCTTGCAGAATTCTGATAATGATAGCTATATGTGAAGCCTCAACCGTGTATTCACTTTTCCTTTGCAGGTCTCACATGTTTTGAATGTGGTAATCCTTCCTTACGCATGAGTTAAAAAAAGGAACACCGAACAGATTCACTCTAAATGTCAACAACGGTTGTTCATTTTACGGAAATTGAGGAAGTTTAATGTACACCAATCCATCCTCCAAGCATTTTATAAATGCTTTATACAATCCATCCTGTTGTTTAATATTGTGGAGTGGTTTGGTGCTATAGGGCAGGGGTCTTCAACCTTTTTTCGCCCAGGGACCCCCTAACAGGCAAACCAGCGACCCAGGGACCCCCATCATAATTTATCAACAAATAAAAAAAACTAAAATGTCATGTCTTATCATCAGGTGAATGATAATGGCAAGGAGAAGTAATCAACCTTTTAAAATTAATAGATTTGGTAGATAGTATTTCATTATTTTGACCTCCCCACATTATAATTGGAAGAGGAAGTTTAAACTCTAACATAGCCTATTAGCTAGAAAGGTAACTCCAAAAACATTTTCGCTAAGATCAGCTGTTTAGCTGGTTAAACTAAGGTTATCCATGTGTTGGCAAAAATGTATGTCCAAGTCAAGAAAGCTTACCAGTAGCCAGCGGCACTTACCGCACTGGTAGCCTATTTGCGGGTGCTTTTTGAAAACCTATGTCAAATACTCCAGTGAGTGTAAGATAACATCATTAGAAAGAAGATATGATCCTCTTTTCTACTGTAGGTATGTAATTCAAAATGTGTGTATTCTGTTGTAGCTAGTGATATTCATAAAAACATTTTACAAAAATGATTCACTTATTTTATATACAGCTGTGGAAAACATTAAGAGACCACTGCAAATATTTCTTTAAATCAGCATCTCTACATGTATGACAGCCATTCCATTCCAGTGTCTGTTGAATTCCAACACAGGCACACCTCATTCTACTGAATTAGGTACTGATTAGGTGATCACCTGAACCAAATCTTATTTAACGAGGAAAAGTATAAAAACCACTGCTGTGGTCATCACTATCCTCTTGCAATAGGACCAGCTGGATGGCAAAAACAGTGCTAATAGTACCTCAAAAGTAATATTAATCAAAAAATAACTATTGACCATGCCAAAAGAGTTGAAAAGGAAAGTTTTGAGTGAGGAAAAGAAGGGTTCTATTCTAGCTTTACTGCCAGAGGGATATAGTGAGCGTCAGGTTGCTTCCATCCTTAAAATTTCAAAGACGGCGGTTCATAAGAACAAGGTCAAGCAGCAGACATTGGAGACAACAAAGCTACAGACCAGCAGAGGGCGAAACGACTCTCTACTGACCGGGATGACCGCCAACTCATTCAAATGTCACTCAACAACCGTAGGATGACATCAAGTGACCTACAAAAAGAATGGCAAACGGCAGCTGGGGTGAAGTGCATGGCGAGCAAAGCTAGAAAAAAGCCCTTCATCAATGAGAAGCAAAGAAGAGCCAGGCTGAGGTTTGCAAAAGACCATAAGGATTGGACCGTAGAGGACTGGAGCAAGGTCATCTTCTCTGATGAGTCCAATTTTCAGCTTTGCCCAACACCTGGTCATCTAATGGTTAGACGGAGACCTGGAGAGGCCTACAAGCCACAGTGTCTTGCACCCAATGTGAAATTTGGTGGAGGATCGGTGATGATCTGGGGGTTCTTCAGCAAGGCTGGAATTGGGCAGATTTGTCTTTGTGAAGGATGCATGAATCAAGCCACGTACAAGGTTGTCCTGGAAGAAAACTGGCTTCCTTTTGCTCTGACATTGTTCTCCAACTATGAGGATTGGTTTTTCCAGCAGGACAATGCGCCATGCCACACAGCCAGGTCAATCAAGGTGTGGATGGAGGACCACCAGATCAAGACCCTGTCATGGCCAGCCCAATCTCCAGACCTGAACCCCATTGAAAACTTCTGGAATGTGATCAAGAGGAAGATGGATGGTCACAAGCCATCAAACAAAGCCGAACTGCTTGAATTTTTGCGCCAGGAGTGCCATAAAGTCACCCAACATCAATGTGAAAGACTGGTGGAGAGCATGCCAAGACGCATGAAAGCTGTGCTTGAAAATCAGGGTTATTCCACCAAATATTGATTTCTGAACTCTTCCTAAGTTAAAACATTAGTATTGTGTTGTTTAAAAATGAACATTTAACTTATTGTCTGTGCATTATTCGAGGTCTGACAACACTGTATCTTTTTTGTTATTTTGACCAGTTGTCATTTTCTGCAAATAAATGCTCTAAATGTTTTTGTGTTCTATGCTGCTATGTTGTCAAGAAATACAAGTTATTTGAATTGAATTGAAATGGATAGGATTCATCACCCTTTGGCTACTATACATCACCTCAAATCATGGGTAGACTTTGGTTTGACTCTACCAAGCCCTCTGAGGTGTGTTCATTATTAGACTGTTTGACATGTCTCAATATCCTAGTAAATAAACACTGCTCTCTCCAACATGCATCATTAACATTGCTTTCATCTCTGCCAAGAAAACAAATATCTGCCAAAAATGATACTAGAGCCACCCCATCCCTGCTGGGACATAAGGATCTGTTGAATAGGACTTTCTCAAACAACTTCCCCTCACAATCCTGATACAGTGTAGACCTTTTTCTATTACTAAAGTTATATTAAAGTTATGAATTCATAGTGTTTTGTACAGATGTCAAATAACATAGGTGTCAAGTAGTCAGGCAGGACCACAACTGGATTTTATAAACTTTCCTAATATTTGCAAAGACTACATTTATCCTGTCAGTACAACAGCTGTCAGTGCACATGTTTTATGTTGTTGACTTTGGGTCTGTGAGGAGCTGAGGGGGTGTTGCCCCCCAGGACTTCTCGACTGTGTTGGTCTTGGGCCTGAGCACAGATCCACAGATGTTGCTCTCCATGGGTTTATGATTAGGATGTGGTGACTGACAGAGTCCAGTCTGTATCTCCCCGGAAATGCTTGGATGCTTTTGGCGTATGTTACTTGTGTCAGAGATGGTTATGATGATGGAGTCACTTCTTTATTGCCTTGTTCCATGGTTCATTCCTGGCAGCACAAACGTCAGTGTGCTTTACACTCGATTTACCCCATAAACCTTTCACCAGCCTGTCTGACGTATCGAATCAGGTAAATTGTTGATCATGGAGACTGTTCCAGGGGTTTCATTAGCCATATCCTAACATACTGTAACATCATCAGTCTAATAATCCTAACAGACCAAGTCTTTTAGGATCAGATGCAGCAGGCAGCAGCACACCCACAACACGCCAGGTGCATCCCTACCAGTGAATCAGCGTGTCAGCAAAATGTTCAGACAAATAGCTGTGAAGTGCTCTCAGCAGAGACAGTGCCGCTGTCTGCAACAGGCGACCGACAGGTTCAATCAATGTATCCATTAGAGGATGGGGAGAGGGTAAATACATTATTTTGCATGATACTTTAAAAAAGTAGTTGTTATTCTTCCAACTTAAAATATTAGTGGTATTACTGTCTTTGAATCACATCATGGTATAAAAAGCACCGTACAACGGCACCTTGTTTAATTTACGTCACTCCTTTTGACATATTCTAGGAAGTCTCTCTGAGACACCACTAGCTGTCTTTCATTGTTGGACATCACAGCAGGGAGAAGTTACTTAAACAGCTTTGTTACCACCCTTTTAGGAGCTGGCACGGTGCCCAGGAGGACTACCTCAGGGGAAGGGCTAAATTTGACTCCACAGTACACAGCCTTAACCAGATGCAGCAAAACAATCATTAACTGAGCTCCTGCCTGCCTGCTTGCCTGCCTGCCTGGCCTCTCTAGCTCTCTCTGTCTACACGCACCAGGTGACTCACCTCAGGAACAGACCAGGTGACTCACCTCAGGAACAGACCAGGGGACTCACCTCAGGAACAGACAGAGGGAAAGATTTTCCTCAGAGGATCACCTTCCTTTCAGCCCTCTCTATGCTAAAACAGAATTGAACAACTACTCTCTAGAGCTCCACAAACTCAATACTAACAAGACCTCACACATAGAATAGGACCACACATAGAGGCCAAGACTTGCACTGCACGCTCATCACACTGCATCAGGCTCTGGCAAGAAATACAAGACCACACAGACACATGACACAGTCTGAGTACAACCTTGCCCATGGATCCACTGAAACAGCTATATTTTGGGATGTAAACTATAACATGCAAATGGAGTGCAACGGATAACTCTTTGCATATAGGACAGCTGTATTATCTTCATGCTGTTTTGTCCAAAAATATTGTCACATCTCGATTAGTTCCATTGGGTTTTATGTAAATATCCAGAGGAAGATCCTAAACAACATGATGATTGGGTAATCTGTGTGGGAGATTAAACATGTTATGTGACATGACACTATTCAGGAGCATTATCCTGTTTTGTTTACCTGTTAGAAACACACAGGTATATGCCCGTGCATGAACAACACTATGGTATACTTTTAAAAAAGGTAGCATGTAATTTGGCAAATAACTGAATTTACGTCTGGTTAACCGCCCCATCATTTTTTTTAAATTTATTTTCTTTTGCAAATCAAGTGGTATTTGCAGAGTAATGATCACGTTACAGTGCTATGTTGAAGTAAACATTGCATGTGAAGTATCATTGTGTCGGAACCACAGGTGTCAATGCGTTAAGTTCTATGCATGCAATGGCTCATTAATGGGACATGGGTTGTAAACCCAAGCCATTGGCTGTCATTTGAGTGGTGTCCTACCATAGGGTGGGAGGGAGGGTAGAGGCCTCTAGCCGTGTGTGAATGGTGTTTGGAGGGGGCCATCTGCTCCAGGTTGTGGTTCATTAGTCAGGCTACTGGGGACAGCCAGGCTGCCCTCTGATTAACAGGTACAATAGGACTCTGTTCCTTAGTGTGATGATAGATGTCACATTACTTTTTTTAATGAGGGGTGATAGATGGCCAAATCTGAGTTTGGGTTTTTACACCCTCACCCCCATAATACAACCTCCTTATAGATCGGAGGAGAGGCAGAACTCAAGTTTAATTTAACCAAATATATATATTTTTTTTTGTGTTGTGATTGTGTCTTTGCCTACAGTGATGCTGTGGATCATGAATGTGTTTCCCCCCCAGCGGTGTTTACCTTCCCAGAAGTCCATAGGTGTACTGTGAATCTGCCAGCAGTAATGCGATCTCGTCCTGCTGCATGGCTATGGCACACTCCTCCAGGGCCTATGTGTCAAACAGCACTGTATTACCCACAGCTCTCTAACTGTTAATGGTTTATTTGCACACATTAGTTAATAATTATAAAAATCCATTCATGAAGAGTGATTAATTTACCTAAAATGTCTAGTGTGTACGATGGCATACATTGAAACCCTATAGCCACACAGAATACCAATGTATAACTTACAGTGCTGTTTTGTTATGGCTACACTGCAACCTATACTGTAGCTATCACATGTACATTCTCTGAAGGATCAGGCCAACCCTGTGTTATGTTTAGCAGGTGTAGGTGTGTGTGACAGGGTGGAGGACAGGGGTGCTGGAACCTGTCCTGTTGTCAGTCAGAATGTCTGTAGGGCCCACCTGGTTTACATCTCCCTCTCCGATGACGAACACCAATTTAGGGTCCTTCTCCACCACAGTCCTGTCCTCCAGCACTCCCTGCATTTTGACTGTGACCTCCTGACCCCAGGCTGGGTGCTCAGCTTGCTGGGGGCCAGGTACCAGCACCTTCTTCCTCAACAGCTGATCATCTGGGGAAAGGAGGGAGCGAGGGATGGACAGACAGAGGGAGAGAGGGAGGAAGGAGGAGGGGGGGGGGGGAAAGGGGGGTTAATCTGCTTGTTGTTGATCAACAGGCACTTGGAGACAAAACAACTATTAGGAAAGGGCATAATGTTGTGTAATACAGTTTCAGAAGCCGTTACATGCCGGTGTTTGACTAAATAGAATAGAATTTGACTAAATATAATTTAATAAATTACATAGACAATACTCCACATAACTTCCAATGTCTGTACAATTTGTTGGCAAGCAAATTACAGGCAGTGCCACAACAACTGACAAACAATAGAACACTATTGCTTCAACAACCATTTCAATATTTTATAATTTGTAAAAAACGTTATGACGATGACTGTATTGAATGAGTATCATACCTGTGATGTTCTCCCAGTCCTCAGCCAGGAACAGCTCCTCGAAGCTGGAGGAGGTCCACTGCACCATCTCATGGTCTGGGAAGAGACTCTCCTCTGACTTCTCTCTGTCCTCCACAGACTCTGTCTCACTGAACCGCACTGTCTTCGCAAAACTGGGAGTCTTCAGCTTCCTCTCTTCCACACAGGGGGTCTCTGTCATCTCAGATATAGGGAGTGGGTTTAACGTAGTGCCCTCCTTCCCTCCACCCTGGCTGTCTATCCTGGGGTCTCCCTCACCATGGGGCTCCTTGTCTTCCTGCTGAGGCCCATGGGACAGTTCCTTCTCCTCCTGACTGTCATTGTCACCAGGGCCTGTGTAGGCCTCCTTCAAGCCTGGCTCATTGGTCTCCACCACCCACTTCTCTTGCTCTCCAGGGCAGGGTTCTGTCTCCATCTCACTACAGGGAGCAAGGGACACCATCTGTGAAAGCCTCCCAAAGAGATGATCCTCCTCCGCCTATCTCTCCCCACGCTGCCTGCCTGGCTGGTTGGTTCTGTAGTGTGGAAGCAGTTGCTCGGTCTAGTTACAGCTGAGAAGTGCCTTCATCCATTAGAGACAGTCTGTAGTTTTTATGAAAACCGAACAGTCACATAAACTCTAGTTAAATCCAATTTAAAAACATCCATAACCAGACTGAATCCCGGTTGCATCAATAGTTTTAACCAGCGCTTTGTCTTATCAACTAGAGCTATATACAGTCTCACCTTAACCTCCTCTAAATCCTGCTACTCCTTGTTAGCCTACATATTCCAGAGAGTTAGGAGCAACAATAAATTATCAATGCAAATAAATTGTACAACACAACGAAGCACACTCGGTCAACAGGCTTGTGCGACTGTAATCTGTAGGATTAGGAGAGCAAAATCTAATCTGGCAGAACGTCTGTAAGCTTCTTAATGACTTCATCGCGCTGCCCCATAATGCAGTTTCCATTAATGCTTTCCACCAATAAGATCTCAGGGACTGCTGTCTTGGACACAGTTTTGTCTTACTCTGTGGCGCAAGATCTTATTTTCCCTTTTTAAGTAGTCAAGTGTTAAGAGGGGGACCCAAGGTTCATAGAATGGCCCTGATGACCAATGTGAGACATTGAGTGCTAGATTGAGTTGAGTGGATTTCCATTTATAAACTAATCATCAACAATGTATGCACTTTCTTTCACTCATTTCATCCTTTTATACGTTTGAAGGGGAAAACAATCACAGCAACATGTGTGTGGCACAAACTAGATATTATTATGATCTAATATGATCTGAGTGTAATACATTTCTGCAAACAGAACAGGTTTTTCTAGGTTTACCACATACTTTCTGTGGGAGAGGAGCCAGCAAGCTACACTTTCAAGACAAGACAGGCCTCAGTCCTATAATGACTACACACTGTGTCTCATAGAGTGTATTAGCTTAATAATTCATTGAATTGCAAATTCAACAAAGATCAGTATATACGACCACAACCCATGTAATCATAAACCATCCCTCAATTCAAAATGCACTCACAATTTAAATGAAAATAGCTTTTGTTTTTAAACAGTGATACAAAGATCAAGTTTTTTTGCGTTCATGATTTGGAGTGTCTGTTAGGTATCCCCTGGCACTGTGTCAACATAATATAACGTCTTTGTTATCTTAACAAGGATAATGAACTGAGATATTGCATTCATTTTATACAGTTATTAAAATCTGCTTATTTGAGTGTGTGTGTCATTGCTGTTTCTGGTCATGTCGCAACAGGAAAAGGGAACCAAAAATATTCAGACTGTCATGCCTAAACTCAATATCACTTTTCCACTTGACTAAAGGGAAAATGAGCCTTGCAGTGAATGCTATGGTTATTTACCTGAAATGGGTATTGAGATATACAGGATTACACTTGTGTCTTGTTTATCAATTATGTATAGACTGATTTAAGAATGATACTTATTATCTGGATAGAAAATCTCAAAATAATGTTAGATGAATTATTTAATTTAGCATTCAATGGGGAAATTATTATCTGATTTAAACGAAACACACTAAAGAAGGTAAACTCCAATGCAAAGTATCTACTTTTTGCTGTATTGAAATGAATTTAAAATGATTTGTGCGTACTATGTATTTTTGTAGTTTGTGTGGAAACTCAACATGAGCAAGGCTTTTTATTTGCACCTACATATGGTTTGATGATCCCCCTCTGTTTTATCCTCAACCCCCTTAATACTTTAGCACTGCAAAACAGCTTAGAGCCATTTACTGAAAATACCCTTATTAGACCAATACACAGCTGAGCAAGAGCCACACTTGCATTCTACGATTCCGTAATACCGTCACTTGAGAGTTTGGATTTGGGTTGTTAAATCTCCTGAGGTATATTGTCCCACATAGTAGCTACAACCGACAAGAACATTCACAGTGATAATCTCTGGGGTCTGAATTCATTATCTCCTCTCACATTATTGCCAAAAGACAACATACTGCACTAGGCTATGTACTGTACATTTGCTGTGATGCATGTGTTGTTGATAGTCTGGTTCAGATAGTCATAGTGAACCTCAAATGGCCATATGGCAAGTAAAGACTCCATTAGTGCTGGGATAGAGCTCCTTAACCACTGCCCAAGCATCTTGTCTGTTAGGGATTACACCTTTAATTAACCCAAATTCCCTAGTTTTTCATCACTGTCCATTTCACCTTATCTGTCTGGGAGCAGGGGATTGGCCCAGCTGATCAAGGGAATATAGGCTATTTTTGTATTTTAAATCTAGTTGAGAAAAAAAATGTTTTTCATCATATTTTATTTATTTATTATGACTTCAGGGCTGTAGAATGAATTAGAACCTTGGTAAAAAAACATATTTATCTGTATTAGGCTACACAAAAAGGAGATTATATGATATATATTTCACATTATGCAATACAGTAATAACAATGATTATGATTATTATTCATTGTTATTTACAATAGAAGCAAAACAAAACATGATTGTGTCACAAGCAATTCTTCAATTTGTTTTTCCCTCTCATTCAGTAGAAAAAAACTGAGATGGATTATTTTGCAAACATGCTGTATGACATTGTTATTATAATATCAAAACAAAGACATTCAAAGACATGCAAATAACCCATTTGTGTGTGTGTGTGTGTGTGTGTGTGTGTGTGTGTGTGTGTGTGTGTGTGTGTGTGTGTGTGTGTGTGTGTGTGTGTGTGTGTGTGTGTGTGTGTGTGTGTGTGTGTGTGACGTGATCACGGCAACGCATGCAATGTTAACTCCGCCTAGGTCCAAGTGACGTTTCACAGAGAATGTCGCCAATTCACCCCAGTTGAAGACATGGCAGCGCTGAGGCAGGAGCATCGGTATGGGCTCTCCTGTGCAAAAATCAACAAAAAAGCTCATAATAAAACTCTATTTCACGTCAAGCTAACCGATACCGCCATTCGAACGCTTGAAGCCTATCAAAATCTTAAGGTAAATCCCAGCCAATTTTTATTTGCTCTCGCGCAGGTGTTTGTTTGATTGGATACTCCTCCGACTAGTCTAATCTCAATGAAAAGAGGTAGACCACTGGGGTAAAAAGTTTTTTAAAAAAGTGTCAGCGACACAGTAGCCTATCGTTCAGTCCTATGTGGTGATTGTACACTTACTTGTGCTTGCACTGTATAGGCAATGTCTATTGAATGGTTTATTGGTCGATGGGAAAGCTTGCCGTTTTAATAGGCAATGGTTACTTGATTATATAGGACTTCATAGAAATAATGCCACAGCATCCAATACACAATTTGAGGTTGTTTTAAAATTGCTTGGAAAATGCCATGGATTGCGCTAAAAATAATGAGAAATGTCATTTGTGTGATGCATGTTTGTTGTGTAGAATATTAGCGTATGTATGTGATCCATTGGTGTTTTAAAGTAAACATACGTTATAGACCTTCAGACATAGCCCAAACATGTAGTCTATCTATTCGTAAACTGTACCAATTAATGTATGTAATTTAAATGATCGTGATATATGCCGATATGTTGGAATAAAGCACGTTGCTACATTGTGGTTTCATAACTTTTGTAGGCTAACGTTACTTTTTAACATTAGGATAGTCTCTGAGACGGATCATGGCGACATAGCCACAATATCTAGGCTCTCATCTGCGCTATACATGCGAGTAAGGACTAACGCCACTGAACATTAATTGCAAATTGATGAGCCAAAAATGGTTCATTTTGATTAACATGATATAACATTTGAATTCTTAGCTTGAATGTAGCATAAATGTTGGCCATCGAAGGTAGGCTATAATCTATCCAGCAATGTTGTTACTTTCAAAAGTAACAGCCTACATGACCTGTTATGGTTTCTGATAACATGTTGCAGTTTGTAATTTAGAAAAATGTGTAAGCCTAATAGCCATATACCTATGTGACATGGATAATGTGTAAGCGTTTCTAAATTACTGTAATTTTCATAGGATATATCTATTCTAAACGTGGTGTATTTGGTGAGAAAGAAATACCTTATTTAGGCTATGAAAAGTAGTCACCCCAAACCTGGAGTCTCTTGTTGCTATTGGGTGGTGGCAGGGCAGTTTTGTTGCTGTGCTTTTGTGCAGTGAGGGGATTCGATTATCTGGCCTGGGTAACACTGGTGAGAGGAGTTTACACCGGGTGAAAAGTGATTGCGGTCGTTTTGGAACCGGGCTGCCTCTCAGGCGTGATCGAGCCAAGTGCTCCGTTCAAAGCCCACAGCCAAAGACTTTCTATTATATTGAAAAGATAGTCCCTCTAACAATGAAAATACATGTCCTCAAAGATGTAAGGCAGGCGGAAGGAGGTGAGATACGGTGGTGATCCGCACAGGTGATTCTAGACAATGAGAGGGCAGATACGCGTGTGAACAACAGGCACAACTCTGATATAAAGCCGTTTTTTTTGCCGAAGTGTCATGTGCGTCCACTTACACTGAACAAAAATATAAACGCAACATGCAACAATTTGAGAGATTTACAGTTCATATAAGGAAATCAGTCAATTGAAATAAATTCATTAGGACCTGGATTTCAGATGACTGGGAATACAGATATGCATCTGTTGGTCACAGATACCTTAAAAAAAAGGTAGGGGCGTGGATCAGAAAACCAGTCAGTATCTGGTGTGACCACCATTTGTCTCATGCAGCGTGACACATGTCCTTAGCATAGAGTTGATCAGGCTGTTGATTATGGCCTGTGGAATGTTGTCCCACTCCTCTTCAATGGCTGTGTAAAGTTGCTGGATATTGGCGGGAACTGGAACACGTTGTCATACACGTCGATCCAGAGCATCCCAAAAGTGCTCAATGGGGGACATGTAATGTGAGTATGCAGGCCATGGAAGAACTGGGACATTTTCAGCTTCCAGGAGTTTTGTACAGATCCTTGCGACATGGGGCCATGCAATATCATACTGAAACATGAGGTGATGGCGGCAGATGAATGGCACGACAATGGGCCTCAGGATATCGTCACGTTATCTCTGTGCATTCAAATTGCCATCGATAAAATGCAATTGTGTTCATTGTCCGCAGCTTATGCCTGCCCATACCATAACCCCACCGCCACCATGGGGCACTCTGTTCACAACGTTGACATCAGCAAACCGCTGCCATCTGCCCGGTACAATTGAAACCGGGACTCATCCGTAAACAGCACACTTATCTAGCGTGCCAGTGGCCATCGAAAGTGAGCATTTGCCCACTAAAGTCGGTTACGACGCCGAACTGCAGTCAGGTCAAGACCCTGGTGAGGACAACGAACACGCAGATGAGCTTCCCTGAAATTGTTTCTGACAGTTTGTGCAGAAATTCTTTGGTTATGCAAACCCACAGTTTCATCAGCTGTCCGGGTGGCTGGTCTCAGACGATCCCACAGGTGAAGAAGCTGGATGTGGAGGTCCTGGGTTTGGCGTGGTTACACGTGGTCTGCGGTTGTGAGTCCAGTTGGATGTACTGTCAAATTCTCTAAAATGACATTGGAGGCAGCTTATGGTAGAGAAATGAATATTACATTCTCTGGCAACAGCTCTGGTAGACATTCCTGCAGCTTGCCAATTGCACGCTCCCTCAAAACTTGAGCCATCTGTGGCGTTGTGGCCTTTCATTGTCCCCAGCACAAGGTGCATCCGTATAATGATGTTATTTAATCAGCTACTTGATTATGCCACACCTGTCAGGTGGATGGATTATCTTGGCAAAGGAGAAATGCTCACTAACAGGGACGTAAACAAATTTGAGAGAAATAATATTTTTGTGCATATGGAACATTTCTGGGAACCTTTATTTCAGCTCATGAAACATGGGAACAACACTTTAAATTTTGCGTTTTAATATTTTTGTTCAGTGTATATCAGTGCATTTGTAACAATCTAATCATTACGGAACTTCTATTCTATTCAAATAAGCCTCACGTGCAAATCCGACACTCTCATTGACATCCATAAAAAAAATCCTCACTTCGTGGTCTTATTTTCATGGACAGATTTTTCAGTAAATCCTCTCGCTTCACCTCTTCCTCTCTGCCACGGCGAAGTTGGCTCAAAACAAAAGTGACGTAGGCTAGATTAAGCACGTGGCGTAAGGAGTAGGATTATGTGTTTTCACATGTAAAAGTGATTGCTTTTGATAAAAACGCTGTATCTGAAAACAATGAAAACTAGTTAGAAAATGTGAACATATATTTGATGGAAAAGAGATTATGTATGTTTCCAGAAGATGCACCATGCTGCATTGTTGACAACATGACCGAGTGGTGCAGATTACTGTTCGATTTGAAAAGGGCGCTCCTCCCTCACCGCTTTTGCCCATTCACGTCACAGGCCATAGACCGTTGCCCCGCGACTCAGGTTAATAGAACTCCCTCATTGTTTTGCCCCTTAAAGTGCCACAGCAGCGGAAATTCACTTTTTTTCTACTGAAACACGATGCCCGGCGCTTACCCATGATGTTGCACAACGATTTACTGTAAGTCAATAAGTCATCGTTTTAGTCAAAGTATGATATAGTTGGGCTTTAGCGCCAAGACCCCTAGAGGGCGTAGTTCTTCCTGATGACGTATTACTTGTAGGTGTCAACACACTCAGCCCAGCTGGTAATACACTCATGTCCCCATGGACGGGCTCGTACACAAAACATCCTCCATTCAGGCTGCAAAGGTGCATCGGTTTCCTCCTTAACTCGATTTAATGGTGGGAAGAAAAATTGGGAAATATTAGTACTGTCTTGATAAAACACTATTTTCCATCACCATGCTAGGGTGGCTAATGCTACCTCCTGATGTTGCGGTGCGTGTTCAGCCAGGGGTGAACAACAGAATCACGCAGCATGCAACATCCGGAAGTTGTCGGAAAATCCGAAAACAGTGGTGGAAAATATTGTTTTTGTTAAGACAGTATAAATATTTTCAGTTTTATTTTCCACCGACTCACCATAAATCGAGTTGAGGAAACTGGTGCCTTTGCAGCCTGAATGGCGGATGTTTTATGTACGAGTCGTTCCATGGAGGACACGAGTGTATTGCCGGCTGAATACATTACATTTGGACATAAGATGACAAACAACGTAAAAGGTATAATAGGGCCATCTTGCGGCCGGTTGGGCTAATTTGGGATTGAAGTGGGACATTTGTAGAAATCTGTGTCAATGCTGTGTGTTTCCTTACCACCACCGAGCATGGCATTGTTTCTTAATCAAAAACAGCTGCAAAGTTCTTCCTCTTCGCGACTGAGCTGAGCCAAACAGCCTTGCGTCCACTTGGCCTCCTGAGCCGTGGAGCAAATTAAAATAGGGGGTGCAAACTAATGTACTTTTTTATCAGAAAATTATCATAATCCATTTTTCAAAGTAGCATTTTGCAACCCTGCTCCCCATGTCACCCCAAGATGAATGGTTTTTACCACTGTTTTACTTCACTACACACTCCACTGCTTTGATTGGTGCAGCTAGAAGTGTCTGTCCTATATTTAAAAGGCAACTGCAAAAGACAATTGAAAGAACTTGTTTATCAATTTTTTTTGTGCTGTTACATTTGTATTGGTGTTTCGTGTCCGATGCACTCAGGGTGTTGTTACATGTCATTTGCGGCGTGCATCATGGGCAAAGTCATTGTAGCCTATCATTTCACTTCCCCTGTGAGATCCATGACCACGGGCTGATTTGGCTTTGCTGTATTGCAGCCAAAGCCTGCCAGCAGCCCACATACTCTTTTACATTTGACATTTTAGTCATTTTAGCAGACGCTCTTATCCAGAGCGACTTACAGTTAGTGAGTGCATACATTAATAAAAAATAAAAAAAATCATACTGGCCCCCTGTGGGAATCAAACCCACAACCCTGGCGTTGCAAGCGCCATGCTCTACCAACTGATCTACACGGGACTTACCAGCAGCCTACCTTCCCTGTAACTATTCCCCAGGTCTTTGCTGTAAATGAGAATGTGTTCTCAGTCAAGTTACCTGGTAAAATAAAACAAAATAAAGGTTGCACCTTGTCCATTACAATGTAGAAAAATGCATGTCTCTAAGCCTTTCAGTAGTTATCCATATTACCGGAGCTTCATTTTATTACACTTTCTGTGGCGGATTCGTGGCCACAATTTATGGAAAATGACAACTTTGGAGATAACAATAGATTGCGAAGTCAAAGATACTGGTTTCCATCTGTGGTGAAGTTTTCCCTAAATGATTATGACAAATCCAGCTCCAGAACCAGCCATAGCCTAGCCAGCTGGCTAATCTTCTGAATACAGTGTAGTAAAAAAGATCCCAGCAACAACAGATAACATTAGCTAGCTAGATAAGGTTAGCAAGATAGCTAGCTATACTGACAGCTGCCAGTGCCCTATTTGTTAATGTTTCTCCACTCCACGAATTGGAGCAATGCCACCCCTATTTCACGAATTGGAGAAGGGAAGGAATGTTGAGGTGGTGGAACCTAAATGAGCATTTCCACTCTAGAACAGGAATTACGTCGAAATAGGGTTGGCATTGCCCTCTGGTGGGGTCCAAAATACTCAAGTTGCTCATCTGCTACAGAGGGACATGAGAGCCATGAGAACTAGTTTTGATCAGTCATGGAAATAAAAGTGCTGACAACATGTTGGCTTACCATTTTTTTTTTAAAGAAGATGGTGAGCAAACTAGAGAAGGAGAAATACCAGAGTTTTGTTGCAGGTACAGCCGACTAGAGATGGCTAACTACCTAGCTTTTTTTTTTTTTTTTTTATCTAAATAAAATTCCAGTTCTCACAGCAAAATATTTTGGAGCATATGTGACCAAAATGGTCGCACTTTAGAGCCCCGATCATATTCATCACTCAGCAGACTGCCGCACACCTTCTCACAAAGCAACTGTTTTGATTATCCAGAGGTTGTTGATTCTGCTATTCACAAGTCTTCACTCTCAGCCCGAGCTATGGAAACACAATTTCCGTAGTATAACATGAGATTGTATACACACACGGCCCAAATGTTTTTGTTTTTTTATAATTTAGGTGCTTATATTTTGTCCTATTTCAGGAAATGTGTTTTTTGCATATCACAACTCCTCCCTTGGAGAGTGGGGTCACGGCCGGGGTCTGCCAATATCAATGGCGGCCCTGGAGCAATTAGGGCTAAGTGCTTTGCTCTAGTGTAACACTGGTGTTACGGTCGAAAAGCAGCAAAGGTGGTCACGTCCGGTCATTATGAGGTTCTGTGGTTTTCACTCACAGACTATAGGAGCAAAGTGCTGGCCCCTATCTCCTCTTAATGACGTTTATCCTGCAACTCTGACCAATGAAAAGAAATGGATCTCTAATAAGCCTACACTTTAAAATACAACATGAGCTGTAGACCTGTTAAGCAATGACCAGAGGGAAAGAGAGAAGCATGAAGACTTCTCCCAAAACCATCTATAATAGATAAACAGGCCTGTTGACCATGGCTGCAGCTGTACCTTTCAGATAACGGCGCTTATCTCTTGACCCTGTACCATCGCTAGGAGTACCTCAGAGAGAAGAGAACAGTTTTATTGTTCTCTTCATTGTTACGTACTGGTCATGTGAAGGTACTGATGCTTGACTGTTCAGGAACACCTGAAACATGCACAGCGTGGTCACCTCTTTACGGTTACATAAAGGCTTATTTGGGGGACTGCTTTGTACATGGACGACAGGTTTGTGCAAGTCACAGTACAAAGGGATGATAAAATGTAGCCCACTTGTAAACAAAAGGTACAATTAGTTCTCCAGCCTGTCGTTTTGATGAGAAATCAGCTGAGAAAATGATTAGGGATTTTACGCTTAAAGCTTTGTGATGAGGCTTTTCCCTTGATACGCCGCTCTCGCTCTCTCTCCACCCCTTTGTCTCTCTCTCTCCCCCCTTTGTCTCTCTGTCTCTCACCCCCCTCTGTCTCTCTCCCTCCCTATGTCCCCAATTTCCAATTGACTATGAGAACTGATTGAGTGAAACAAGGTTTCTGTGCTCTAGATTGATTAATCACACATTCCAGTGCAGATTAGCAGTGAAGCCCCTTGATCTGTAGGCCGTATAGAACCATGATACTGGCGAGGGGCCACGGATATGAGCACACTCAAAAAGCCTTAAGAGCACGTTTTATTATTGAATTAACACTTAAGAGGTTGTACTCTGGTCATTGGGGCAAATAAGTGATAGGAAACTATAATTATTGTGATGGTTGGCTAATGGTTATAATTTGCCCCACTGGTCTAATTGAACTAAGTAGTTCTGTTGTAATACATTGTTAGCTTGATGAATAAAGGATGATTGCTGTGGGAGAAATTGATGGTGTTTAGAGTGCAATCGCAGAAAATGTATCTGCTAGCAGAGCTTGACCAGATATTTAATATTAAATAACAATATTTCCTTTCAACATTTTAGATGTTACCTGATGTATTTTAGGATCAATTGTATTTTACCTGCAACACTTGAATCTGTTATATTAAATGATAACCACTTTCCCCCTTTCTTTCCTCTTCCCAGGGATCCTTACCAAATCAGCCATCAATTTGCTTCAAGGGGAGCCAGGGGGTAAGATGAATGTGTTTTTGCACACCCTTTCTAAAGCTTTAGAAATGAAATGCGTTAATTAGTTCTTATTTGCCGTACAAGCAGCACTCGCAATCGCTCTTCCACTGCATTTTTCATGAGATCCAAAACCAATGGCTTGAAACAGGAGGGCAGTTCAGTTGCATGCGTCCACTGACTAAACCCTGAAGGCCTGCCTGATGAGATTGCACATGTTGTGAGGATATTGTTCTATTCTTTAGCTGGTGGTTATTGTTGCCTTACAGGGATATACAGTAGAATGGAGCAGTTCTCATATTTGTCATTATAAATACATTAAAAGCTTGACTGCCTCGCAAAGGACTATCAGTGTTTAATGTGACCTCCTTTGCATTTGTGGCATGTGTGAGGTTTTATGTTTTCCATGTTAGATTTAGAACAGGATTTAATCAGTCCTGCCACAGCAATGTTTATACACAGTCTTTATTTACACAAGTACAGTACTGCCTTTTATTCTGAAAACTGGAAGCATATAGCTGGCATTTTCACAATATTCCAGGACCGTGGTTGTGATTTTTATCTGGCTACGGGGAAAAAGGTGATTATGCTAATGCATAAATACTGCAATGCAGGTTTGTTTGAATGTAGCTCTGTGTCATATTATCCTTAATGATGAGTGTAGTCAGACCTAGTACATCATCTACAGAAACACTTGGCAGTGAAATGGAGAAGACATTCCTGTGAAACCGCAGTAAATAAAGATGCCTGTGTCCAACCAGATTAGCCGGGGCACTAGAGCACCCTCCCCAGCGCTGCCTACGGCACATTTACCACACAATCAGCCCTGTCTAAAAGGAGCTGCTCTAATCCCTGCAAGAGCCGATTGCATTGACGAAAGTGACTTTGCTCTGTACGCAAACGCTGGCCTGTGTGCTCACACGGGCCCTAAGAGAGGGTACACCATACTCCCAGGCTGCTAGCCAGGTTACTGGGTCAGGCTGGCAACTGGAAAGGCTTTGTTTGGAGAGGGGGAGGAGGTTGGGGAGTTGGTGAACCCCAGGGAGCCCCATGTCTCCACGCCTGTTGTCTCTGTGTAGACATGAAAGAGCCGAGATGAGGAAAGGGGGATGCTATGGCAGCCATGGAATTGTTCTCCCTCTGTCTGCACAGTTCTTTATGGCACTTCATCAGAAAAGAATAAAGTACTTTGATACAGAATGTAGCTTAGGTATAAACAAACATATGTAAGGCATATGCAAACCAGTGAGTGTAATTGAACATATGCAAAACACGCAAGAGATGAATAAGGATAGGCGACATCAGTCGTTCTGTTTAGTGTGCAATTTAAGTATGCTTTAATCACTGAATAGGATTTTGTGATTATGTCTTTGTTGGCACATTACATATTCAAATTGCTTTGGCGGAATTCAAGTATAGGCTCCCTCCCCCTCTGACAACGGCCCCCTGCGCTGGCCGATTGGGTATTAATGAGCTATCTGCAGCCGTTGGAGGGAGAGCAGATTAAGCTGTTACTGGGGGGAGGATGATGGTGAACATGGCAGACTGGAGTACACCAGACAGAGGAGGACCAGTGGGCTCTAAGGTGCCTTAGAACAGTACAGTCACAGTAAACAGCGTCTTTACCATCATATCTAGAGCAGCTCTTTTGTCTTTAACATATTTCAAAAACCTATTATCCTAGCTAAAGAGTGGGTGAAGAGAGGGGTGATTCTTGTGACCAGTGACAGGTGGCAGTGTCCTCTCAGACGTGCCCTACCAGTTCAAACAATTCCTGCTGTTGTCTCAGGGCTTGCTAGCTCAAGTCACATTTCCATTTCCAGAGCCACTAAGCCAAGGGAATTCCCATAACCCCTCTGCTGGCCCCTCTCCAGGCCTCTGTGGTGTTAGGGGTTAGTCCCCATATCAAGCAATGCCATGCTGTGGTTGACACACGGCTTTCCTCTGGATATGTGGCCAGCTACACTACCGGTCAAAAGTTTTAGAACCTACTCATTCAAGGGTTTTCTTTATTTTTACTGTTTTCTACATTGTAGAATAATAGTGAAGATATCAAAACTATGAAAGAACACATATGGAATAATGTAGTAACAAAAAAAGTGTTATGCAAATCAAAATATATGTTATATTTGAGATTCTTCAAATAGCCACCCTTTGCCTTGATGACAGCTTTGCACACTCTTTGCATTCTCTCAACCAGCTTCATGAGGTAGTCACCTGGAATGCAGTTCAATTAACAGGTGTGCCTTCTTAAAAGTTAGGGTTAGGGTTAGCTCACGGCTGTGCTTCCCTTTTGTAGTCTGTAATAGTTTGCAAGCCCTGCCACATCCGACGAGCGTCGGAGCCGGTGTAGTACGATTCAATCTTAGTCCTGTATTGACGCTTTGCCTGTTTGATGGTTCGTCGGAGGGCATAGTGGGATTTCTTATAAGCGTCCGGTTTAGAGTCCCGCTCCGTGAAAGCGGTAGCTCTACCCTTTAGCTCAGTGCGGATGTTGCCTGTAATCCATGGCTTCTGGTTGGGGTATGTACGTACGGTCACTGTGGGGACGACGACATCGATGCACTTATTGATGAAGCCAGTGACTGATGTGGTATACTCCTCAATGCCATCGGAAGAATCCCAGAACAAATTCCAGTCTGTGCTAGCAAAACAGTCCTGTAGCTTAGCATCTGCGTCATCTGACCACTTCTTTATTGACCGAGTCACTGGTGCTTCCTGCTTTCGTTTTTGCTTGTAAGCAGGAATCAGGAGGATAGAATTATGGTCAGATTTGCCAAATGGAGGGCAAGGGAGAGCTTGGTACGCATCTCTGTGTGTGGAGTAAAGGTGGTCTAGAGTTTTTTTCCCCCTCTGGTTGCACATTTAACATGCTGTTAGACATGAGGTAAAACTGATTTAAGTTTCCCTGCATTAAAGTCCCCGGCCACTAGGAGAGCCGCCTCTGGATGAGTGTTTTCATGTTTGCTTAAGGCCTTATACAGCTCATTGAGTGCGGTCTTAGTGCTATGATGAAACTGGCTCTCATGAGGACCACCACAGCAATGGAAGACCCAGAGTTACCTCTGCTGCAGAGGATAAGTTAATTAGAGTTACCAGCCACAGAAATTGCAGCCCAAATAAATGCTTCACAGAGTTCAAATAACAAACACATCTCAACATCAACTGTTCATAGGAGACTGTGTGAATCAGGCCTTCATGGTCGAATTGCTGCAAAGAAACCACTACTAAAGGACACCAATAATAAGAAGAGACTTGGTTGGGCCAAGAAACACGAGCAATGGAAATGTGTCCTTTGGTCTGGAGTCCAAATTTTGAGATTTTTGGTTCCAACCGCCGTGTCTTTGTGAGACGCAGTGTGGGTGAACAGATGATCTCCGCATGTGTATTTCCCACCAGAAAGCATGGAGGAGATGTTATGGTGTGGGGGTGCTTTGCTGGTGACACTGTCTGTGATTTATTTAGAAATTAAAGGTACACTTAACTAGCATGGCTACCACAGCATTCTGCAGCGATACACCAAATCATCTAGTTTGCGCTTTGTGGGACTATCATTTGTTTTTCAACAGGACAATGACCCAACACACCTCCAGGCTGTGTAAGGGCTATTTGACCAAGAAGGAGAGTGATGGAGTGCTGCATCAGATGACCTGGCCTTCACAATCCCCCAACCTCAACCAAATTGAGATGGTTTGGGATGAGTCAGACCGCAGAGTGAAGGAAAAGCAGCCAACAAGTGCCCAGTGTATGTGGGAACTCCATCAAGACTGTTGGAAAAGCATTCCAGGTGAAGCTGGTTGAGAGAATGCCAAGAGTGTGCAAAGCTGTCATCAAGGCAAAGGGTGGCTATTTTAACACTTTTTTGGTTACTACATGGTTCCATATGTGTTATTTCATAGTTTTGATGTCTTCACTATTATTCTACAATGTAGAAAATAGTTTTAAAAAAATAAAGAAACCCTTGAATGAGTAGGTGTTCTAAAAATGTTGACCGGTAGTGTATGTATCACTCATGCTTGAGAAGTTCCCACATTGCCCCCCCAGTGATAAGGTTGGAACCATTTGCTCATAACAACTAGCTACACTTGTCATATTCATAATGTTATTGAAGGAAAGTAAATTGAAAAGCTAGATCAGTAATGAGCTTTCAGTTGCAGTGGTTAAAGAAATAACAAAACCTTGTCATGTAAGCAAACATATTAAAAGTGGAGCGGGTGAAGCAACTTTAAAGAAATAAACGTGAAGACGAGAGGGTTATGTGAAATTCTTTTCACTTTTCACAAAAGCTCTCAGTCTAAAAGGAATTCATGTCTGTATTACTTTGAAATCGTCACTAGGGATTTAGGAACTTATTCAGTGTAGGGTTGGGTTCTCATGGACTAGAATTTCACATCCTAGTGCTTATTTTCCTTTAGTGCTGGCAAAGAAGTCTTTTAGCTGGTATGTTTTATGTCTGCTTAGTAGAAATTGAATCTCTTAGCTCTCTTTGGTCTCCAATTATAGGACACGTGATGATTCTTCAATGCGTTTTCACAGCATTGAACATATTATCCCTCTTTCATGTCGAGTGCATGTACACAAATGAACAGTGTGTGAATTTCAAGTTATATTTCACACCTAAGGTAGCGACTGTATTTATTAACAAGAGTTATGTCCAATGAGCCCTGTTACAGTATTTGTGCCATATGGTGACAATTCATTCATTGTAGGGATATTGCAATTTGTGAGATTGGATAGTGTTGATTTTGGATTACGTTGGCACACTATTTCCTCGTGGCTCTGTTGTGCGGCGATATAATCCTGCAGTGTGATCACTTTCCTGTTTGCCTCCAGAAATCTTCCTGCAAATGATGAGATTCCTGTTTTCCTTCCCACTCAGCTTCCTAAATAAGAACTAGAGAAAGGATCTGGGTTAGGCATTGTTTTGCTGGTACAGTATGCCCTCAAAATGGGATCTCTGCTCTTGCCAGAAATGCCATAATACAGAGTTACAGCCACGGTTTTAAAAACGTGTACGCTCTATAATCTGTCTGGGCTATATATTGCAGAGCAATCTCTTTTATGTGTTGTGTGTCACATTGATGGTGATCTCATCCCCCTCCAGATATGGGGAATACCTTGCATATAAGAGTTGATATACATACAGTGGGGAAAAAAAGTATTTAGTCAGCCACCAATTGTGCAAGTTCTCCCACTTAAAAAGATGAGAGAGGCCTGTAATTTTCATCATAGGTACACGTCAACTATGACAGACAAATTGAGAAAAAAAAATCCAGAAAATCCCATTGTAGGATTTTTTATGAATTTATTTGCAAATTATGGTGGAAAATAAGTATTTGGTCACCTACAAACAAGCAAGATTTCTGGCTCTCACAGACCTGTAACTTCTTCTTTAAGAGGCTCCTCTGTCCTCCACTCGTTACCTGTATTAATGGCACCTGTTTGAACTTGTTATCAGTATAAAAGACACCTGTCCACAACCTCAAACAGTCACACTCCAAACTCCACAATGGCCAAGACCAAAGAGCTGTCAAAGGACACCAGAAACAAAATTGTAGACTTGCACCAGGCTGGGAAGACTGAATCTGCAATAGGTAAGCAGCTTGGTTTGAAGAAATCAACTGTGGGAGCAATTATTAGGAAATGGAAGACATACAAGACCACTGATAATCTCCCTCAATCCGGGGCTCCACGCAAGATCTCACCCCGTGGGGTCAAAATGATCACAAGAACGGTGAGCAAAAATCCCAGAAACACACGGGGGGACCTAGTGCATGACCTGCAGAGAGCTGGGACCAAAGTAACAAAGCCTACCATCAGTAACACACTACGCCGCCAGGGACTCAAATCCTGCAGTGCGAGAAGTGTCCCCCTGCTTAAGCCAGTACATGTCCAGGCCCGTCTGAAGTGCATTTGGATGATCCAGAAGAGGATTGGGAGAATGTCATATGGTCAGATGAAACCAAAATATAACTTTTTTGGTAAAAACTCAACTCGTCATGTTTGGAGGACAAAGAATGCTGAGTTGCATCCAAAGAACACCATACCTACTGTGAAGCATGGGGGGTGGAAACATCATGCTTTTGGGCTGTTTTTCTGCAAAGGGACCAGGACGACTGATCCGTGTAAAGGAAAGAATGAATGGGGCCATGTATCGTGAGATTTTGAGTGAAAACCTCCTTCCATCAGCAAGGGCATTGAAGATGAAACGTGGCTGGGTCTTTCAGCATGACAATGATCCCAAACACACCGCCCGGGCAACGAAGGAGTGGCTTCGTAAGAAGCATTTCAAGGTCCTGGAGTGGCCTAGCCAGTCTCCAGATCTCAACCCCATAGAAAATCTTTGGAGGGAGTTGAAAGTCTGTGTTGCCCAGCGACAGCCCCAAAACATCACTGCTCTAGAGGAGATCTGCATGGAGGAATGGGCCAAAATACAAGCAACAGTGTGTGAAAACCTTGTGAAGACTTACAGAAAACGTTTGACCTGTGTCATTGCCAACAAAGGGTATATAACAAAGTATTGAGAAACTTTTGTTATTGACCAAATACTTATTTTCCACCATCATTTGCCAATAAATTCATTAAAAATCCTACAAAGTGATTTTCTGGATTTTTATTTCTCATTTTGTCTGTCATAGTTGACGTGTACCTATGATGAAAATTACAGGCCTCTCTCATCTTTTTAAGTGGGAGAACTTGCACAATTGGTGGCTGACTAAATACTTTTTTTCCCCACTGTAGGTAATATCTGGATGGTCTGCCCAGCAGCTAACTAAAGGCTGGCTGGTGCTAAGAGAAGAGGAGGAGAGTAGAGGAAGGGTTAGGGAGCATTCTTCCCAGAGATCTTCTCATGACGACTGTGTGTGAAGGCTCAGCTAGCTCCCCCGAGGCCCCCTCCCGTCTGCCCCCCTGATTATTGTGCCGTTTCACCCCGTGCCTTGGCTGAAGCCCTGGGAGACATCTACCCCCACCCAGAGCACTCCGCCTCCCTTTCTCACTGCAAATGAGCCTTTGCTCTGTGTGTCTGTGTGTGTGCACGCCCGTCAGTCAGTATTTTTTTTTACGAACGCTAATTAGAATAACAATAAGACGAATGCGGTTAGAGCGAGGTCCTTTCCCAGTGGCTCAGCCAGAGGTTGGGGGAGTTGTCCCACGTGTGCCTGAAACGGCACACGCTGCTCTATTCATCCAGATGTGTCAGGCTAGGCAAAAGGCACTGCGTGCCCTGCGTGTTTGAGGCCCACTGTTTTGACTGGCAAAGCTGTTGGCCCCATTTTGGGATCACATATTGGAGGGACAAGCCTCATGAGACATCTCCCAGTCCAGGGAAGACTGGTTCTCTTTCTTTAGCAAGCACCTCTGATATTGAGATCGCTAATGTAGCTCTGAAGTATAGTGATTTGATGATGATATTATCCAAGTTATCGCACAAGGGCTTTTAGCGAGCACATTTCTGCTAGTTTTTGTGTAGCAATTAAACACGTAACCTGTAGTAATTTAACACAGATATGGAACTGAAGGTACAGAGATTTGATTGTTTGGTGCATTGATCTGAGACTGTTGATTGCCAGCAGCCCTGATCTATCTGGACTGGCACAGCCTCAGTGTGTGTGGTCTCCTCACCAGGAAGACCAGTGGTTCCAGGATGATGTTGTAGCTCTGCTCACATACAGTATTAGGTCAACCATTTTGTTTATTAGCACAGGTCAAAAATCTATTAGAAAGATTGATTGAAACACCCAGCCCCTATTGTTTATACTTGTACAGTCTTCGTGTTCTCCTTACATTCCAATAACAGTGTTAGGAATATCCCAATAAGCACACACAACTTTGGCCGACGTATCAAAATGCGTAGGGAATATGTAGTTTGGAGAGCGTTTGCACATTGGCAAGATGTCACCGAGACATCAGAATAGAATGCCTGGCTGACATATAATCTATGTAGAACTGTAGAATTTAGAATGTAGGTATTCTAAATACGTCTGCGAGATGTCTTGTCAATTAGCAAACGCTTACTACATCTAACTGGGATCATGATAGCTATTTATTTTATATCACAAGAATAGGCTAGACAAATGAGATCCTGTTGGATCTAATCCCATTCATGGAAGATGCCTCACCATTCTGTAAACCAGTAAGGACTGACCCAGAAGTTACCTTTTGGAGGGTAATAACATAACATCACTGAAAGCACTAGAGCAACAAACGACCATCAGCGAGAGTGAAAAGCACTAAGTGATGTAAGAAAGAGCAAGCCTCTGTTCCTCCGCTCTTTCTGTTGGTTTGGTTGGTTGTTCGGCTGTCTGCAATGGTTGCTTTTCCTGAACTCTTCCCACATCCATAATTTTTCCGGCATTTAAAAATGCAGCACAACAGCATACAAGCAACGCTGCCCCCGTAAACAAACATGGTTAGGGAAGTGGAATGGTCAGAGGGCAGAGTTTCTGTCTGCAGTATGTAGTTGTTGTGTTCTCTAGGGCTCAAATCACTAGAGTACTACAGACTGAGCTATTGTTTAACCTAAAGAAGAATAACAAGGTAATCTTTACCACATTGACAGTGGGAGATATACACTGTGTGCAAAGAGGACTTTGATGTATACTGAGGTTTCACTGTATGTTTTGTGTTTGTTTGGGCATGTGACGGTTTATGAGTGTTTGTTTGTCATGCACTAGGGAAGGCTTATCTGCTCACCCTGGTTTTCCACGTCACAGCTCGGTGCATGTTTTGGATTTAGTCTTGTTTCTCTGAGGCTCTGTGTAAATTAATCAGATTTGGATGTATTTTCACATGTTACAATCTGGGAATTGTTAAAGGATTACCAACTGCTTGGAATCAAGGGCCGGTAAAGGGAGTATTTGGATCATTCTTCAAGTTAGTAATGATCACTGTAATTAAACAATTGATTAAAACACGACATCACACAGCACATACGGGCCCCTCCACCCCCAAGCCTTATGTAGAGTCATGGGCCTACATAATCCCCAAACACTGTAACTATAGTAACCAGTGGAAAAGTGGCTGCATGTAATGTTAAAATGGGCTGTCTATGAAGCCTGCCATCAGTGTTCTCCACCCCCCTATCTGTGTGTCCACTCAGACAGGAACACTGCTGGGAGGAGAGAGGGTGGCGAGGGGAGGGGGTGAGTTGGTGACCCATGTGTTTGCCGAGGTTGACAGATTAGCCCAGCTTCTCTTGGAGAAGGCAAATTTAGCTTGGCATAAGAGCCAATACCTTGGGGGATGTTGTAGCCACAACAATTGCCCACCCCCTACTCCCCTCCCAACCCCCTTCAGACCCCCACTCCTCCTCTCTGTGGATCTTCAGTCTTTCTCTACCAACCCCCTCAACGGTCGGGCTGACTTAAAGCACAGGAACAAAAAGCAAGCCTCCCTAAAAGCCTGATTTAAAGGAGAGGTGATCTCACGCATTGTATTCACCATCTATGAGTCACCACAGAGTCATTGATCATACGGTAAACAGCGGGAGGATTGTGGATAGCAGGAATTAATATGAATATTCCCTGAGGCATCGTCTGCATGTGTTACCTTCTATAGTTGTCTGCATGTGTCACTGGAATAATGCCTTCCTTTTAAATGCCACTTGTAAGCTTCCTTTTCCTTTTTGACCAATAGCTCTGTGTGGAGCCTCCAGAGGAAAAACATTGCCTTTCTTTCTGAATGTCTTAGCAGTGTTTCCCCATAGTACACATGGATCCAGCGTGTGCGTATGGCTGTTTGTGAAGAGATGCAGCGTGGCAAAGAGATGGAATGCTTTTGGCCCAAGCTCTTACCCATGCCCCTCCTCCTCCCAGACTAGTTTTCTCTGTTCTGTTTGTCCCTTCGCTGGGATGCTTTAGTGTTGACCACATTCCATAGGGAGATGAAAGCGGGGACTGTGGAGTGCTATACCTCATGCACGAGCTGAGCTGAGCCTCACCATGACAGTGCTGTCCCCCTCGCCCGCCCGCCCACCACACGTCCCTGCTGTTCATGAATAATCCAGGCGGGCCGACGGGCCATTGCACTCAGCTGTGTGGGGGAAGATGCAAGAACAAAAGACAGGCGGCTCACAGCAGCAGCCATGACTGAGCAGACTGGGATGAGAGGACAATGGCCAGCAGTGTCAGTACAGACAGAGGCAGGAGGCACAGACTATAGTAAATCACGTTTGTATATCTAGACGACTGCTCTCATCACTGTGCTGCCATGCTAAATGCAAGAGCTGGGATCTCTGCCTGTCCGCTTACGTCTACAGACCCAAGAAGAAGAAAAAACATCCCCCAAAAATACTTCTCATCTTTCCTGGCAGATGTGTGGTTAGCAGTAGGAAATAAATCTCTTTACCAGAATCCTTTCCTCATCTGCCACCAAATGTAAGGCAGGAGAAGAGCATTATTAAATCTGATTAGAGGTGATAAATACTAAATAGTGTTAATGCTGTCTGTGGGTGTAAGGGGGAGTTTTTCATTGACACCAGTGAGGGTGCCCTTTGTCATGCTCTAACGGCAGAACCCACGCCAAGTTGTTCCGTTCCAGTCCAGTTCACACCTTACAACAGCCTGAAAGTATTTGACATCTCCAAACACACAGGGCTGGCCGGCCCTGGCCTTGTGCAGGCTGCAGCAGATGTGCCTGGGCCCAGGCCACAGAGGGGCTATTGTATCTGCCCCAGCACCCCGTAGAGAGGCTCTGCTGACAAGGTGCTGAGGATTGTCGATCTGATGCCATTTGGCTAGGATGACACTAACTGTCCAACTGCCAACTTCAGCTCACAGGATGGACACTACTGGGCAAAGCTGACTGACCTACCACTCGTCTGACAGTACACTGCAGCACAATGACTTCCATTAGTTCCTGCTGGGGAGTTTTTAGAATCATTTGCATATGTTATCCATTCTCACACATTTATTTGAAATTGTCTTAACTTGATTTGAACAAGATACATTTTGTGTAATATGGCATAGCTTACTATATATTTCAAATGTCCCTTTAGGAAGGGTCAGATAAAATATCTTAAGAGTACAGACCCGAAGGGTGAAGCCTAATTCCAGCAGTTAGTGAATGCTAAATAGTGATTCATTTCCCATGTAGGCCAAGTAAGTTAGTTGGAGGCATTGACAGCTGATGTTGATGTTTGGTTGAAGTGTGGCATACGGCCTCAGCTGCAGCAAAGCTTAGGAGTTTGACCTTAGTCCTTCCATGTGACCTGCGGAAGTGTGGGACTCCCCTGGTTTAACCAGAGATGGAAAGGGTAGGCCTGGGGGCCTCGGGCAAGGACAGCTTCATGGTACGGCCGGACTGCCCTGTGTAGTCAGCTCTATGGAAATACACACCTCTGTTATTCACACTGATATTAGACTTACCTGTCAATGTAGGTGGTGGTTCTGGAACAGATGGGGACGAGGGGAAAAGTCATGGTAGATTTCCATCAGTTTGGAAATGGGAACCCACAAAAGATTGAATGACATTCTAAAAATTATAAATATTTCAACAGCATTTTTGTGATCAACAGTTTTATAGATTTTATTTTTTACATACACAAAAGCCTACAAAATGGAGGCCTAAGATTAGTTGTTTTCCTTTTCTTTTGAGTGTTTATTCAGAACCCTCTAGCATGAACAACTGTCCTGGGAAATGTAATCTGAAGACGAGAGAGAAAAAAAGTTGCAGGGAGCAAGTCAAGGATGGCCCGTGTGTGCTCAGACAAAGCTTTTAACTGGAGTGCCTCATATTTTGGAGTCCTTAATCTTCACATCAGGGAATGTACGGGCTAAAAGCAGCCAGGAGCCAGGAGCAGCTCCCCCAGGAGCCAGGAGCATAGAGCTGGGAACTAATGACATATGTTTATGAAGGTGGAGAAGGAAGCTGTGAATAAAATGGGGTCGACCTCAGAATGGACTGACCTGAGTGACATTGATTAGAATTAGAATGTGATGTGTGCACGGTGGCGGGGATGGGGGGGACAGGCGAATCTAACGCTTGGCTGGAGGGGGGTGCTTGCTGCTCGCTTCAAACCAAGAGCGCATAGTGACTGAGGGGGATGTGGGGGGGGGGACGGTGATTGCACAGCTAAGACTGTAAATCCTGAGCTGTGCTCTCGCCTGGGGGCAGCCAAGCTGTTTATCAGCATCTCCATTTGAAATAAATCATTCTCCAGTGCAATGCTATCTGCCTTGACCTACTTCTGGAGCCTCTCTGACTTGTTGCTTCGAGTTTTGGTCAAGACCGCTACCACTTTAGACAGCGTCTTGATGTATTAGGTCCTGCAGACATGGCTGTTCTGTTGCTCCTATTTACTTTGATGCTTTTTTTGGTTGATGGCAGTTAATTAGTGGAAACCTGAAGCTGACATTAGTGGAATCCTGCCCCACCACTTCATGTGAAGGGCTGGACAGATATAGGTCAACATAACTAATGGTCAGTTTGATATCAGAAGTGTCCATGACTTTGTGGGCTGCCTTGTGCTTTGTGTTGTGATTGTTGGCTTGTGTGTTGTGTGCTATTAAGAGAGCTGAGGGTGATGGGGGTAGAGTGTCCAGCTCGCTGTGGGGTTCGGGGGAAGAAGGGGTGGGGGGGAGGGGTGTTGAAAGAAGAGCTGTTTATTGCCTACGCGCTACAGAAACTGCATGACTGGGTATTTGTGACAACTAGAGTCCTGCCTGCCACATCTGCCCCAGGCACTGTGCATTCTACCAGCCAGCCTGGAATCAATCACTTTCCACAGTTAAGCTAAAGAGGCTGTTTCAAGGCCCACTGACTGTCCTCTGTTTGTCTTAGTGCTCATAATAAAAGGGACATATTACATGGAGCCCTTTTGTCTTTTGTGTTAGCCATCTCACCCTAGTCTGAGACCACTAGGGAAGTGAAAGTGACTTATTTTTAGATGATTTGGAAACAATTCCTAATTTCTGAGTTCAGTCAGTGATCAGCCAGTCAGTCAGTCAGTCAGTTATGATGCTGGGTCAAAAGAAGTGATAATTATTCTGTGGGCCATCTATCTCTCTGCCCCTTTCATCTTGTCCTCTGAATCTAGGGCACAGGCTCAGCATCAACAAAACGGTCTATTTCAGCTGGAGTAAAAGGACAGTCGGCACCCAATGTGTTTAAGTACACGGCAATACCTGTTAGTTAATGACTTTCTATGTTGAATTGGCCATTTTGTGAAAGTAGGTTTTTAGGCCATTTTATTAGCTGTTTTTGGCCCCATAGCACCCTGTGGGTCTGTTGGATTCCAAGGGAGCTCTGGACACTACAGTACGATACTATCACCTAGGTAGAGAGACATAAGGCCCAATGGTTAAGGCCCGTATATCAGCCTCACTGTTCCAATGGCTGAGTAGAGGTTGCCACTTTGAGACCTAGGAGGTCCCACGTGGCCTGGGTTATTGGCTTAACCAGTGGCTTATTTAGGGCAGTTTTATGGCTTGAGAACAGCAGAGGGCCAAGCTCATTCTCATATCAATACATTAAAAGACTTTGGTCCAGCTACTTTGGTGCAGTAACAAATACACTTCTAGATTACATTTACTCTAATCACCTTCTGGGAAGATAAAATGTACTCATTACATAACTGTGTGTTGTTCCAAAGCAATAACATCAAAACAGCAACGCTACAAGGTTGATACAAGTGTGTCACAGAGCAGTGGTTCCCAAACTGGGGTCTGCGGATCGCGGAGGTACTATATAAAAAAATATATATATATATTGCTAGCAGATTAAACACATTTGGCCAAGGGCCATGTGGAAAATTTTAGAGGGTGCAATACAATACAATGTAATATTATTCATCTACAATATACCCTTAAATGCACAACAGGGCCAACAGGGAGGTCACAGGGATCCACAGTACTCCATCAATGATCCAGTATTCAACTGAATAGTTCTTGTATTCCCCAAAATTTTTGTTTTTAACATAGATGCACTGTAATTTAAGCTGTAAAACTGCAAAATGTTCTCTCTGCCTCATGGCAAATGTGTAGAGTTGCAGGAAATGAGCTTTAAAACTGCAAAATGGTCTCTCCGATGCGAAAAGGGGTGCCTTTAAAATGTTCTTTCCCTGGGCCCGAGACTTGGTTAGTCCGACCATGCACTACAGCAGTCATAGTAAAACACCTTGTATGCTATTTTATTGCACTCTAAAGTCAAAGTTGTGTCCCCTGACCCAAAAAGTTTGAGAACCCCTGTCACAGAGTGTAGCATGCAGAATACAGTAATACTGGTATAGGTAGATGATTAACATGGTGCTCTACAGATGAACACCTTTTGCATTTGGCCTGTTTAAGACTATTTATACATCTACAGTTGAAGTCGGAAGTTTACGTACACCTTAGCCAAATACATTTAAACTCAGTTTTTCACAATTCCTGACATTCAATCCTAGTAAAAATTCCCTGTCTTAGGTCAGTTAGGATCACCACTTTATTTTAAGAATGTGAAATGTCAGAATAATAGTAGAGAGTGATTTATTTCAGCTTTTATTTATTTTATTTCATCACATTCCCAGTGTGTCAGAAGTTTACATACACTCAATTAGTATTTGGTAGCATTGCCTTTAAATTGTTTAACTTGGGTCAAACGTTTCGGGTAGCCTTCCACAAGCTTTCCACAATAAGTTGGGTGAATTTTGGCCCATTCCTCCTGACAGAGCTGGTGTAACTGAGTCAGGCCTCCTTGCTCGCACATGCTTTTTCAGTTCTGCCCACAAATGTTCTATAGGATTGAGGTCAGGGCTTTGTGATGGCCACTCCAATACCTTGACTTTGTTGTCCTTAAGCCATTTTGGCACAACTTTGGAAGTATGCTTGGGGTCATTGTCCATTTGGAAGCCATTTACGACCAAGTTTTAACTTCCTGACTGATGTCTTGAGATGTTGCTTCAATATATCCACATAATTTTCCTTCCTCATGATGCCATCTATTTTGTGAAGTGCTTCACGGTTGGGATGGTGTTCTTCGGCTTGCAAGTTCCCCCTTTTTCCTTCAAACATAACAATGGTCATTATGGGAAAACAGTTCTATTTTTGTTTCATCAGACCAGAGGACATTTCTCCAAAAAGTACGATCTTTGTCCCCATGTGCAGTTGCAAACCGTAGTCTGGCTTTTTTATGGCGGTTTTGGAGCAGTGGCTTCTTCCTTGCTGAGCGGCCTTTCAGGTTATGTCGATATAGGACTCGTTTTACTGTGGATATAGATACTATTGTACCTGTTTCATCCAGCATCTTCACAAGGTCCTTTGCTGTTGTTCTGGGATTGATTTAACTTTTCGCACCAAAGTACGTTCATCTCTAGGAGACAGAATGCGTCTCCTTCCTGAGCAGTATGACGGCTGCGTGGTCCCATGGTGTTTATACTTGCGTACTATTGAGATGAACGTGGTACCTTCAGGCATTTGGAAATTGCTCCCAAGGAAGAACCAGACTTGTGGAGGTCTACAATTCTTTTTCTGAGGTCTTGGCTGATTAATTTTGATTTTCCCATGATGTCAATCAGAGGCACTGAGTTTGAAGGTAGGCCTTAAAATACATCCACCTGTACACCTCCAATTTACTCAAATTATGTCAATTAGCCTATCAGAAGCTTCTAAAGCCATGACATCATTTTCTGGAATTTTCCAAGCTGTTTAAAGGCACAGTCAATTTAGTGTATGTAAACTTCTGACCCACTGGAATTGTGATACAGTGAATTATAAATTAAATAATCTGTCTGTAAACAATTGTTGGAAAAATTACTTGTCATGCACAAAGTAGATGTCCTTACCGACTTGCCAAAACTATAGTTTGTTAACAAGAAATTTGTGGAGTGGTTGAAAAACGAGTTTTAATGACTCCAACCTAAGTGTATGTAAACTACCGACTTCAACTGTATACTGCTGTTTTTGTGCACGGTGCGTACAGATTTATCTTGGGTTATTTGAGGATAGTGGTCAGAGAATATCGGTGTGGAGAAAGGGGTCTTACATGCTCACATCAAGCACACAATCTCTTTTAGGCGTTGCCTTAGGACAAAAGAAGGGAAAGTGTTTTTCATAGAAATAATCTGTTCCTTTTTTTGATAGAAGGTATAGTACACACTGTTCTCTACCAGGATGGGGCTAGGAAGAGCGAGTGCAAACTGATTAACTTAACTGCTGTGTAAGGACAGAGCATTCAGTTAGCAACCACAGAGTAATACTGTGTAATAGATGAGAGTAGAGGCACAGCTTTCAAGATGTGTGCTGATGTACTTTGGAATTAGTTTGGAAAAGTGATATGCTATGCCTAGTTGACTTTCATATGCTTCAGATGGGGCTTCATTTGAAATCGCATTAAGCCAGAGACTGCCTGGCTGTCACCCTGAGCAGTTGAATCATACGTAATGTCAATAACCTCAGTCTTCCCATTTACCATGTTTTGCTCTCCAATTAAATGTGTAGCCTAATTGATGGCTAATGGAAGGGTCATCCTTTGCGGTGCATTATACATTAGTTACCAAAACGTTTCGGATTGTATAACACAAACGCAAGGCTTTTCATTTAGCATGTTTAGAATTCCCACAGGGACCAGTACAGAAAAAAAGTATTGAAATGAATGCACTCACTGCTGTAAGTCGCTCTGGATAAGTGCGTCTGCTAAAGTACTCAAATGTAAATGTAGAATATGCAGACAGAAAGCACAGCTGAATATGCTAAAACTGCTTGGTCATAAACATTTATAGTTTTACACATGGTCTCCTCAGTGATCTAACGCTATCTCTGTTTCCCCTGACAACAGTACATCAAGATCCCTGCCCCGTCCCCAGAGGCCCCAGATGCACTCCGGGTCTTCTCCTTCTACCTGTCCAGTGATGGCAAGGACAAACCTCAGGCCAGCTTTGACTGCATCCACCACCATGTCTCAGGGTAAGCCCTCGCTACTGTTTTCAGTCAACCACAGATGGAATTCTCAGCCAGTTCACAGTAGAGCTGGGATGATAAACCAAACATTTGACACCGATCACTTATTGTAGACATTTTGCTGATATTGTTCATTACGATAAGTAGCCTATACTAGAGAAATGTAAAGTTTTTTAAATGAAATAAGTTTGATAATATGGGTGATTGTTAATGGAACAATTGATGGCTACAACCATCAAACTAGTAATCGTTTTAAAGGATAATAAATAAATAAATGTGGTGCTCATTGTTAGAAACTTTGTTGTATTTATTGTTATGGCATCAATTCAGGCAATTTATCGCAATATGGATTTATGCCCATATTGCCCAACTCTAGTTCAGTCAGATTTGGACCACAGGGCTTCTGAGACACTGCTCTCTCTCGCTCTCATTGCTAACACAAGTAACCCTTGTCCCCATGTGAACGTCCGCTAGAAACAAGTGACAGCTTATCCCCGACTGTTTTTCTTACCATGTATAGTTCAGTCTTATTTTCGAACTACTCATAAGCTCTGACCTTTTGAGTTAAGCACTATTTGTTGAGCTCTTGTTTTTCCTTTGAGTTATTGTAAGCACCTATTTAGCGTGCTGTGTTGCTAAAGTTTGAATGCTGGTGTATTAGTATTTAATATTTTATTAGGATCCCCATTAGCTGTTGCTGAAGCAGCAGCTACTCTTCCTGGGGTCCACACAAAACATAAAGCATGGCATAGTACAGAACATGAATAGACAAGAGCAGCTCAAGGACAGAACAACATACATTTTAAATGAGAAAAATAGACCTAACAAAGTCCTGTACTGACACAACACAGAGAAACAGAGGGACCAACAGTGCCTTGCAAAAGTATTCATACAGTGAGGGAAAAAAGTATTTGATCCCCTGCTGATTTTGTATGTTTGCCCACTGACAAAGACATGATCAGTCTATAATTTTAATGGTAGGTTTATTTGAACAGTGAGAGACAGAATAACAACAAAACAATCCAGAAAAACGCATGTCAAGAATGTTATAAATTGATTTGCATTTGAGGGAAATAAGTATTTGACCCCTCTGCAAAACATGACTTAGTACTTGGTGGCAAAACCCTTGTTGGCAATCACAGAGGTCAGACGTTTCTTGTAGTTGGCCACCAGGTTTGCACACATCTCAGGAGGGATTTTGTTCCACTCCTTTTTGCAGATCTTCTCCAAGTCGAACCTTCAGCTCCCTCCACAGATTTTCTATGGGATTAAGGTCTGGAGACTGGCTAGGCCACTCCAGGACCTTAATGTGCTTCTTCTTGAGCCACTCCTTTGTTGCCTTGGCCGTGTGTTTTGGGTCATTGTCATGCTGGAATACCCATCCATGACCCATTTTCAATGCCCTGGCTGAGGGAAGGAGGTTCTCACCCAAGATTTGATGGTACATGGCCTCGTCCATCGTCCTTTTGATGCGGTGAAGTTGTCCTGTCCCCTTAGCAGAAAAACACCCCCAAAGCATAATGTTTCCACCTCCATGTTTGTCGGTGGGGATGGTGTTCTTGGGGTCATAGGCAGCATTCCTCCTCCTCCAAACATGGCGAGTTGAGTTGATGCCAAAGAGCTCGATTTTGGTCTCATCTGACCACAACACTTTCACCCAGTTCTCTTCTGAATCATTCAGATGTTCATTGGCAAACTTCAGACGGCCCTGTATATGTGCTTGCTTGAGCAGGGGGACCTTGCGGGCGCTGCAGGGTTTCAGTCCTTCACGGCGTAGTGTGTTACCAATTGTTTTCTTGGTGACTATGGTCCCAGCTGCCTTGAGATCATTGACAAGATCCTCCTGTGTAGTTCTGGGCTGATTCCTCACCGTTCTCATGATCATTGCAACTCCACGAGGTGAGATCTTGCATGGAGCCCCAGGCCGAGGGAGATTGTGCCCCTAATCTCAGCTCGTTACCTGTATAAAAGACACCTGGGAGCCAGAAATCTTCCTGATTGAGAGGGGGATCAAATACTTATTTCCCTCATTAAAATGCAAATCAATTTATAACATTTTTGACATGCGTTTTTCTGGATTTTTTGTTGTTGTTGTTCTGTCTCTCACTGTTCAAATAAACCTACCATAAAAAGTATAGACTGATCATTTCTTTGTCAGTGGGCAAATGTACAAAATCAGCAGGGGATCAAATAATTTTTTCCCCCACTGTATACCTTGGATTTCTTCACAGTTTATTGTTACAAAGCGGGATTAAAATGGATTTAATTGTAATTTTTTGTCAATAATCTACTCAAAATACTCTGTCAAAGTTAATAAGGGCCTCCCGAGTGGCGCAGTGGTCTAAGGCACTGAATCGCAGTGCTAGAGATCCTGGTTCGAGTCCAGGCTCTGTCGCAACCGGCCGCAACCGGCCGGACCCATGGGGCGCGGCGCACAATTGGCCCAGCGTCGTCCAGGGTAGGGGAGGGTTTGGCCGGCAGGGATGTTCTTGTCCCATCGCGCACTAGCGACTCCTGTGGCGGGCCAGGCGCAGTGCACGCTGACTAGGTCGCCAGGTGTACAATGTTTCTCTGACACATTGGTGCAGCTGGCTTCCGGGTTAAGCGGGCACTGTGTCAAGAAGCAGTGCGGCTCGGTTGGGTTGTGTTTCGGAGGATGCAGCGGTGGGACAAGACTGTAACTACCAATTGGATACCACGAAATTGTGGAGAAAAAGGGGGTAAAATACCCCCAAAAAATTATAAAAAAATATAGTCATTGCATAAGTAGTCAGCCCCTATGTTCAGGCATGCCTAAATTAGTTCAGGAATAACATTTGGCTTAAAAAATCACATAAGTTACATGAAATAATAGGGTTTGAAATTTTTTTACTGACCCTTCCTCTGTCCACCATACATACAACAAGAGTTGAATTTCATGCACAGATTCAACTACAAAGCTTCATAAAGAAGGCCATTGATTGTTAGATGGGTAACAATAACAAATCAGCATGGTCAAGTTAATAATTATGCAGTGATTTATGTATTAAACAACCCAGACACATACAGTCATCCTTCTGAACTGAGCTGCAGGACCGGAAGGAAACTGCTCAGGGATGTTACCATGAGGCCATTGGTGATTTTAAAACAGAGTTCAATGGCTGTGATGGGAGAAAACTGAGGATGGATCAACAACATTGTAGTGACCCCACAATAATGGCTTAAATGAAAAGAAGAATACAAATATTCCAAAACATGCATCTTGTATGCAACAAGGCACTAAAGTAATACTGCAGAAAAACACGGCAAAGGAATACACTTTATGGCCTAAATGCAAAGTCCTATGTTTTGGGCAAATCCAACATAGCACTGAGTAACTGCATCCTTATTTTCAAGCATAGTGGTGGCTGCATCATGGTATGGGTATGCTTGACATCGGCAAATACTGGGGAGTTTTTCAGGATAAAAAGAAACAGGATGGAGCTAAGCACAGGCAAAATCCTAGAGGAAAACCTGCTTCAGTCTGCTTTACATTAGGAGAGAATTTCACCTTTCAGCAGGACAATAACCTACAACACAAGGCCAAATCTACACTGGAGTTGCTTACCAAGATGGCAGTGAATGTTCCTGAGTGGCCAAGTTACAGTTTTGACTTAAATCTGCTTGAAAATATATGGCAAGACTTGAAAATTGCTGTCTAGCATCTTGACAGAGCTTGAGGAATTATGAAAAGAATAATGGGCTAAAATTGCACAATCCAGGTGTGTAAAGCTCTCCCCAAGAAGACTCACAGATGTAATTGTTGCCAAATGTGTTTCTAACATGTATTAACTCAGGGAGCTGAATACTTATGCAATTACTATATATTTTTGTTATTTCATTAATTAAATAATATTTTAAAAAATGTTAATTTTTCTTCCACTTTGACATTAGAGTATCTTGTGTAGATTGACAACAAATTACAATTAAATCCATTTTAATTACGCTTTCTGACAAAATAAAATGTGAAGAAATCCCAGGGGTATGAATACTTTTGCAAGGCACTGTATTACTCTAGGCCTACATTCATTTCCACTTTCTTATATTACATTTACATTGAGTAGTACAGTGGCTTGCGAAAGTATTCACCCCCCCTTGGCATTTTTCCTATTTTGTTGCCTTACAACCTGGAATTAAAAAATATTTTTTGGGGGTTTGTATCATTTGATTTACACAACATGCCTACCACTTTGAAGATGCAAAATATTTTTTATTGTGAAACAAACAAAAAAACAGAACTTGAGCGTGCATAACTATTCACCCCCCCAAAGTCAATACTTTGTAGAGCCACCTTTTGCAGCAATTACAGCTGCAAGTCTCTTGGGGTATGTCTCTATAAGCTTGGCACATCTAGCCACTGGGATTTTTGCCCATTCTTCAAGGCAAAACTGCTCCAGCTCCTTCAAGTTGGATGGGTTCCGCTGGTGTACAGCAATCAATTGGATTGAGGTCTGGGCTTTGACTAGGCCATTCCAAGACATTTAAATGTTTCCCCTTAAACATTTACATTTACGTCATTTAGCAGACGCTCTTATCCAGAGCGACTTACAAATTGAACCACTCTGTTGCTTTAGCAGTATGCTTAGGGTCATTGTCCTGCTGGAAGGTGAACCTCCGTCCTAGTCTCAAATCTCTGGAAGACTGAAACAGGTTTCCATCCAGAATTTCCCAGTATTTAGCGCCATCCATCATTCCTTAAATTCTGACCAGTTTCCCAGTCCCTGCCGATGAAAAACATCCCCACAGCGTGATGCTGCCACCACCATGTTTCACTGTGGGGATGGTGTTTGCGCCAGACATAGCGTTTTCCTTGATGGCCAAAAAGCTCAATTTTAGTCTCATCTGACCAGAGTACCTTCTTCCATATGTTTGGGGAGTCTCCCACATGCCTTTTGGCGAACACCAAACGTGTTTGCTTATTTATTTCTTTAAGCAATGGCTTTTTTTCTGGACACATGGATTTAATGGTGCTCCGTGGGATGTTCAATGTTTCGGATATTTTTTAAATACCCAACCCTGATCTGTACTTCTCCACAACTTTGTCCCTGACCTGTTTGGAGAGCTCCTTGGTCTTCATGGTGCCGCTTGCTTGGTGGTGTCCCTTGCTTAATGGTGTTTCAGACTCTGGGGCCTTTCAGAACAGGTGTGTATATATACTGAGATCATGTGACACATCATGTGACCCTTAGATTGCACACAGGTGGACTCTATTTAACAAATTATGTGACTTCTGAAGGTAATTGGTTGCACCATATCTTATTTAGGGGCTTCATAGCAAAGGGGGTGAATATATATGCACGCACCACTTTTCCGTTATTTATTTTTTAGAATTATTTGAAACAAGGTATTTTTTTTCATTTCACTTCACCAATTTGGACTATTTTGTGTATGTCCATTACATGAAATCCAAATAAAATATCCATGTAAATTACAGGTTGTAATGCAACATAATAGGAACATCGCCAAGGGGGATGAATACTTTTGCAAGGCGCTGTATCTATCAGTTAGACGCATACATACATATCAGTATACATATACATACATAAGCTTATTTAGGTAAGGTGTTTTATTTGTTAGTTGAAGATTGTAATGTAATGACAGAAGATAACCAATCTCAACTGTCTGTCTCTAGACCTTTGACCTACACATGTGCGGTGATGGGATTAGTTACTTGAAAAGTAATACTTGTTACATTTTACAAAAGTAATGTTACTTTACAATATTACTAGTTATACTACTTTGCATTACTTTCATGCAAAAAATCTAAATCTCACCGTTTGTTTGACTGTCGGAGGGAGCAAGGCGAGCCGCGTGCGCTCTAACAAGGATATGCTACTTACTAACTCAGGTTTTATATCACAAGCGATCAATGGCAAAGATCAGAGGTGCGCCCTCTATACATTTCTATAGACAGCAGATGTCATGACATTTCTCCAAACAAGTTGAGATCAGGTCATGGAAACATGCGCTCGGTAGAGATATGGACTGTTTCGCTAGCACAGACTGGAATGTTCCGGGATTCATCCACATCAGTCACTGGCTTCATTAATAAGTGCATCGACGACGTCCCCCCCACAGTGACCGTACGTACATATCCCAACCAAAAGTCATGGATTACAGGCAACATCCACACTGAGCTAAAGGCTAGAACTGCCGTTTTCATGGAGCGGGACACTAATCCAGACGCTTATAAGAAATCCCGCTATGACCGCCGAGCCATCAAACAACAGGCAAAGCATCAATACAGGAATAAAATAGAATCCTGTTACGCCGGCTTTGACTCTTGTCGGGTGTGGCAGGGCTTGCAAACTATAATGGATTACAAAAGGAAACCCAGCCGTTCATTGACGTGAGCTTACCGGAAGAGCTTAAATGCCTTCTAGGGTTGGGCGGTATCTAGATTTTCATACCGTCATACCGTTTCTGTACCATACCAGGGTATACAGTATTACCGAATGTGCACACAAGGGGCGCTATACATAAATAAATAAATAAATAAAAATATATATATAACTATTTAGGCATCAGGATCTTGATCCAGGAGGGGATTGAATGTCTCTGCTGTAACCAAGAAGCTTGGTTTTTACATCTAGCCATTTAGCTAGCAAGTTAGCAGACCAAATGCATAGCTGTGGCCCTGAGCTCGATCAAATTTATTTGACACATCTTAGATTTCTTATAGGTAACTTATAAATATATTTTATAGACTTTCTTTTTTTATTATTTTGAAATTCCCTGGTATATGGTATCAACGTTATATCGCCCAAGCCTAATGCCTTCTTTGTTCGCTTCGAGGCAAGCAACACTGAACCATGCATGAGAGCACCAGCAGTTACGAATGACTGTGTGATCACGCTCGCCGTAGCCAATGTGAGTAAGACCTTTTAAACAGGTTAACATTCAACAGGCCGCGGGGCCAGACGGATTACCAGGATGTGTTCTCAGAGCATGCGCTGACCAGCTGGCGGGTGTCTTCACTGACATTTTCAATCAGACCGTAGTCCCTGTGCCCAAGAACACCATGGTAACCTGTCTAAATGACTATTGCCCCATAGCACTCACATCTGTAGCCATGAAATGCTTTGAAAGGCTGTTCATGGCTGACATCAACCCCATCATCCCAGACACCCTGGACCCCCTCCAATTCACATACTGCTCCAACAGATCCACAGATGACGCAATCTCTAATGCACTCCACACTGCCCTCTCCCACCTGGACAAGAGGAATACATATGTGAGAATGCTGTTCATTGACTACAGCTCAGCGTTCAACACCATAGTGCCCTCCAATCTCATCACTAAGCTCAGGACCCTAGGACTGAACACCTCCCTCTGCAACTGGATCCTGGACTTCCTGACAGGCCGCCTCCAGGTGGTGAGGGTAGGCAACAACACATCTGCCACGCAGACTCTCAACACGGGGGTCCCTCAGGCCCTGTTCACCCACGACTGCGTGGCTGCGCATGACTCCAACACCATCATTAAGTTTGCTGACGACACAAAGGTGGTAGGCCTGATCACTGATGACGATGAGACACCCTATAGAGAGGTCAGTGACCTGGCAGTGTGGTGCCATGACAACAACCTCTCCATCAACGTCAGCAAGTACGCCCCCATCCACATCGACGGGGCTGTAGTGGTGTGGGTCAAGAGCTTCAAGTTCCTCAGTGTCCACTTCAGTAAGGAATTAACATGGTCCACACACACCAACACAGTGGGGAAGAAGGCACGCCAGTGCCTCTTCTCCCTCAGGAGGCTGAAAAGATTTGGCATGGGCACTCAGATCCTTAAAGTTATCCAGCTGCACCATTGAAAGCCTCTTGTCTGGCTGCATCACTGCTTGGTATGGCAACTGCTTGGCATCTGACCGCAAGGCGCTAGAGGGTAGTGCGTACAGCCCAGTACATCACTGGGGCCAAGCTCCCTGCCATCCAGGACCTCTATACCAGGCGGTGTCAGAGGAAGGCCCCAACAATTGTCAGACTCCAGCCACCCAAGTCATCGACTGTTCTCTCTGCTACAGCATGGCAAGCGGTACCGATGCACAAAGTCTGGTACCAGCAGGACTTTGAACAGCTTCTACACCCCCAAGCCATAAGACAACTAAATAGTTGACCAAATAGCTACCCGAACTATCTGCATTGACCCTTTTTGCATTAACTCTTTTGACTCATTACCTATGCTGCTGCTGCTGCTACTGTTTATTATCTATCCTGTTGCCTAGTCACTTTGCCCCAACCTATATGTACATATCTACCTCAATTACCTCGTACGCCTGCACATCGACTCGGTACTGGTACCCCCTGTATATAGCCAAGTTGTCGTTACTCATTGTTTATTTATTTGTTGTGTTATTATTTGTCTATATTTTTCTCTCTGCATTGATGGGAAGGGCCCGTAAGTAAGCATTTCATGGTTGGTCTACACCTGTTATTTACGAAGCATGTGACCAATACAATTCGATTTGATTCTGAAAGTAACGCACGCATTGTTTGACAACGTAACCGTAATAATATTACCCAGTTTAAAGTAATGAGTGCATTACTTTTGTAACACGTTACCCCCAACACTGCGCATGTCTGAGAACGGTGAGATCAGTGTTTGTGGTCATGTGGGGGTCAAAGGTAGCTCTGTGCTGCTCTGTTTGCACCACAGCTCATAGGCATCTTCGCTTGTTGTACAGCTTAATGCCATAGCATCGGATGTGAGGAATGAGCATGAGGACAGAAGTCACAGAACCGGTCATAGGAGTGAGACATACAGTGCCTTCGGAAAGTATTCAGACCCCTTGACTTTTTCCATATTTAGTTAAGTTACAGCCTTATTCTAAAATGGATTTAAAAATAATATCCTCAGCAATCTACACACAATACCCCATATTGACAAAGCGAAAACAGGTTTTTAGAAATGTTTGCTAATCTATTAAAAATAAAAAGCAGATACCTTATTTACATAATATTCAGACCCTTTGCTATGAGACTCGAAATTGAGCTCAAGTGCATCCTGTTTCCATTGATCATCCTTGATGTTTCTACAACTTGATTGGAGTCCACCTGTGGTAAATTCAATTGATTGTACATGATTTGGAAAGGCACACACCTGTCTATATAAGGTCCCACAGTTGTCAGAGCAAAAAGCAAGCCATGAGGTCGAATGAATTGTCCATCGAGACAGGATTGTGTCGAGGCACAGATCTGGGGAAGGGTACCAAAAAATGTCTGCAGTATTGAAGGTCCCCAAGAACACAGTGGCCTCCATAATTCTTAAATGGAAGAAGTTTCGAACCACCAAGATTCCTAGAGCTGGCCGCCCGGCCAAACTGAGCAATCAGGGGAGAAGGGCCTTGGTCAGGGAGGTGACCAAGAACCCGATGGTCACTCTGACAGAGCCCTAGAGTTCCTCTGTGGAGATGGGAGGACCTTCCAGAAGGACAACCATCTCTGCAGCATTCCACCAATCAGGCCTTTATTGTAGAGTGGCCAGACGGAAGCCACTCCTCAGTAAAAGGCACATGACCACCTGCTTGGAGTTTGCCAAAAGGCACCTAAAGGACTCTCAGACCATGAGAAACAAGATTCTCTGGTCTGATGAAACCAAGATTGAACTCTTTGGCCTGAATGCCAAGCGTCACGTCTGAAGGAAACCTGGCACCATCCCGACGGTGAAGCATGGTTGTGGCAGCATCATGCTGTGAGGATGTTTTTCAGCGGCAAGGACTGGTAGACTAGTCAGGATCGAGGCAAAGATGAACGGAGCAAAGTACAGAGAGATCCTTGATGAAAACCTGCTCCAGAGCAATCAAGACCTCAGACTGGGGAGAAGGTTCACCTTCCAACAGGACAACGACCCTAAGCACACAGCCAAGACGACGCAGGAGTGGCTTCGGGACAAGTCTCTGAATGTCCTTGAGTGGCCCAGCCAGATCCCGGACTTGAACCCGATCAAACATCTCTGGAGAGACCTGAAAATAGCTGTGCAGCAACGCTCCCCATCCAACCTGACAGAGCTTGAGAGGATCTGCAGAGAAGAATGGGAGAAACTCCCCAAATACAGGTGTGCCAAGCTTGTAGCGTCATACCCAAGAAGACTCGATGCTGTAATCGCTGCTAAAGGTGCTTCAACAAAGTACTGAGTAAAGGGTCTGAATACATATGTAAATGTCATATTTCATATTTTTGTATCTTTAATACATTTGCTTTGTCATTATTGGGTATTGTGTGTAGATTGATGAGGGGGGGAAAAAACAATTTAATCAATTTTAGAATAAGGCTGTAACATAACAAAATGTGGAAAAAGTCAAGGGGTCTGAATACTTTTCGAAGGCACTGTATGTCACACGTTGAAAGAAACACCCTAAATACATTTTTATTAAATGCTCTATTGATTGGGAAGTAGTGTGAGATATTTTGTACATTACCAGTTGCTGCTATGTGAGCCTGATCCTGTCCTCTCCTCAGGGAGGGCAGGGAGCACCTGGAGGGCCAGGGCAGTATTCAGGACAAGATCACTGTATGTGCCACTGATGACTCATACCAGATGACCCGAGAGCGCATGTCTCAGGTGGAGAAGGACATCATGAGCAGGTCGGCCATCGAGATCAAGCCGGGCTCCACACATGGTAAGTCTGCAGTCACAGGCTGCCTTTACCTATGCTGCCTGAGTTGGGTCCAAACCAGCTTTATACTGAGCCCTTTACTGCCTGGGGATCAAGGGCAAAATAATGGAGGTGTTTAATGTTCTCGGAAAGCTTCTAATCCATCGCCTTCTACCATCTTGTCCTGCTGATAATTGCAATATGGTGTGGAGGTTTTCACATAATTGATCAAAGTACTGGGTTGCAATTATTCATGCGAGAGGGGATGCCTCTTTTTCTTCTCGTTTTCCCTTCATTTTGACCAGATTGCTCAGGCACGTTGCCAACCTGCCTGCCAGCTCCATTAATGTGATTGAGTTTGCCAGAAGTATGCACTAACTAGTCTCATGCTGAGTGGATGAAGTTTTGCGTAAGAGTTCAATTACAGTGGCTGCGATTCAATTCGTTTTCATCTATTGAAATACTGAATAATGTATGCAGATTCTCTGACGCAAAGGCCATAATTCATCATAAGGATTTAAGAACTGATGAAGATCAGAATCAAAATGCTGTGTATTTGCGCCACAATGTAAATAAATAATTGTGGGAGCATAGCAGTGCTGTAGATGTCTTTACACAGCATCTGAACCAGTGGGACCTTTGGGATGTGCATTAGCTATATTTAATCCAGGAGGAGGATGTATACACAGGCATACTTCTGTGTCTTTTGATGGGTTATGTCTTGTTGATTGAAGGGACATGTTACAGATGCTTTGTATTATAACCTGGCCAGACACATAAAACATTGCTGTGTTTATGACATTATACACATTTGTGGATTTAAGCTTCTCTTTGCACACACTGACAGTTTTACATATATTTTCTAAAACATAAGTACAACATAACATTAATGTGAACATTCAATTGCCAAAACATTGAAAATATTCCAATGTCACTGTCAGGTCCAAATTGGGTAGACATCTGTAGAAAATAGAAAATTACTAAGAAATAATAACATATTGTAGTTTTGTATATCATAGTCTCATAGTCTCATCTCTGCTCAGGCAGTAGCTGCCGGCCAGCTAGACCATCTAACATTATCTCTGTGCTCCCCATACTGTACTGTCTTTAGTCATCCTATTTAGCTAGGCTAGCCTGCCTAAGTATGCTGCAGAGCTGTCTGACAAAATCATTTTACTACACTGTGTGCACAATTATTAGGCAAGTTGTATGTTTGAGGATTAATTTTATTATTGAACAACTACAGTGCTCTCGGTCAATCCAAAATGTTAATAAACCTCAAACCTGAATATTTAAGAAAGTAAAAGTGAGGTTTTGGCTTTCTTTGGAGAATATCTATGTGTGCACAATTATTGGGCAACTATTAGTGTGCAGAATTATTATGCAACTAAATGAAAAACGGAAAGTTCCCCATCTCACTTGTTTATTTTAATCTGTTAAAGTGAGAATAATAAACAAACAACTCAAAATTTACAAATAAACATTTCTGACATAAAAAGAAAAAAATCTGTGACAAATATAGCCACCCTTCTTTTCAATAACAGTCATAAGCCTTCCATCCATGGAGTCTGTCAGTTTCTTGATCTGTTGACGATCAACTTTTTGTGCAGCAGCAACCACAGCCTCCCAGACACTGGTCAGAGAGGTGTACTGTTTTCCTTCACCGTAAATCAACTGTTTAAGAAGGGACCACAAGTTCTCAATAGGGTTTAGGTCAGGTGAGGAAGGGGGCCATGTCATTATTCTTTCATCTTTAAGGCCTTTACTGGCTAGCCACCCAGTGGAGTACTTCGATGCATGCGATGGAGCATTGTCCTACATAAAAATCATGGTCTTCTTGAAAGATGCAGACTTTTTCCTGTACCACTGCTTGAAGAAAGTGTCTTCTAAAAACTGGCAGTAGGTTTGGGAGTTGAGTTTGAGTCCATCTTCAATCCGAAAAGGTCCAACTAGCTCATCTTTAATAATACCAGCCCATACCAGTACCCCACCTCCACCTTGCTGGCGTCTGAGTCGAAGTGGAGCTCCGTGCCCATTACTGATCCAGCCACGGGCCCATCCATCCGGTCTGTCAAGAGTCACTCATCTCATCAGTCCATAAAATCTGTCTTCAGATATTTCTTGGCCCAGTCTTGACGTTTCAACTTATGTGTCTTGTTCAGTGGTGGTCTGGTTTCAGCCTTCCTTAACTTGGCCATGTCTCTGAGCACTGAACACCTTGTACTTCTGGGCACTCCAGGTAGGTTGCAGTTCTGGAATATGACAGCACTGGAGGATAATGGGTTCCTGGTAGCTTCACGTTTGATTCTTCTCAAATCTTTGGCAGTTAATTTGCGTATTTTTTTCTCAACACGGTTCTTGCGACCCTGTTGACTATTTGCAACAAAACGTTTGATGGTTCTGTGATCACGCCCCAATATCTTAGCAATTTCAAGAGTGCTGCATCCCTCTGAAAGAGTTTTTACAATTTTTGACTTTTCAGAGTCAGTTTAATCTATTTTATGGCCCATTTTGCCTGAGGAAAAGAAGCTGCCTAATAATTATACACACCTTGATATAGGGTGTTGATCTCCTTAGGCCACACCCTCCCTCATTACACAAATACACATCACCTGATATGCTTAAATCCAATAAGTATTCCAGTTTATACAGCTTGGAGTTGGGAGATATGCATAATAATGATGATATGGTCAAAATACTGACTTGCCTAATAATTGTGCACACAGTGTAGTTCTTCAAAGTGGATAAGGCATACTTTCATGAACTGTCTCTATCCCTCTCGTGTTGTGTACAGTCCTCTCTCATGCAGTCTATGCGGTCTGTGTGTATCTAACCGAAAGTAGTAGGCGTAAAAGTGTATCCGTAAATCCAAGCCTGAAAAAACGGACTCAATGGATTATGGTCATTTTAGTTTTATTTAACCTTTATTTTAACAGGGAAGACATATTGAGACCAACACTATATATGCAAAAATATGTGAAAACCCCTTCAAATAAGTGGATTCGGCTATTTCAGCCACACCCGTTGCTGATAGGAGTTGGACTCTGGAGCAGTGGAAACGCGTTCTCTGGAGTGATGAATCACACTTCACCATCTGGCAGTCCGACGGACGAATCTGCGTTTGGCAGATCCCAGGAGAACGCTACCTGCTGAATGCATAGTGCCAACTGTAAAGTTTGGAGGAGGAATAATGGTCTGGGACTGATTTTTATGGTTCAGGCCCTTAGTTCCAGTGAAGGGAAATCTTAATGCTACAGCATACAATGACATTCTAGACGATTCTGTGCTTCCAAATTTGTGGCAACGGTTTGGGGAAGGCCCTTTCCTGTTTCAGCATGACAATGCCCTTGTGCACAATGCAAGGTCCATACAGGAATGGTTTGTAGAGATTGGTGTGGAAGAACTTGACTTGCCTGCCCAGAGCCCTGACCTAAACCCCATCGAACACCTTTGGGATGAATTGGAACGCCGACTGCGAGCCTGGCCTAATCGCCCAACATCAGTGCTTGACCTCACTGATGCTCTTGTGGCTGAATGGAAGCAAGTCCTCGCAGGAATGTCCCAACATCTAGTGGAAAGCCTTCCCAGAAGAGTGGAGGCTGTTATAGCAGCAAAGGGAGGACCAACTCTATATTAATGCCCATGATTTTGGGTGAGATGTTTGACGAGCAGGTGTCCACATACTTTTGGTCATGTAGTGTAGGTCTCTTTTACAAATGCGCCCTGTATATACAAAATAAATATACACATTATACCATAAATAAATAAATATATATATACAAACAAACACAAACACAGTCATGGGAAGCACAAATAAAACATAACAAATCACCCAGAAAAACAGTTAATTCTGGTCATGTGGTGTATTTGTGGAGGAATGTATTATTTTTTATTTTTTTTTGTGCTTCCCATGACTGTGTTTTTGTATTTAGATCGATAGATCGATCGATTGGGTATAATGTGTATATTTACGTTGTGTGTGTGTGTGTGTGTGTGTGTGTGTGTATACAGGGCGCATTTGTAAAAGAGATTTAAGTCCCCAATCAATACTTTAAATTGTCTGAATGGCACCAGAATATCAAGATGAAATGTATTTACAATTTTGTCCCAGCAATAAGGTGCATTAAAACTGAAAGCAGATTTACCTAGGTCGGTGGAGACCCTAGGAACCTCAAGAGTTAACCAATCCTGTGAACGAATTAGGCAACTCAGGTGTCTATACTTCAACAGCAAAGTTAGATAAGACAGAAGTTAATGAAGTAGGGCCTTATAAACAGAAAGGGAACAATGTAGAGATCTATGGGTCTTTAGCGAAGTCCAGCCAACCTTTTGATACAGGATGCAGTGATGAGTATCAAAACTGTCACCTGTAACAAAACGAAGGGCGCTATGGTTGCTGGCATCCAAAGGTTTAAGAGTAGAAGAAGCTTCACTTTGATAAATAATATCACCATAATCAAGAACAGATAAAAAGGTTGACTGAATAATCTGCTTCCTACTGCTTAGAGAAAGGCACAATCTGTTTCTTTAGAAAAAGCCAACTTTAAATCTTAGCTTCTTAACCAGCTCATCTACAGTATGTTTTTTAAATGTAAAATCCATATCAATCCAAATGTGTAAGTATTTATATGTGGGAACACATTCAATTGGAGAACCATCTAATGAGTGGACATCTACTTCATCTGAAACATTCTCACGAGAGTTTGAAAACAACATGATACACTACACCTAGTTAATTACCAAATGTCTGCGCTGAACTAGGTTGAATATTTGCTTAATGAAAACTACAACTCCCATCAGTTCAGCATCCCACATAGTTCTTGACTTGATTTCTTTTGTGAATGATTTGAGTTCTCTAGAGAAAGGGCGTGTTGGGTTCACACAAAAAAAATATAATACTAAATGGAATTCAAGTAATTGAACCGACATTAGTCAATTAGTTGTTTAATAACCCGAAACCCCCCCCAAAATCTCAGTTAATAGCTCAGCACTAGCTAGTATTGAGGTTAAGAAAGGTTAGTCCAGTTATGATTGGGTCTGGTTAGAATCATGTATCTGGTAAGGAGAACATCAGGTAGCAATAGGACATGTCAATACCCCCAAGGAGTGAGGAATACCACACCCTGTGAGCTGTCTTTCAGATGAGATGATAAGCCAAGATCCTAATGCTCTGTGATCACTAAAGATCCTATGGCACTTAATGCTAGAGTAGGATTTAACCCCACCGTCCTGGATAAACTCCAACCTGGGAACCATGGAGAACTCATCCTCAGCCTGTTATAGGCTCACTAACTCCTCACTTCTCTGCTTGGTCTGGTGTCAGTCTGACGTACATTACTTATGGTTGTGATGCATTACACCTTGGTGACAGGTGGGATGAGGAACACCCGACAATCTCAAGCTGAGCTATGATGGTCTTTGGTGTAACTATAGATGTTGGATGAATGCTACTGTTATGGTTTCAATGTGATAAACATTAGTGTGTCCAAACATGACTATCTAGTTTAGGGTTGTCACGATACCAGTATCGCAATACTACGATACCTGATTTTCCATGGCAAAAAGGAAAACACAAAGCAGACTAAACTGGTCCTTTTAAAACAGCTACTATATGTAAAATATTGCATGCTATAGCATGGAAAAGAAATGTGATTCTGGGTGACAATATAAGGCAGCTTGTTTCCAACAATAGGACCGTTTTCTTCAGGAAATTCAGTCCGCTTCATGTTTTGTTTCCTTGCAACGATACCTCAGAGTATCGCGATACTGGTATCGTGACAACCCTAATCTATTTTAGTTACTGTTTTTGATTTTGTACGGCACGATGTTGCACAAATATTTTTTACCAACAACGAAACCAACCCATATCATATTTCTGAAAGCAACTTTTGTTTCAGTCAAGCATGTGCAGTGTTCTGCTGGTTTTATGTAAAGGCTATACAGTAGACAGAATAGCGTTTTACAAACTTTCCCATAACCACCTACATGACAAGCAGATTTAATTTATTGTTAGCGTCTAGTCGCTGCTTGTTTAAAATGTGGCAATACAGGCTATTTCTCTACACGACAGGAAGATATTGGACTGGAATATGTATGTGTCTTGAACCAGGGTAGCTGTTACGACAAGCTCTCGAAACTACATTGCATTTGGCAAAAGCAGAGATTTACCCTCAGGCCCAGAGTTGATAAAAAAAAAATGAATTTTGATCGTACTGGGGTTTATGTTATATGTTGATGATATCCTCATTTCTCACATTAAGAAAATGTCAGGAATCGTTTGTATAATGTTTGATGCATAACATATAAGAATACAGACATTTTGGCGACTTGTTATTTCATATCCTTAACATTATTACATTCCAGTTGTGCAACAACTGTGGCCTTTTAGAAATGTCAAATTGAGTGCATGGAGCCAAATAATTTACATACTCCGTAAAATACTATTTAGATTGTCACATAATGGATCAACTCTTTCACGTACAGTGCTTTACGCAATGCAGTAGATGCATGATACCAGAACCACACTACAGTCGTGGTCAAAGGTTTTGAGAATGACACAAATATTAATTTTTACAAAGTCTGCTGCCTCAGTTTTTATGATGGCAATTTGCATATACTCCAGAATGTTATGAAGAGTGATCAGATGAATTGCAATTAATTGCAAAGTCCCTCTTTGCCATGAAAAGAACTTAATCCCCCAAAAATATGTCCACTGCATTTCAGCCCTGCCACAAAAGGACCAGCTGACATCATGTCAGTGATTCTCTCGTTAACACAGGTGAGAGTGTTGATGAGGACTGAAGGCTGGAGATCACTCTGGCATGCTGATTGAGTTAGAATAACAGACTGGAAGATTTAAAAGGAGGGTGGTGCTTGAAATCATTGTTCTTCCTCTGTTAACCATGGTTACCTGCAAGGAAACAGGTGCCGTCATCATTGCTTTGCACAAAAAGGGTTTCACAGGCAAGGATATTGCTGCTAGTAAGATTGCACCTAAATCAACAATTTATCGGATCATCAAATACTTCAAGGAGAGAGGTTCAATTGTTGTGAAGAAGGCTTCAGGGCACCCAAGAAAGTCCAGCAAGGGCCAGGACCGTCTCCTAAAGTTGATTCAGCTGCGGGATCGGGGCACCACCAGTGCAGAGCTTGCTCAGGAATGGCAGCAGGCAGGTGTGAGTGCATCTGCACGCACAGTGAGGCAAAGACTTTTGGAGGATGGCCTGGTGTCAAGAAGAGCAGCGAGGAAGCCACTTCTCTCCAGGAAAAACATCAGGGACAGACTGATATTCTGCAAAAGGTACAGGGATTGGACTGCTGATGACTGGGGTAAAGTCATTTTCTCTGATGAATCCCCTTTCCGATTGTTTGGGGCATCCGGAAAAAAGTTTGTCCGGAGAGGACAAGGTGAGCGCTACCATCAGTCCTGTGTCATGCCAACAGTAAAGCATCCTGAGACCATTCATGTGTGGGGTTGCTTCTCAGCCAAGGGAGTGGGCTCACTCACAATTTTGCCTAAGAACACAGCCATGAATAAAGAATGGTACCAACACATCCTCCGAGAGCAACTTCTCCCAACCATCCAAGAACAGTTTGGTGACAAACAATGCCTTTTCCAGCATGATGGAGCACCTTGCCATAAGGAAAAAGTGATAACTAAGTGGCTCGGGGAACAAAACATCAACATTTTGGGTCCATGGCCAGGAAACTCCCCAGACTTTAATCCCATTGAGAACTTGTGGTCAATCCTCAAAAGGCGGGTGGACAAACAAAAACCCACACATTCTGACAAACTCCAAGCATTGATTATGCAAGAATGGGCTGCCATCAGTCAGGATGTGGCCCAGAAGTTAATTGACAGCATGCCAGGGCGGATTGCAAAGGTCTTGAAAAAGAAGGGTCAACACTGCGAATATTGACTCTTTGCATAAACTTAATGTAATTGTCAATAAAAGCCTTTGACACTTATGGAATGCTTGTAATTATACTTCAGTATACCATAGTAACATCTGACAAAAATATCTAAAAACACTGAAGCAGCAAACTTTGTGAAGACCAATACTTGTGTCATTCTCAAAACTTTTGACCACGACTGTACTTCCATGTAGAGGCTGTGCTTTTTGTCCTATAGCAACCTTGAAAGTAGATCTTAAATGTTTAATGAGATTAGGTTTGGAGATACATCTACATACAGTATAAGCACCACCATGTCCTGCTGGCTTGGAGCCAGGTGAATTAGTGCTGCAACAGGGAAAATGGTCACTGTGTGTGAGTGAGCGAGGTGCTTTAGTTTCCATGTTCCTCTGTTTGCACAGGAACCGGCTAACCTCACTGTCAACCCTTTCACTGCACTCCAAGCCTGGTGCTGCGTACCAACACTTAAGTGTGTATGTGTACAGGAGGCTGTTTGAGATCTGGCTAAATATGTTTGTTAAAACGCTATTTCCTACTAGGGACACAAGGTGCCATTCCTGTGTGCAGTGTTTGCATACTGTGTATATAACTGACATCATCTGTCAAGACAAAGTTTTGCTTCCGGCCCTAGTCACATTATAACTTTTTTGCATAACTGGTCTGAGGATTGGCCAAGTGTTGAGTTGCTGGGCTATTCAGAGAAGTGTCAGTGTATTTTGAATCCTGTTCAGAGGCTGTTAGAACAAGCATAATACCTCCATCTCCTCTCGTCACATTTCCAGTGTACTGCTTCTACGAGAGTTTTTAGATTATCCAAGTCATAATTGTGGTAATCGCTGAAACTTTCACTAACTGACGAGCACAAAACCACTGCTTTTCACTTGGTAACAGTAGCTTAGAGGTGTAACAAGGTAGCTTTTATAACGAAAATATAGTTTGTATGTAACATTTTTCTCATCAAATGGCGCCTCTCTGTGCATCTCCCTTTTTCTGTCAGGTAAATGTGTGAAGATCCAGAGGAAGCAGGGCCTGTCGTCAGGCATGGACAGCGGCAGCAACAAGCACTCCCCCAGCAACAAAAGGAGCGGGGCCCCCAGCCCAGTGGCCCTTAGGCCCCTGAGAGACCGCATCATCCACGTCCTGGCCTTAAAGCCCTACAGGAAGCCTGAGCTGCTGTTGTGGCTGGAGAGGGAGAGGGCCAGTCCCAAGGACAAGACTGACCTGGGAACAGTACTGGATGAGGTGAGACCTGTAGAACACAACACGACACAACACTAAAATTGTACTCCGGCACTAGGCTGCAGATGCATGTACATGGTAGGCGCTGGTTTCACTAAGTGGAGATATAACTTAATAATGTACAACTTTTGCATATTGTATTCCAATTGTAATGCATTTGAAATGAATAAACAATCTATTTTGGTAAATGAAACATTTTAAAACATCACAACAACTTTCACGTTGATAGAAAGGACAGGGTCTTTAAAAGTGCAATTCTAAATCCCTCCAGGGGTTCCTAATGGAAACACTGTAGAGTAGCCGCTCTGTCTCCATCGCTTGCTCTCTACAGCCACTCAGAAGCTAATGCTAATGGCTGCTTTTACAACCAAATGTTGAGCAGCTAAGTGATCTCAGTAGGTATATTTGAGGCGTATTTCCTGTTCTGGGTATGTTTGGAAGTCCCAGTGCAGTCATACAAGGGGAGACTGTGTCGCTGCTGCCACTGCCTCTACTGGTAGCTGTAATTAGAGCTGTGCTTTAATTATGTCTGGAGGAGAAGACAGTGTTTCGACAGGGGAGGGTGGGGTGTCTCCAGCCAGGCCAGGACTGCTCTGACAAATGGATGTTGTCTGTCACAGAGGCACTCTGGGTAGACTAGATTTGGTACTGCATTTGTGACTAATTGGGCACAGTGCTAGTGTAACTGCTGTGTTTACTATCAATTACTTTAATGGTGAACAATGTATTATTGAACTTTGACAGCCTGCCAGTTGAGCCTTTCTTTTAACCGGGGTCAAAAGTGTATCTAATGCTACAGGGACAGAGGGTTCAAATGTGTTGTCATTGATTTGCAGGTTGCTAAACTGAACCCCAAAGACCACAGCTTTACTCTGAAGGATGAGTTCTACAGGCACGTCCAGAAGGATTGGCCCGGTTACCTAGAGGAAGAGAAGCCTCTCATCCATAGGCTCCTGGCCAGGTGGGTGTGGCTTGTACTTCTACTCACCTGTCTTCTCTACCATCATATTCTCCTTCACATTTTCACCACTGAATATTTAAATATTTACCTGTATCAACATGATGTTGGTGTCATGGCGGAGAGTCCCCTAGTCTGTAGTTTATCTTCATTTAACCTTGTAAGCGTCAGTAATTGGATAATTACCTCTCCTCAGTAGCGGGGTGCTCTGATGCTTTTTGACAACGTGCTGGCATTGAGACTGCAGGCCCACTGGATTACTGTGGCAGGCCGCTGTGATCATGGTGAAAGGAGAGACTCTAAATGACTATTTCTCTGCACAGATGAATTTCTTAATGGGCACATCAAAGTGGGGAGAGAAATATTCTCTGCTTGGTGTTGCCAAATAGCATTATTGTAGAGGAAGGTAGCCTGGCTGAGCTGTTCAGAATGAGAGAGTGGACGTCATCCCACGTTAAGTACGTGTCCTCTCCTGCCACTGGTCAGTTAGGGGGTGTGTTTCATAAGCTTTTTGGATGGTCCTCCTGCCTGCTTATTGTTTCCCTTCTGTTTACACTACTCAGATGTTCAAAAGAGAGCTCTGAATGGGAGTGGACAGGTTGTTTTGCTGCATGTACAGGATAAGGTAGCTGTTGATGTGGCTCATCAGTGTATGACCAATGGTTTTTGAGATCAGAGCCTTTCCCTATAGTTTATCCCAGAAAGTAACCATATTGCTGGAAGCCTAGTCTGTCAGAGGGTCTCATGTCTGGAATGTCCTGAAAGTCAGTGGTGCTTCCATCAGATTCCATTGATCATGTAGTTGAAAAGGTCATGTGGCTCCTGTGGGAGGTATGATTGAACTCTGATTCCAGTGAGGTTTCTGTGAGGAAGGAGCTGGAGGAAACAGATTGCCAGTTGAGAGAGGAGTGTTTGGCCTAACAGAGCCTGCATCTGGCACCATTGTTCTCCTCACTGAAGTGACTGGACACTGCTCTGTCTTAGTGCCTGCCTCTTGTCGATGTAATCTGTGTTCTGTAAACTAGAAACACTACAGACAGCTTAACACTTTGAAACATGCTGACAAACTTGTCAGTTTCACCCTGAGGTCAAGTGTAGATAATGGGAGTGTAACATCATCTGTCTGACAATGTGGTCTATTTGTTCTTATGCAATATTCATGTCAACAGCGGCGTCAAGGTGGGCTTTGCTTGTAATTGATGTACCTTGATCCTGAAGTTACAGTAACCAACTGGTTCTACCTGTTTTGTGTCATGTTTTCCTCTGTTAACATGGCCCCACCTCTCTCATTTCGCTGTAAACCATGCAGTTGGAGTTTGAACCATTATTTACTTAAGTGATAATGCCAGAGAAGTCGGTGTTTGGAGGATATATTGGCGCGGGTGTTGTTTGTCGAGGGCCGGAAAACCGTGGCAATATATCCTCCAAACACCGGCTTCGCGGGCATTATCACTTTTATACAATGGGTTACCAACATATTAAAATAATGATTTACGTATTTTCATTAAAAACGTTATTTTTATTCATTCTATTTAATCCTTCCACAAGATAAAGTCCCGACACAAATCTAGGGTTGCTACCCAAACTGACTGTTCTATCGGTTCGGTTGCCAGAGTCGTTCAGTCTTTATGTTCTGTATCTATGGGCGCGACCCAGTCGTTCGTTCTAAGTGTTCCATTGCCATACTGGCTGGCAACATTCTTATCCCTCGCTTGCTAGCTAGCCAACTACGGCTAACTTACAGTCATGTCAAACACTAGTGCAGCCAGAATAACAACAAAGTAGCTGCATTTGCATTTGTTTAAGCTGTTTTCTAGTGACATTTATTTGGATACATCCATAACAATGAGCTAATGATGCGCAATTTCGCCTGCCGTAGAAAATGTGATCTCTGCTCAGGACACTGTTGTTCAGAGGAGCTAGCCAACAACACAGCTAACACAATCACTTTAAACTGAAGCTGGAAAGACTGCAAACTAGCTGCACTTCATTTCGTTTGACCTGTTTTCTATTGATAGTTCTTTGTATATATCCATAAAAATTATGCTGATTCGTGATTTTGACTGGCTGAGAAAAGCTGCCTGCCTGTCTGTCTCATCCCGACTCGTTCAACATTACTATGGGACAGCTGGAGATCGAATTTGAATATTGAAACAATGTTGCAAATGTCGGAGAGACAGACAGCAAGGTTTATACAAATCTCCGCTGTCAAAAACTAAATGTTAGTCTAAAATAAATGTGCGATAATGTCTAGATGCTTTTTATAGTGGATATCAAGTTTATAAATTGCCTGTCTAGGCTGATGAGACAGTGGATTTAAATAGGCCTTTTAACGTCATAGATTTAGCCGGTGGTAACTTGTGGAATAGACACCGGCTGGAATGCGGTTTTAACCAATCAGCATTCGGGATTAGACCCACCCGTTGTATAAAAACAAATAAATCTGTCCAAAAATTAAGTTAAGCTTGAGTTATCTGCCCTAACATAAACATAATAGCAAAGTAAAAATGTCTTCCCCTTCTAATGTTGCAGGAAACTGCAGCCACTGAGCAGCAGTAGCCAGTTGAAGAGTTTCCAGTCAAACCATTCATTCCACAAAACCCCTGGGGATTCTCCGTCACAACTCAGCCCGGTCAAGACTCCCTCTGTGGTAAATACTCCCCTACCTAACTCTAAAAGAATTCCTACATCCTGCCCTTACTCATTGTTTATTTTCTTAAAAGCTTGAGATTGATTAGAAATAAAAGAGAATGCAGAGATTAATTTCAAGGGTTAAATGATTTCTGTTTGAATAGTGGATCAGTGTTATGCCTTTTGACTTGGGCCTACTGCAGAATAAGATTGAGTAAAGGAGGAATGAGAGGAAAGTTTCTTGGTTTGGTCGCATCTGCTTTTTATTTATGGGAGTGCTGGAGGCAGTTCAGTCACTGACATTTTCAGGAGCCAGTTAGGACGTTTTAATGTAGCGGAGCCATTCCTTTCACATGTAGGGTATGTTGGTCTTTGCTAAGTAGTATTACAGGTAAAACCTCTTCTCTTCCCCTTCTCATAGAAACGCCCAGTGCCCTCAGACCTATCTGATTGTCAGACCCCCAAGAAGCAAAGACTATTAGACCACAGTTTACCCCTGCAGTCCCCTTCCAATGGACACCTTGGTCCCATTGGAGTCCTTAGCTCATCTGGTCCAGGCAACACCAGTGTACAGACCAAAACAGAGTTTGAGAGAACCAACAATCACGTCCAGGGAAGCCCTAATGGTCTCTACACACGGCATAAACTGGGTGGCTCCTCCAGTATTCCCAAGCTGGAGAGGACAGAGCCGGTCCTAGCAGTACCAAGCCCCAAGGCTCTACAGACTGAGTCCTCCATCTGCACTGACCAGCTGCTAGCCAACGGCCAGCACAAAAAGAAGAAGTCCAAGAAGCACAAAGACAAGGACCGGGAGCGCTTAAAACAGGACTGGATAGAGAACAGTCCCGACCTGAAACCGAACCAGGAAAATGTCAATGGTAAGAAAAGCACCATCTCATTCCCAATGTAATTTTCAACTAAATCTTATAATTTTGAGGCCTTGTTGACGGGAATGATAGCAGAAAAGAACATGTTGATAATGATACTGTAATGACATCAAAGGATATATTTACAGCACCTCTGGTCTATGACCACCTTGAAATCAGAGCAGTTTAATAATTTACAAGAACCACCTAATCAGTGTATTTGAGCCAACAAGATTACAGGAAAGACTGCCCAGTATTTGTATACATACGAATAAACACTCTCCATATACATAAACACTGTCATAAAAACTTTCCAGTATTATGAATCTTCAAAGGGATCGGTACCCAATAGGTTAGGTGACTTATCTAGATATACGGCTCACAGTGAATTGCTGTAGGTTTTAAACAGAGTGACAATAAATAAATGATCTGAAGAGCATTTCCAGTGGAAAGGGTGCTGTGTATGTAGCTTCCGTTAGCACCACCCATCCCTTTCCCTGGCTAGTGTGTAGATGATTGACTGTGGAACAGCTGGGTGACCCACGGTCCATCGAGTCAGCAGGCTGCTCTGCCTCGCAATCTGGGGCACTTCTGTAGCAGGTCTCGTATCAGTAGTAGTGATAAATGACTCCATCAGCCTTGGTATGATATGAGTTTTATCACGTTTGCATTGGCAGATTACATTAACCTTTTTTTCTCTGCTTCTTTTTATCTCCAGACCATGAGGGGGCTAAAACACCTGTCACTCGTACCTCACCGGAGGAGCTGCCCGACTATTTAATGTAAGTTCAAACACACTGCTTCATTCATAAGTCCTCCAGAATCGGGTTGCTGAGTTGTACTTCTAGGTTGATAAGTTATGTGAAACCCATTCAAGCTGTAAACATGGTACATGTGAAGCCAGAATGTGCTTTCAAATGCTCAGGTTCTGTTGCTGCCATCTGTTGCTTCAATGTTTTTGTTTAATGGTATGACTACTTTAGTCCCTTTTGTTGTGAAAGGAAAGTGATTTGTTCCAAAAGGTCTGGATTCGGCTTGAAAACATTCACATAAATAGTGGAAAATGTGGAAGTTTAAATGGTCTGTCAAATGTGCAATAATAACACAGCTTCACTGAGAATGACTTAAAAAAGGTGAGAGGCGCATGCGCGTACTGATAGGATGCATGGGGTGTGAGTAGCTCCGTTTTGTACTGACAAAACTGTGGTTATATGTACAAACCAGACAAAGTTTAAATCAAGCCTCTAAAATCGATAAATCAACACATCCCCTAGCAACTGGGAGAGTGTGAGCGATCAGTTATGTACAACAGCGAACCAATAAGTTGGTAAAGCGGCACGGTGACACGAGTCCAACAAGCCATGGCTTTCCCCAGAGGAAAAGACAAGGAGCAACTTGGAGATGCAAATGAGTGTAATGAACAGTTAAAGGCTATCCAGGAAAACATAGCTAAAATGCTCTCAATGCACAACAAAACAAACTGCTACAATATGTTATTACAAAATGAGATTAGCTCGAAAAGAAAGTAGAGGCTATCGTGTCAGTCACATGTGCATGAACGAACAAGACAACAAAATGTGCCTTTTGGAAACAAAGTTGCAAAATGTAGAAGATTAATTGGACGAAACAACATGAGAATTTTGTCCTTACCGGAAGAAGAGTAAAAAGGAGACATTTCCAGCTAAGTGGTCAAACTGATATCAGAAGAACTTGACGTGGATATATCACCAGAAGATAGGAGAACGCTAAATACCCACGCCTGGTAATCTTCAAACTGTGGAACTATCGGTCAAAAATAAACATTCTGAGGTCACAGGGGGGAAAGGAGATCAAAATCCACGGCTGGTCCATTCGATTGGTCCAGGACCTGTCTGCTAGGATGAGAGAGACGCAAGGAATACATTCCGATCAGATAGACACTGGAGGAAAAGGGGATCAAGTCTCAGCTCCGCTTCCCGGCAGTGCTGTGGGTATCGAAGTGAATGCAAGGGATGGAATTCATAAGCGTCAGTGAATCCTTAATCAAGCTACAAGAAACCTTCCCAGTTGAAGGAGGATAGCCCCCTGCTCTGAGAAGAGGGCAAAGTAGGAAAAAACGATGAGCGCACTAGGCTACATACAGTGATGCCTAACACCAGTTTATCGTAAATTGAGACTATATCCCCCCCAATACAATCTATACTTTCTCCAAGTAATTTTTTTTCTCTATGAAGTAACGATAGAAGTAGCCGATGCCAATGGGCTACATGGACACTAAAAAGACCATTCAAAAGGGGAAATATAGTGTGTGTGAATGGGAGTGTGAGGGAAGAAGTGAGGGATGGTGAATATGAATATGCATGGGAGAGAATGGGTGTGTGGATACATAGGATGGATGTTGGGGGGGAATAAATGAGAATGGATGAGTAAGTCGATGGATGGGTGTAAGTGTGTCAGAGGTATAATGTTTGGCATCAGAAACTTTTTTTGAAGTATGTGTGGGGTCTCCGCTCATCTCACTTCAGTCTCTCGGTGGACCCACTCTCCCCAAGTAGAGCCCCACCAGCCACTATGCTTTAATTGAATTTACAAAGTAATACAAACTGACCACAATACTTAAGTGACAGTCTTTCTCCAATATATAAATGACATGACCAACAAAATCCAATTTATTACATGGAATGTGCACAGGCTCCATGATGAAAACAACAACAACAAAAAGCATATGGTTCTTGAACACAGAGATTGTCAGCAGATGTGGTTTTCCTGCAAGTGTTACATTTTAAAAAATTATAAGAAATTGAATATTTAAAGAGGAGCTAGGTTGGAGAGGCCTTTGCTGCCACCTACTGTATCAATCTAATTCAATCACATTTATTTATAAAGCCCTTTTTACATCAGCAGATGTCACAAAGTGCTTATACAGAAACCCAGCCTAAAACCCCAAAGAGCAAGCAATGCAATGTAGAAGCATGGTGGCTAGGAAAAACTCCCTAGAAAGGCAGGAACCTAGAAAGAAACCTAGAGAGGAACCAGGCTCTGAGGGGTGGCCAGTCCTCTTCTGGCTATGCCGGGTGGAGATTATAAGAGTACATGGCCATTTAAGGCCAGATTGTTCTTCAAGATGTTCAAATGTTCATAGATGACCAGCAGGGACAAATAATAATCACAGTGGCTGTAGAGGGTGCAACAGGTCAGCACCTCAGGAGTAAATGTCAGTTGGCTTTTCATAGGTCGAGACAGCAGGTATGGTAGAGAGGGGGAGAGGGAGAGAGAGAGCACACGGACCAAGAAGGCCCAGCACACGGACCAAGAAGGCCCAGCACACAGACCAAGAAGGCCGTTTTCTAATGTTGAATTGTACCTTTATATGGGGAAAAATACACATTGATTTCATTGTACAGTGGGGAGAACAAGTATTTGATACACTGCCGATTTTGTAGGTTTTCCTACTTACAAAGCATGTAGAGGTCTGTAATTTTTATCATAGGTACACTTCAACTGTGAGAGACGGAATCTAAAACAAAAATCCAGAAAATCACATTGTATGATTTTTAAGTAATTAATTTGCATTTTATTGCATGACATAAGTATTTGATCACCTACCAACCAGTAAGAATTCCGGCTCTCACAGACCTGTTAGTTTTTCTTTAAGAAGCCCTCCTGTTCTCCACTCATTACCTGTATTAACAGCACCTGTTTGAACTCGTTACCTGTATAAAAGACACCTGTCCACACACTCAATCAAACAGACTCCAACCTCTCCACAATGGCCAAGACCAAAGAGCTGTGTAAGGACATCAGGGATAAAATTGTAGACCTGCACGAGGCTGGGATGGGCTACAGGACAATAGGCAAGCAGCTTGGTGAGAAGGCAACAACTGTTGGCGCAATTATTAGAAAATGGAAGAAGTTCAAGATGACGGTCAATCACCCTCGGTCTGGGGCTCCATGCAAGATCTCACCTCGTGGGGCATCAATGATCATGAGGAAGGTGAAGGATCAGCCCAGAACTACACGGCAGGACCTGGTCAATGACCTGGGACCACAGTCTCAAAGAAAACCATTAGTAACATACTACGCCGTCATGGATTAAAATCCTGCAGCGCACGCAAGGTCCCCCTGCTCAAGCCAGCGCATGTCCAGGCCCGTCTGAAGTTTGCCAATGACCATCTGGTTGATCCAGAGGAGGAATGGGAGAAGGTCATGTGGTCTGATGAGACAAAAATAGAGCTTTTTGGTCTAAACTCCACTCGCCGTGTTTGGAGGAAGAAGAAGGATGAGTACAACCCCAAGAACACCATCCCAACCGTGAAGCATGGAGGTGGAAACATCATTCTTTGGGGATGCTTTTCTGCAAAGGGGACAGGACGACTGCACCGTATTGAGGGGAAGATGGATGGGGCCATGTATCGTGAGATCTTGGCCAACAACCTCCTTCCCTCAGTAAGAGCATTGAAGTTGGGTCGTGGCTGGGTCTTCCAGCATGACAATGACCCGAAACACACAGCCAGGGCAACTAAGGAGTGGCTCCGTAAGAAGCATCTTAAGGTCATGGAGTGGCCTAGCCAGATCCAGACCTGAACCCAATAGAAAATCTTTGGAGGGAGCTGAAAGTCCGTATTGCTCAGCGACAGCCCCGAAACCTGAAGGATCTGGAGAAGGTCTGTATGGAGGAGTGGGCCAAAATCCCTGCTGCAGTGTGTGCAAACCTGGTCAAGACCTACAGGAAACATATGATCTCTGTAATTGCAAACAAAGGTTTCTGTACCAAATATTAAGTTCTGCTTTTCTGATGTATCAAATACTTATGTCATGCAATAAAATGCAAATTAATTACTTAAAAATCATACAATGTGATTTTCTGGATTTTTTTTTTGATTCCGTCTCTCACAGTTGAAGTGTACCTATGATATAAATTACAGACCTCTACATGCTTTGTAAGTAGGAAAACCTGCAAAATCGGCAGTGTATCAAATACTTGTTCTCCCCACTGTATATCCCACCAGGGGCAAATCTGGTGTTTAGATAGAATTCAAGCTAAATTAGATAAAATCCTGACAATAACTATTATTCTAGCAGGTGACTGAAATCATATGTTCGATAAGATTGACAGACGTAGTAACAAAAAATACTAATTCAAGGAGCTTCCAATGAGGCTGAAATATATGCTCTCAACAATTTACTGGGTTCAAAAATCCATGACCTAGTGATATCGGATCATTCTCCGGTATCATGCTTAATTACTCCAACAGAAAATACAATTAGCAACAGAATATGGAGAATGAACAGAGCGCATCTTCAAGACCCGAAATGTATTAAATTCATAAATAAATAAATAAAAACTTTTCCATTACAAATGTAGACATAGATGACAGAGAAAAGCCGACCCCCGATATAATCTGGGTTGCTTTTAAGGCGTACATTAGGGGGAATGATAATCTCATACTCTGTGAAAGTTAAATCTGAGTTAGAAATGTAAATTAAAGGAAAATAAATCCCAATAAATAAAAAAAAGCCCATTAAAAAAAATCTTTACAATGTAAAGAAGAAAATAACATGTCAGAATTTAAGCAGCGATTATATTTTACTTTTGTAGAGCGACTACAGGTTAAACTCAAATAAAGCATACTAATTAATGGCAATTAAACATGGTAAACATCTCTCAGCCCTCACAAAATGAATACACAATTTTAAAAGATAAAGATCAAAATGTGTTAATTAGAAACAATGTGATTTAATGACAATTTTAAAAGCGTCTATGAAAATCGATATAAATCAGAATTAAACAACTGTTGGACTGATCCTACAGCCTTCATAGACTCAACAACCCTGAAGCATTTATCAGCAGACATAAAATAATCACTAAAAGAAAAGATCACCCAAAATGAAATATTAGATACTGTTAAAGCATTTGCGCAGAGAAAAGCACCAGGAATGGATGACTTTCCCATAGAATTCTATTTAACATTTTAGGACAAAGTAGCGCCCCTATTTACACAAATGACAACACACGTCAGTCAATTCAGTGCTTCCTAGTTCTATGTATCAAATAGTTATTTCAGTTATATTAAAACGAGGAAAATCTGGAGAATCCCCTGCTGGTTACAGACCCTTAAGTTTAATAAATTGTGACAATAAAATAATAACAAAGCTCATAAGCAATACAATGGCAAAAATATTACCAGACTTGATACATATCAATCAAACAAGGTTTATTAAAAATAGACACAAATACAAGAACATGTTTCAGTTTAATACATACAATACGCTAAAAAACAAGATATAGATTGATCAATAATGGCTGTTGATGCCGAAAAGTATTTTGACCATCTTGAATGGTCTTTCTATTCAAAACTTTGGAAGCTTTCAACTTTACAGCAAAAAATACAAATAAAAATGACAATATTATATAAATGTCCTAAAGCAAAAATATACACAAATCATACATTATCTGATGAAATGGCTTTAGAAAGGGGCACAAGACAGGATGTCCCCTCTCCCCCCTCCTGTTTGCACTGGCAATTGAACCGATTGCAGAAAGAATTAGACAGGGCTCAAACATAACAGGTATCAGTATTGGTAAACATGAATATAAACTAAACTTATTTGCAGATTATCTCCTGATATATCTGACCACTATTGAAAACTCAATGCCCCCCTTGCTAAAAATATTTTCAGAATACTCTAAAATCTCAGGATATAAAATGAACGTGGAAAACCCCCGAAATAATGGCAATATGAAAAATAATAACTCATGATCTTCAGCAATCCTTTAAGTGGACCACAAAAAATATCAAATACTTAGGATGCTTAATAAGTTACAACAAATATATAAAGATAACTTTGTCCCATTACTCAACAATATGGAAACAGATCTAATTAAATGGAACAATCTTCCCATAAATCTTACAGGTAGAATAAACCTCTTCAGAATGATCTGGCTCCCAAAGTTTGTATATTTATTCTCGGTAATAGCAATTACCCCACCGAAGACATTATTTTAAAAAGTATAATCGGTCATAACAGACTTGAAATGGGCAAATAAAACTCATAAAATAGGAAGATGTAAAACTTTCCTTTTTAAGTCTGAGGGTGTTTTTAACCTTCCAGACTTGGAATTGTATCAACTCGCCACCCACAGCTTTTACTTGCGACCATATAGTTAAATGCACTACAGAAGAACAATGGGTACATATTGAAGATGCGCATGCTCATCTTTTCACTTGTCTATTTTCAAAGGATAAAGCTAAGAACATTAAGAACTTCTTAGTTAAGAACACTATAACAATATGGAAGAAAATTAAACTTATTCTACAAGAGCCAATATCACTCCCTAGAAACACAACCCTATGGAACAATCCTTGGATAGCTTTTCGTAATTCACCGATAAATTGGTCCACATGGAAAACTAAAGGCATAGTAACCGTAAATGTTTTTTTTTTTTAGGGGGTAGATCAGCTTTAATATTGCAGATAGATTGTAACTTCCATCAATGTAATTGTCTGCATCACTTCCAATCCCCCATATATATTTTTTCGCATATACACTACCTTTCAAAAGTTTGGGGTCACTTAGAAATGTCCTTGTTTTCGAAAGAAAAGTATATTTTTTGTCCATTTAAAATAACATCAAATTGATCAGAAATACAGTGTAGACATTGTTAATGTTGTAAATGGCTATTGTAGCTGGAAACGGCTGATTTAAAAAAAAAAATTAATATCTACATAGGCGTACAGAGGCCATTATCAGCAACCATCTGTGTTCCAATGGCATGTTGTGTTTGCTAATCCAAGTTTATCATTTTTAAAGGCTAATTGATCATTAGAAAACCCTTTCGCAATTATGTTAGCACAGCTGAAAAAGTTACTTTCCAACCCCACCACCCCTCCCCTAATTGGAGTAAACTAGTGAACAACAACGCTTAGGCCTCTACTTCCAGCTTATACATACTATATACATTTTATGGACACAGTCAATTTTACAATAGTTCTATTTTGTTAGTTTTTACTCCTGAACTTCATCTACCCTCAACCTCTCCGATCATTTTCATGATGTCCATCCGGTTTGCTTCTATATGCCATATCTTTCAAACTGTGCTCTTTCACAAAAGTTCTTAACCTATAACCTATATACTTATTATGGACATAGTATGTTTTACATTAGTTATCTTGTTGTTATTAGTTGTTATTAGTCCCAACCTTAAGCTCCATTCAACCCCTCCCATTCAACCGTAAATGACTTGGTAATAGGAAATACATTTATTTCCATTACAGAATTCAGAAGCAATTTTAGACTGTCCACTGTAGATATTCTTAAATACATGCAACTTAAAAGTTTCATATCACGAAATTTCGATTTGAAATCTTTTGGACATCAGAGCAATCTTGATGGAATCTTATTTGAGTCAGAAAATGATATTCATATGATGCACTATATATACAAAAGTATCTGGACACCCCTTCAAATTAGTGGATTTGGCTATTTCAGCCACACTCTTTGCTGAGAGGTGTATAAAATTGAGCACACAGCCATGCAATCTCCATAGACAAACATTGGCAGTAGAATGGCCTTACTGAAGAGCTCAGTGACTTTCAACATGGCACCATCATAGAATGCCACCTTTCCAACAAGTCAGTCCGTCAAATTTCTGCTCTGCTAGAGCTGCCCCGGTCAACTGTAAGTGCTGTTATTGTGAACTGGAAATGTCTAGGAGAGACAACGGCTCAGCCTTGAAGTGGTAGGCCACACAAGCTCACAGAATGGGACCGCTGAAGCGTGTAGAAATTGTCTGTCCTCGGTTGCAACACTCACTACAGAGTTCCAAACTGCCTCTGGAAGCAACATCAGCACAATAACTGTTTGTCGGGAGCTTCATGAAATGGGTTTCCATAGCCGAGCAGCCGCACACAAGCCTAAGATCACCATACGTAATGCCAAGTGTCGGCTGGAGTGGTGTAAAGCTCGCCGCCATTGGACTCTGGAGCGGTGGAAACGCGTTCTCTGGAGTGATGAATCACGCTTCACCATCTGGCAGTCCGACGGACGAATCTAGGTTTGGCGGATGCCAGGAGAACGCTACCTGCCCCAATGCATAGTGCCAACTGTAAAGTTTGGTGAAAGAGGAATAATGGTCTGGGACTGTTTTTCATGGTTCGGGCTCCTTAGTTCCAGTGAAGGGAAATCTTAATGCTACAGCATACAATGACATTCTAGATGATTCTGTGCTTCCAACATTGTGACTACAGTTTGGGGAAGGCCCTTTCCTGTTTCAGCAAGACAGTGCCCCCGTGCACAAAGCGAGGTCCGTACAGAAATGGTTTGTCGAGATCGGCGTTGAAGAACTTGACTGGCCTGCACAGAGTCCTGACCTCAACCCCATCAAACACCTTTGGGATGAATTGGAATGCCGACTGCGAGCCAGGCCTAATCGATAAACACCAGTGCCCGATCTCACTAATGTTCTTGTGGCTGAATGGAAGCAAGTCCCCGCAGCAATGTTCCAACATCTAGTGGAAAGCCTTCCCAGAAGAGTGGAGGCTGTTATAGCAGCAAAGGGGGGACCAACTACATATTAATGCCATGAATGAGATGTTTGACGAGCAGGTGTCCACATACTTTTGGTCATGTAGTGTAGGTAAGATATACAAAACTTTGCAGAGAGCCTATCCAACTGACAATCTCTTAGAAAAAAATATATAAACTATTGGAACCAAGACTTTAAAATAACTGATATTGGCACAAGCTGGAGGGAATGTTGGAACATAACTAACGAAACTACAGTTAACGAAAATGTACACTTAATCCAGTATAAACTAATGTATAGAATTTATACACATTTTACAGCACAATGGAGTCCATGTCTTAAGTGTAAAACTAACAATGACTCAATCCATGCCTTCTGGGAATGCTATAAAGTCCGAAAGTTATGGGTGGCGTTAGAAAGTTGGCTATCAGAAGTATTACAATGTAAATGTACTTTTAATCCGTCTGTCTGCATATTTCAAGCATATGAGTGAGCAGTGAGCAGTGAGATTCCCGACGGGTTGGACGATACTTTTCTTATCAATCATCTTGACAAAACATATACTTAAACTCAATGGAAAGGTAAAATGCTTTATTATCTAAATGTTGAAAGTGTGTGGGCGACGGAGAGAAACAAAATGGGGGGGGGAGTTTGGGTAGGTCCGATGTCGTTGATGTTTGTGAGCATCTGTATGCTGTCGTTTTTATGTGTAGGTTTTGTGTTATAAAATAAAATAAGAGAGTGACTTAGAAAACAAATGATCTAGGAGCAGCAGGTAGCCTAGCAGTTAAGTTCGTTGGGCTGGTAACCAAAAATGTGCTGGTTCGATTCCCCGAGCCAACTTGGTGTCGATGTCCCCTTGAGCAAGGCACTTAACCCTAATTGCTCCAGGGTCGCCATCTATAAATGGCAGATCCCTGGCCGTGACCCCACTCTCTGAGGGTGTCTCAGGGGGAGTGGAATATGCGAAAAACAAATGTCCAATTCACATGTGTATAATACACACTTGTACATGAAATGGGACAAATGTGAGCACCTAATTATTAGGATCTAATGTCTTACATTTCTACATCTTGTGAACAAATCTCTTTGTGAAGTCATTGGGGAGTCATAGGCCATCACTCTGCTAATCTGCAGTGCCACCTGCTGGAAAGAACAATGAATGTTTATATTTCTACCTCCTGATGTGGCCATTCCACGTTGCCTGTCAGAGCTGGCCAGTCCAGACCATAGTGGATGCATGCCATGCACCTGTGGTTGTTGAAATTACAGCTCACAAGATGTTGGTCTCTCTTTCCAGAAAGTACAACACCATCACAGCCTCAGAACAGCGACAACAGTACAAGCAGGATTTCTGTGCAGAGTACGATGAGTACAGGGCCCTGCACGACCGGATCGGTACTATCACTGAGATGTTTGTTCAGCTGGGTTCCAAGATAAACACACTGTCCCCCGGTACACAGGAATACAAGGTATGAGCAAGGAACTGACATCACTTCCACACACACCACAAAACACTTCTGGTTAAACAGTTGAAGACCTGGCTTCATGTACTTTCAAGGATTTACTAAATGTCTTGTATTTTTCCACCCTTACAGCTCATGGAGGAACAAATACTGCAGAAATATAGAAAGTATAAGAAAGTAAGTAATGCATGAGCAGCAAATATCATGTCATTATTGTATAGCCTGTCTTATCTACTGTAGCCTATATGCCTGTATGGATATCACAAATAACTTTAACTGATACCAGTGATATTAATCTAATTAGAATCGGATCAACTTTTCCCATATACAGTGGGGGAAAAAAGTATTTAGTCAGCCACCAATTGTGCAAGTTCTCCCACTTAAAAAGATGAGAGGCCTGTAATTTTCATCATAGGTACACGTCAACTATGACAGACAAAATGAGAAAAGAAAATCCAGAAAATCACATTGTAGGATTTTTTATGAATTTATTTGCAAATTATGGTGGAAAATAAGTATTTGGTCAATAACAAAAGTTTCTCAATACTTTGTTATATACCCTTTGTTGGCAATGACACAGGTCAAACGTTTTCTGTAAGTCTTCACAAGGTTTTCACACAATGTTGCTGGTATTTTGGCCCATTCCTCCATGCAGATCTCCTCTAGAGCAGTGATGTTTTGGGGCTGTCGCTGGGCAACACGGACTTTCAACTCCCTCCAAAGATTTTCTATGGGGTTGAGATCTGGAGACTGGCTAGGCCACTCCAGGACCTTGAAATGCTTCTTACGAAGCCACTCCTTCGTTGCCTGGGCGGTGTGTTTGGGATCATTGTCATGCTGAAAGACCCAGCCACGTTTAATCTTCAATGCCCTTGCTGATGGAAGGAGGTTTTCACTCAAAATCTCACGATACATGGCCCCATTCATTCTTTCCTTTACACGGATCAGTCGTCCTGGTCCCTTTGCAGAAAAACAGCCCCAAAGCATGATGTTTCCACCCCCATGCTTCACAGTAGGTATGGTATTCTTTGGATGCAACTCAGCATTCTTTGTCCTCCAAACACGATGAGTTGAGTTTTTACCAAAAAGTTCAATTTTGGTTTCATCTGACCATATGACATTCTCCCAATCCTCTTCTGGATCATCCAAATGCACTCTAGCAAACTTCAGACGGGCCTGGACATGTACTGGCTTAAGCAGGGGGACACGTCTGGCACTGCAGGATTTGAGTCCCTGGCGGCGTAGTGTGTTACTGATGGTAGGCTTTGTTACTTTGGACCCAGCTCTCTGCAGGTCATTCACTAGGTCCCCCCCGTGTGGTTCTGGGATTTTGCTCACCGTTCTTGTGATCATTTTGACCCCACGGGGTGAGATCTTGCGTGGAGCCCCAGATCGAGGGAGATTATCAGTGGTCTTGTATGTCTTCCATTTCCTAATAATTGCTCCCACAGTTGATTTCTTCAAACCAAGCTGCTTACCTATTGCAGATTCAGTCTTCCCAGCCTGGTGCAGGTCTACAATTTTGTTTCTGGTGTCATTTGACAGCTCTTTGGTCTTGGCCATAGTGGAGTTTGGAGTGTGACTGTTTGAGGTTATGAACAGGTGTCTTTTATACTGATAACAAGTTCAAACAGGTGCCATTAATACAGGTAATGAGTGGAGGACAGAGGAGCCTCTTAAAGAAGAAGTTACAGGTCTGTGAGAGCCAGAAATCTTGCTTGTTTGTAGGTGACCAAATACTTATTTTCCACCATAATTTGCAAATAAATTCATAAAAAATCCTACAATGTGATTTTCTGGATTTTTTTTTCTTCTCATTTTGTCTGTCATAGTTGACGTGTACCTATGATGAAAATTACAGGCCTCTCTCATCTTTTTAAGTGGGAGAACTTGCACAATTGGTGGCTGACTAAATACTTTTTTCCCCCACTGTACTACATGCCCCTCTGCCTTGACCATGTCACCATAATGCCAGCTCTCTGACACCCCTCTGCCTTGTCTTTGCAGAAGTTCCCTGGTTACCGGGAAGAGAAGAAGCGATGCGAGTATCTGCATCAGAAACTTTCCCACATCAAAGGTCTGATCCTGGACTATGACCGTACCCAGGCCCCTTCATAGTGACTGGCCTGCACCCTGCTGCCCCAGGGTGTTACTGTATCAATGGTCCAAAAGACTCCCCGTGGACCAAATGACTGCCCAGCCAAGCCTGGGTCCTGGAGTGACCTGGAATCACATGAATCACACATTCACTTTACTCCTCCCAGTGTTGATGGGAGAGGGGAGCGATGTTGTCTTATATGAAGTGGGCCAAGACCAGCAACTCGTGAGCAAATAAAACCCTTTAATGTTTTCGTTGTTGAGGGCGAGTGTTGTAATGACTGGAATTTGTTGTGGCGCATAAATCATAAGATGACACAACTTAAGCCAAATTCCTTTTTCTACCCATAATGCAAAATGTACATGAACTCTCCTGCCCAAATGCTTTTAACGTTTGGTCTATTGTCATGACTACACACAAAGGCATATTGGTTTGATGGTACAATCATAAGGACAGATGACAACAAATGCTCTTCATACCCAGTCTTATATCAATGCTATATTTAAGTACCCAGTACAATTTGTGGTTTGCTGTTTCACTGAATGTCTAGATGTAAAATGGTATATCAAAATAATGATATAAAATCTTGATTCCTATAGAGAGGGTTGTAATCACTGGATTAAGATTAGTGAAAGATGGAAGATATTTAATGTTCTGTGGAAATATCTTAGACCTGAATTCTAGGCCATATCCCTGCCATTGTTGATGTCCCAGGCAGAATACAAATGAGGTAGACTATGTATGCAGAACTGCTGAACAGCTGCTATTAAGAAGAAGATTATTGTAACTGTAAAACGGTAGGAGTGGTTTCAGGTATTGATACATAATTAAACAACAATACAAAATTACAAAGAAAAATACTGTACATGATTTGACAATTAGCCAAGACATTAACAAAAAACGTGTTTGGTAAATGCTCCAATTGGTCACAATATTAAGTACACTTGAACTTGTTGTTCATTTCAATCAGTATTGATAAGGCTCTATTATTTGCGTAGACTTTTTCTACTTTTCACATGATAAACAGAAAACATCTACAACTATTGATAGTGTTAATCATTAGAACCTTTGAAACGTATATCTCATTCTATAACCACACTGTTTGTTACAGAAACATTTCACAAATGTTTTAAAGCGCTGGAGAAATACTGCCTTCTAGGCGATGTCACTGCCATTGGTGAAGACCCAGGCAGAGTACAAAATGTAGACTATCTAGAAAATGCAGTAGACTATGTATGCTGAACAGCAGCTATTAAGAGGAATATTGTAACTGTAAAAAGGTAGGAGTGGCCTAAACATAATGTTCTGTGGAAATGTCTTAGACCTCTATGAACATGAATTTAACTGTTTGTGCTGATAATTGATCTCTTTGTTAAAGTTAATGAGACAGTGCATGTCATTAATCGGACATGCCAGTCAAACATCCTATACATCTGCCTCTGACCCAAACATCACATTCTGTCTGTGGTTCATGTTGGCAGTAATTAAGGCATTCTGCTTCATCAAATATGGGCAAGGGGAACTGCCCCCTGACATGTGTAGGATAGAGGAAAGTGCCATCATAGTCATACAGTATACTCCCATGTTTCTGTTTAAAACACTACATTGTTACTGAAAGAACACTATTCTGAATAAGAACTGCAATCCAACTCCAAGAGCATAATTAGTAGAAGATTTGTCAAGATTGTTGTGGCATTCTATTACCTACTTATCCTTCTGGATAAATGGTTCTCATTGTTTGAGCCAGTATGCTCTGACCTTTGATGGTAATAAAGTTCATACAATTTTAACAAATCTTTTATTACCTCGATCAATAGTCCATTACATTTGTGAGACTGGGTGGAATACCAGATCATTTAACAGTACTTCATGAAGCCCTTTTTATAAGCTTGTGCTTGTGTATCAGTCCAGCAAGAAACATAGGTTTGTGTCCATGCAGTGATGAAAAGTAATGCCTTACAGCTTCTGGTGTCTGCTGATTTCAACCTGATTTAGGGCCTCAGAAATAAGATTGTCCATCCAGTAGATCAGAGATGAATCGTAGTTCAAAGATGAGCTCTCACAGATCTATTTTCTGACGTGTGTGAACTTCTTCACTCTTGCTGTCGACACTGCTTTGTAGGAAAATACTGTGCTAACCGGTGGTATTTCATTGTGTTGCTGTAGCAGTTCACTAGATTTCACCTACACAAAACTATATATAGATTGCCAAGATAGGACAGTTTATTTTCAGTTTGAAACAGTGAATGTTCCATTCCAACATATGGATGTATTGGAGTAAATGCCTTTCAACAAACTGGACCACATTAACTTAACCTCGCTGGATGTACCATCACCTGGGATTTCATACAGTTCATTATCTGTGGCTTGAAGATATATATAACACACACACACACACAGTACCAGTAAGACGTTTGGACACACTTACTCATTCAAGGGTTTTTCTTTATTTTTAGTATTTTCTACATTGTAGAATAGTAGTAGAGTAATTGTAGAATAATAGTGAAGACATCAAAACTATGAAATAACACATATGGAATCATGTAGTAACCAAAAAAGTGTTAAACAAATCTAAATATATTTTATATTTGAGATTCTCCAAAGTAGCCACCCTTTGCCTTGATGACAGCTTTGGACACTCTTGGCATTCTCTCAACCAGCTTCACCTGGAATGCTTTTCCAACAGTCTTGAAGGAGTTCCCACATGCTGAGCACTTGTTGGCTGCTTTTCCTTCACTCTGCAGTCCAACTCATCCCAAACCATCTCAATTGGGTTAAGGTCGGGTGATTGTGGAGGCCAGGTCATCTGATGCAGCACTCCATCACTCCTTCTTGGTCAAATAGCCCTTAAACAGCCTGGAGGTGTGTTGGGTCATTGTCCTGTTGAAAAACAAATGATAGTCCCACTAAGCCCAAACCAGATAGGATGGCGTATCGCTGCAGAATGCTGTGGTAGCCATGCTGGTTAAGTGTGTCTTGAATTCTAAATAAATCACAGACAGTGTCACCAGCAAGCACCCCCACACCATCACACCTCCTCCTCCATGCTTCACGGTGGGAACCACACATGCGGAGATCATCCATTCACCTACTCTGCGTCTCACAAAGACATGGCGGTTGGATCCAAGAATCTCCAATTTGGACTCATCAGACCAAAGGACAGATTTCCACCGGTCTATTGTCCATTGCTAGTGTTTCTTGGCCCAAGCAAGTCTCTTATTATTATTGGTGTCCGGATTGATTGACCTTCATGTCATAAAGTAATGATGGACTGTCATTTCTCTTTGCTTATTTGAGCTGTTCTTGCCATAATATGGACTTAGCCCTATTTGGTAAAATACCATCTTCTGGATACCACCCCTACCTTGTCACAACACAACTGATTGGCTCAAATGCATTAAGAAGGAAATAAATTCCACAAATTAACTTTTAAGAAGGCACACCTGTTAATTGAAATGCATTCCAGGTGACTACCTCATGAAGCTGGTTGAGAGAATGCCGAGAGTGTGCAAAGCTGTCAAGGCAAAGGGTGATTACTTTGAAGAATCTCAAAATATATTTGGATTTGTTTAACACTTTTTTGGTTACTACATGATTCCATATGTGTTATTTCATAGTTTTGATGTCTTCACTATTATTCTACAATGTAGAAAATAGTAAAAATTAAAGAAAAACCCTGGAATGAGGTGTGTCCAAACTATACAGTGCCTTCGGAAAGTATTCAGACCCCTTGACTTTTTCCACATTTTGTTAAGTTACAGCCTTATTGTAAAATGAAATCTACACACAATACCCCATAATGACAAAGCAAAAACAGGTTTTTAGACATTTTTGCAGATGTATTAAAAATAAAAATAAACATACTTTATTTACATAAGTATTCAGACCCTTTGCTATGATACTCGAAATTGAGCTCAGGTGCATCCTGTTTCCATTGATCATCCTTGATGTTTCTAGAACTTGATTGGAGTCATACCTGTGGTAAATTCAATTGATTGGACATGATTTTGAAAGGCACACACCTGTCTATATAAGGTCCCACAGTTGACAGTGCATGTCAGAGCAAAAACCAAGCCATGAGGTCGAAGGAATTGTCCGTAGAGCTCCGAGACAGGATTGTGTCGAGGCACAGATCTGGAGAAGGGTACCAAAACATTTCTGCAGCATTGAAGGTCCCCAAGAACACAGTGGCCTCCACCATTCTTAAATGGAAGACATTTCCTAGAGCTGGCCGCCCGGCCAAACAGAGCAATTAGGGGAGAAGGGCCTTGGTCAGGGAGGTGACCAAGAACCCGATGGTCACTCTGACAGAGCTCTAGAGTTCTTCTGTGGAGATGGGAGAACCTTCCAGAAGGACAACCATCTCTGCAGCACTCCAATCAGGCCTTTATGGTAGAGTGGCCAGATGGAAGCCACTCCTCAGTAAAAGGCACATGACAGCCCGCTTGGCGTTTGCCAAAAGGCATCTAAAGACTCTCAGACCATGAGAAACAAGATTCTCTGGTCTGATGAAACCAAGATTCAACTCTTTGGCCTGAATGCCAAGCGTCACGTATGGAGGAAACCTGGCACCATCCCTACGTCGAAACATGGTGGTGGCAGCATCATGCTGTGGGGGTGTTTTTCAGCGGCAGGGACTGGGAGACTAGTCAGGATCAGGGCAAAGATGAATGGAACAAAGTATAGAGGGATCCTTGATGAAAACCTGCTCCAGAGCGAAGGTTCACCTTCCAACAGGACAACAACCCTAAGCACACAGCCAAGACAACGCAGGATTGGCTTCGGGACAAGTCTCTGAATGTCCTTGAGTGGCCCAGCCAGAGCCCGGACTTGAACCCAATTGAACATCTCTGGAGAGATCTGAAAATAGCTGTGCAGCAACGCTCCCCATCCAACCTGACAGCGCTTGAGAGGATCTGCAGAGAAGAATGGGAGAAACTCCCCAAATACAGAGGTGCCATGCTTGTAGTGTCATACCCAAGAAGACTCTAGGCTATAATTGCTGCCAAAGGTGCTTCAACAAAGTACTGAGTAAAGGGTCTGAATACATATGTAAATGTGATATTTCTGTTTTTTATTAGTAATGTTTTTGCTTTGTCATTATGGGGTATTGTGTGTAGATTGAGGGAAAAAAACAATTTAATCAATTTTTGAATAAGGCTGTAACCTAACAAAATGTGGAAAAAGTCAAGGGGTCTGAATACTTTCCGAAAGCACTGTGTGTGTGTGTGTGTGTGTAATATATATATATATATATATATATATATATATATATATATATATATATATATATATATATTCAGAGACAGTGACTACTCCTAAACAGTATTGAAGTCAATATGACTGTCTGTGTACACTGTCTTGCTACTTAATTGCTGTCTTAAGATGGGTGTAAATAGGAAGATAAGAGTTCATTTTGCCTTAACATACCCATCACACATTTCCATGTCTCTGATAAATTTTTTTATCTGCACATATGCAGATGTTTCAGGATCATGTATTTTAGTTCACTTATTTTTAGGTTTAAGGAATTGCTGAATTTAAGTTAATGGATGTTTTCAATATTGTGTGTTATGTCAGAGCATTTTTTAAGTGTTAGAGTACAATGTTGATGTATTCCTCCTCTACCATGTGAGTCCTTAGTCTTGCTAACATCAGTGAGTCACAGCTTGCTGTGTAGTCACGCGTCAGCCAGGCTAATGAGTGTCCGTATCGCGGAAATTCAACGTTCCAGCATGATTGAAATGTAAAGGCAATGTTCCCGCGTCAGCGGAGACTGCATTCACAGTAATCGCTGCATATTGAAATTCAACGTTACAGCACGATTGAAATTTAAAGGCAATGTTCCAGCATTAGTGGAGACTGTATTTAAGGGTAATTGCTGCATATGTCAGCTCAACCAGAAATTACCTTTACATTTCTATCACGCAGCCTGTAACGCTTCAGCGATACAGATTAAATAGAGCCCCTAATCCTTTTGTGTTTGTCATAGGTTAATTTCTGTTCATTTTCCTCATCCATATGAGTGGTCTGTGGATCTTTTTGATAATCATGAACAGAGTACAAAAAATAATTGTGATTGTGTTAAGGGCCTTTTCTCATCCAATACAATTCTGCACCACTGTCACAAACCACCTGGTTCTAGCGCTATGTATAAGTGTCTGAAAGGTCTGTCAGAAGTGCTTGACTCAACTAGATTCATCCCTGACATGTAAATGTCGGGAGTTCTTCTGTCACAGTTTGGTGAATTTTTTTATTGTTGAATTCTAAATGTCCTAAATGAAATGTATGCTACTGTGGTATTCTGGAAAGCACATGATCAGATATGAGACCAGCATAGACCACTGTCTCTTTGTGTGCAGTATTGGACTGAGCCAGAGGCTGGTCATCTGAATAAGTGCTAATTGTGATATATGCAGAGTTAGCTAGGTGCCTTCTAATAGGAAAATCTGAGTCACATTGGTGTTTACATAATGTTCATATCTATCATAATTGAGATTATTGCATAACATGCAGTTGAAACCAAATGTATGCACTCAATTTATTGGTCCCTAAATTGTATTTTTCATGTGTAGGGCTACAGATTTGTGGCTAAAGGTCCTTAACTCTTGACACCCACAATGTGCTCTTGAACGTTAATCTGCATACTGCTTACAAATCAAACAACTCTAGGATTATTTTAAGGTAATTGTTTTGCTTTGGCTGTTGCGTTTACTTTGTTGATATTGGTAAATTAAATGTCTCAATAGAAATGTGAAATTAAATCTCTTGTCCTGTATAAGTCACTTCAGTCTACCTATGAGAACAAATTTGTGTAACTATTTATTGCTTTTAATGTTTTCTTTTTTTGGTTCCTCCTTTGCACAATTTTCTCAGTCTATTAAAGGCAGACAAAAAGCCTCTCCTTGGCAAAAGGGAAATGGAATATATATTTTTGCAATTTTCAGTGGGGGATGCTTTATCACCACCTGTTCCTCTAGAAAAAGCCTACAAAATGTATTGTCTCTGTAAAAATAAAGTATAATGCTCTTTTCATCAAGTATTGAGTTTTTAAAAATTCCTATATTTTCTTAAGGTGGCGATGTTGCAGCACTTTTATTGGAATTCCTTGCACCACAAACTGATATTATAGGCCATCTACATCATCTTGAATAGTGACTGTACATCACACAGTTCTCTACATTAGTCAAAATGTCAATGTAGTTTAGATAAAATCAATTAAGCAAAGGACAAATATTCACCATGTTTGAATTCTGCATCCCTCAAGATGCACTTATTTTCCAGATCCTTGAGACATTTTCCAAATCATCAAAATAACCTTGGTTATTGTCTTATAATGCAATAATGGATTACTTTGAACTTTTGCAATCTAATAAAAAAGCGCATTTCAACCCCAAATTATCATCCATCTACTTTCAGTGTTTCAATATGTTTCAGTCCCATGGGCCCCATTCATCAAACATGCTTGATTTTTAACTTTGTTCAACTCGGGACTTCAGATAATTATAACTTTACAACTGCATTGTGAATTATAGCATACGTCAATGGAATCTATTTGATTATTCAACAGGTTTGATCAAATTCAAACCATTTTGTTACATTGCATTATGCATAGAAATCTACTGTATTAATAAGGCTCTTCCATTATGGAATACATTATTTGCATAGACTTTTTGTACTTTCCTCATGATAAATAGAAAACATCTACTGATTAGTGTTAATCATTAGAACCTTACATCTCATTCTATAACAGCGCTGGAGAAATACTGACTTCTAGGCCATATCCCTGCCATTGTTGATGTCCCTGGCAGAATACAAAATGTAGACTATGTATGCTGAACAGCATCTATTAAGAGGAAGATTATAACTGTAAACAGGTAGGCGTGGCCTAAACATCAGTGTTTCAGGTATTGATACATAGTTAAACAACAATACAAAATTAAAGAAATACTGTACATGATTTGACAATTAGACAAAACATTAACAAAATTGTTTGGTAAATGCTCCAATTGGTCACAATCTTAAGTACACTTGAATTGTTCATTTCAATCTGTTATATGCTACATCATAAGGGCCTTATTTCCAAAGTGAATGCTTCCTTTTATCAATTGCACAGGTAGTGCAAATTCACATTATTATACAAAGTGGCCTTGGAATCATAAAGACATACAGGAGACAGTGCTGGTGGGCTTGGATTAGTGTGGTAATGCTGAATCACGCAACTCATGATCCGTCAAGTTATTTAGTGAAAGCATTATGGCACCCACCTACAGTGCTCTACGTTCAATCAAACACTAGTAAACAAAGTTGACTAAGATCCCTGTCCAGTCTATTCTGTCTTTGTGATTCCTAAACTACTGCAAAGTTTCCTTTATAATATATTAATTTAGAAATGTCTAAAAAGGTACATATGTATCCACCTATGAGCTGTTGTTGGTCCTAACAGTAATCATCGGCTACTCATAAGTGTTTGCCCTTTAAGCTCCTAACTGCTATCTGAAGGGGTTGCTGTCATCACTGAACTTCTGCTAACATGCAGCTTCCCCTGAAGTGACATTTAAAGTAGGATAGTACCCCTGAAAGATTCTGTCTCACCAGTGTTTGACTATAAACCTTAGTCCTGGCATCTGCCCATTGTACTGTGTATGGCTTCTCTTCATTTCATAATTCTAGCTCCTTTCCTTTTCCTTCAACTCTAGGTTACGGTTGGATTTTCAAACTGGGGTGCAAGACTGACACTATCCCTAAGATAGAGGAAATCAGCCCACAAAAGCCCACCACTCCTGGGTTTGACCGGTACACACCCAGCCTGTCCAGTGGAATGAAAAGATCACAAATGTTTTTCAGTGTGTCAAGGGCAACCGAGGGATGGCTTTTAAGACTCTCGAAGAGCAGGAACAGAAAAGCATCCAGTTGAGGAACAATAACAGTAGCCACATCAGGGCTGTCGTTGAGGTGCTGATCCATTTTCTGTTGAAACTGCCTATCTCTGGTTCTCTGAACCATAGTCTGGGTGATTACGTAAACATCTCTGGTCAGACTCATAACCAGGGACAGGAAGTAGCAACGAGAGGCATTCAAGCTCCAGCGCTCCTTGTCAATACCAGGGACAAGGCCAACATTCCTGGCCCAGAGCACATTGTCGCAGATAAAGTAAAGGGCGCGGTTGAGGTTGGCCACAGTAAGGCAGAGGCGCAGCACAGGGTCAGAGAGCTGCAAGGTTCGCTTGGCAGCGTCAATGGAATTCACAGTGTTCCCTAGTCTGAACACTGAAACAAAGAACAAAATACAGAATTCAGCACATGCTCATGAATGAAAATAGTTATCAAGTAGGCTACATTTGACTGATCGTTGAACCAAATATTTGTCAGCACAAAACTAGAGAGCTTCTTTCCAGGCATAGACCTTCAGCTTTCCTATATGACCTGGGGGAATTACTGCTTATGTAACTTAACTGTCCATGTCTTATGCAATTGCAGAAGCAGCCTAGTGAGCCTACTCTTCCAAATGGTTGAGGGTCTGATACCCAAAATGTTCTCCACATAAAGCCATCCAATAATAATTAGCCTACAGCATGTTTCAAAAACACTTGTCCTACCGGTTAGTTAGCTACAGTATGTCCCTGGGGAGTGTAGTAGTTGGTGGTGGTGAAGGTTGTACAAACTCACATTTCCTTCCAGAACTCATGTTGGACTCCAGACTCTGCAGCTTGACAACAAGCTCTTTCCTTGCAGAATTCTTGCGAAGCAAATACTTCGACAAGGCACATGCATATTGGGTTGTCCTGAAATATAAGCATTAGACATAATGGCCTTTAAACACACATCTCAGCAGGACAGCAACTATATGTGTAGCTAGTAACGTTAGACTGAAAAGGAGATCATCATACAAACTAAACTGATCTGACTTGCTAGATTGACAGACAGCAAGCTACATTAGCAAAGAGATGTAACTTGTTGCAGCAGAAATGAATGATGGATAACATTGGCATTAGTTAGCTAATTAAGGTTGGAATTATACTCAACTTTTAAATCATGAGTTAGCTACTGTAGACAGCTAGCTTGCTACTAAATAAGCCGATTTAGCTAGCTATCTCGCTAACTTACCAATGACATACCTGAAAATACGATCCCTTCCTTGACTTTGATTTGTGAACTTAACAAAAGACTCCATTGCGACCAGTGGCTTGTTGTTTCAAACAGCAGATAAAATGGAACAAAACGTACAACTTGTAGACAACCCAGGCAGCCTAGCCGAGTCTAAAGTAAGGCAACTGCATAGAAATAGATAGAGGACTCATCTTTGTATCTGTGCTATTTTAGGGTCTGTGGCAGCAAAGGCAATCTCAATTTTGAAGTAGAAGGTTTTCTTCTTCACGATTGGCTGGTCCCTCCTGATGGCCCAGTTGGACATTACTCCAACATGGTCACCAGGAGAGATACGCCAATAAAGTTGGATGTCCCACCCAGTTTACTACTACATTAAAATGGTGGACGCCCTCAATGGCATTCTTCATGCTAACACAGCCTTTTGGCCGCTATCATTCTCTATGGGCAACTGCTCTCATATCATAGATAGCTAGCTTTGGTTTCAGTACGGACGGTTTTGCAGACGGACAAGTGAGTTTGGCGAGCGCCTCTTTCGAATACTTATTAACATCGTTTATTATTTCCTTACTTGCAGTAAGATCCACTGATCTTACACGAGTAATATGTAACAAAACAACTAAATTAGGCATAGTAATAACATGGTTCAACAGGAATCAACAATAATGATAGGCATGGAAGTACTTACATATTCATCTCACATTAATTACATTAATTTGAATACAAAGTACAGACAACATTAGAATGAAAGAAAACATTTATTTCAAAACAAATAAAACACAAGAAGGGACGTTCAACATGTGGCTCCAAGTGAAGGTAGATGTTAGCTTGGCTTTGATTTTTAGTTGTATCTACATATACATTATATATGAACATGTAATCACCATAAATTATGTTCATACCACAGTATGAAAATATATCCAATCATAACCATTTTATCCTGAACAACTACCCTCAAATGTTCCCTTATAGCCACAGAACCAAGCGACAGAAATCCTTAGTTATATTTTAACATAGTACCTATGTTAAAAATAGAACACAAGTAAACATGGTATGATAATAAACATACTATTTTGTTATGTTATTTATGCCCTGTAACTGTATGCTTTCACATTATGAGTTTTCTCACTTTTTCTTCATTTAGCAGTGAGATGCATAGCTTACATTAATGAAAAGATATCTGCAAACGTAATATCCTCATATAGTAAGTTATGCAATCCTAACCATTGGCCAGCAACCCTGAAATGTTCTGAGCCACTCAGAAATTCCTTCACATAGCTTCAAATAGCGTTGTGATAGTGATAGTCTTTTTTCTTCAAGGTTAAAAGGTTATGTCCTTCCTCATCTGGAAGGAGTTCTGCCTCCTTGTTTTAAGACCTGTTTCAGTGCCTCAGGTGGACTTCTGCCCACCGGTTCCACAGCCCCACACATGGCCTACAGTGTATGTGCCGTATGCAGGGCCAAAGGAACCTGGTGTGCTACCCTTGGGAGTAGCCTGACTGTACACTATAAAAAGTCATTATACTAATAATCTTCACCACCATCATCATGGTCTTTGTAACCACCTTCATATTTTTCGTCATAATCATCATCTTCCTCTTCATCCTGCTCATCTGTGGTCGTCTGCAGATAGAACATGAAGTAGATAATTTATTTATCAGTTATGCCGTGTGTGTGAGAGATCCTTTATCACGTGATATTGACTGTGCATTTGAGTGAGAATGATACAACTGATCACTTTTACAAAATATCTAATTTAAAATGAAACAGTATTTTGTAGCAATACAATGTAATACAGTATAAGTAGTTATGTGTTGCTTGCATATATTGCACTGTTCCTACAGTAGAAGTTGTCATTAATGCAATCAAAAAACATCAAGCTTACCATAATGGCGTTCAGCAGAGGACTGCAGGACTGAGGAGAGTGAGCAGTGGGTGGATTTTATACTGCAGGGTAGAGACAAAGCCTGAGTCTCCACCTCCCCTGTGAAGTGAAACTCAGACTGACTTTTCTGGAAACAAAACTGATGGGAAAGAAGAAGGGGTGTGTCTCAGTGAAGCGCGACTGAGCCCAGTGCATACTAAACATGCACACAGACGCCCATGTACACACACACACACACACACTCCTATGGATCTGCTGGAAAACCCCTGACACCTCTCCTAGAAAACCCCTGACACAACTGATATGGAGCTAGTGGAGCCAATACATCCTCTACTCTGTTGGCTGTGTGTACAGGCTGGTGTTTACTGCATTATTGTCAGCTGGAGGGATACAAACAACTGGAAGGTGGAAATGAGAGGTGTATTTGTACCAACTCTTATCCTTTACCAGTGCTAAAAGGCCTTTAGCACAATACGCTACGAAACATTTGAAACTATGGTCAGAGAAATAGCTTACATAGGCATATATATTATTTTCTTTAGAAAGTTACACTGTACATTATCTGATGATGAATATTGTGTTATTATCAAATATGTGTAATTGCACTTTGCATTCCTTTGTAATTATTTATTTCCTCTGGACATACAGTGCCTTCGGAAAGTATTCAGACCGCTACACTTTTTCCACATTTTGTTACGTTACAGACTTATTGTAAAATGAATTAAATAAAACAATTTCCTCATCAATCTACACACAATACCTCATAATGACAAAGCGAAAACAGGTTTTTAGAAATGTTTGCAAATTTATTACAAATAAAAAACAGAAATACCTTATTTACTTAAGTGTTCAGACCCTTTGCTATGAGACTCAAAATTGAGCTCAGGTGCATCCTGTTTCGATTGATCATCCTTGAGATGTTTCTACAACTTGATTGGAGTCCACCTATGGTAAATTCAATTGATTTGACATATATAAGGTCCCACAGTTGACAGTGCATGTCAGAGCAAAAACCAAGCCATGAGATCGAAGGAATTGTCCGTAGAGCTCCGACACAGGACTGTGTCGAGGCAGAGATCTGGGGAAGGGTACCAAAAAATTTCTGTAGCATTGAAGGTCCCCAAGAACACAGTTCATTCTTCACCGCCTGGACAAACTAAGCAATCGGGGGAGAAGGGCCTTGGTCAGGGAGGTAACCAAGAACCCGATGGTCATTCTGACATGGCTCCAGAGATGGGAGAACCTTCCAGAAGGACAACCATCTCTGCAGCACTACACCAATCAGGCCTTTATGGTAGAGTGGCCAGACGGAAGCCACTCCTCAGTAAAAGGCACATGACAGCCCGCTTGGCGTTTGCCAAAAGGCATCTAAAGACTCTCAGACCATGAGAAACAAGATTCTCTGGTCTGATCAAACCAAGATTGAACTCTTTGGCCTGAATGCCAAGCGTCACGTCTGGAGGAATCCTGGCACCATCCCTACGGTGAAGCATGGTGGTGGCAGCATCATGTTGTGGGGATGTTTTTCAGCGGCAGGGACTGGGAGACTAGTCAGGATTGAGAGAAAGATGAACGGAGCAAAGTACAGAGAGATCCTTGATGAAAACCTGCTCCAGAGTGCTCAGGACCTCAGACTGGGGCAAAGGTTCACCTTCCAACAGGACAACGACCCTAAGCACACAGCCAAGATAACGCAGGAGTGGCTTTGGGACAAGTCTATGAATGTCCTTGAGTGGCCCAGCCAGAGCCCGGACTTGAACCCGATCGAACATCTCTGGAGAGACCTGAAAATAGCTGTACAGCGACGCTCCCCATCCAACCTGACAAAGCTTGAGAGGATCTGCAGGGAAGAATGAAAGAAACTCCCCAAATACAGGTGTGCCAAGCTTGTACCGTCATACCCAAGAAGACTTGAGGCTGTAATCACTGCCAAAGGTGCTTCAACAAATTACTGAGTAAAGGGTCTGAATACTTATGTAAATGTGATATTTCCGTTTTTGCTATGTCATTATGGGGAATTGTGTGTAGATTGATGAGGGGAAAAAAACAATTTAATCAATTTTAGAATAAGGCTGTAATGTATCAAAATGTGGATAAAGTCATGGGTCTGAATATTTTTCAGAATGCACTGTATGGTCATGATTGTTGTCATAGTTATATGTACAGTATGTTATTGTATTGTTGTGTCCCTGTTGTCAGCCTGTTGTTACGTTTGAATTGAACTAATACTAGTAGAACTGATGAGGGGAAGACTCATTTGGTCAACCTAACAATACATCGATAGGTTTATAATATTGAATAAACAACACATAGAAACGACAGACACTAGACAGAAGTTGCATGTGTTTACAGTTTTTATTTTCACAGTTTCATGGGTTTTTACAGGAAATGTTGCGTATAGCCTTTTTAGATGAATTTATTATGGGATTGTGTGTATCAGCAGGCCCCTCCCTCGAGCCCACCTAACCAAGCACGCAGACCACCAGAAGCCAAAGGGAAAAAGGGAAGTGGAAAGTAGTTTTTGGCTTTTGTGGTGCTTCTGTAGTCTGAGCTTCGGTTAGGTGTTTCGAGGTCACTGCATTTCTGCAGCACTGGCTCTGCACACGTCGCCCCCTGCTGTCCCGGCATGGGAACACGACGCATCGGCCTTGTACCTGTGGTAGGCAGCACCACTGTTGCGTAACTCCCTAGTGAAGGCCACACCCGATGTGTAGTGTTCTCATGATGGGGCAGTCGAGGGGGAGGCGCGACCCGCCCTTAGTCTAGCCCAGGATTTCTTCTCCTCCTCCTCCTCCTCCTCCTCACTGTGGGAAGAGAGATTGTGTTCAGTACTACAATTCAGAAACCTTCACCCCAGCAAAACCTTTACATTTGCTAATAAACCTTTATCAAATAGTACTTTATCACTGGTGATGCAAGGGAGTGGCAGAGAAAACAGCAGCAGTAGAGGTCTTGATACATATCATTGATAAGTGTCACAACACAGACTTATTGACTTATTGAGACAACATTTCTGAGTAGTTGTGAGAAATTGCTTGATTTACAGCAATAAAAAGGAAGTCTGTACTTGTCTCCTTTTTTTACAGATACATTTAATATCTAGGACCTGACATCTCTGAATAGTAGTATATTGTTTTACAGAGATACTTCAAACAGAGATACTTACATGATTCAAGGCAAGCAGACAGAATGGGACTCCATGGGTGACCTGTCAAAGGGTTAAGGTCACCAGCCCTGAAACACAAGGAATGATAGACTTAGATGTGACGCAGTCAATAATTACAAAACATGGTCACTTCCCTATGTTCAGACTCTTAGTCTGATTCTGAAGTCAATATATTACATAGTTTATCAATAATTCAAAAGCTATTCATTGAATTATTATTCATATTTTCTCAATGGATCTGCTACTCTCTGACTAAACTAAATAACAACAACAGGATGTTGTCATATGATAATGACTGTACATCACATTAGACTTGTACTTGTACTGCTCTTATTCATAATACAGGAAATGTACTTAAAAAGTTTTTAAAAAAGTACAAAAAACATTCCTGTTTGTCATATCAACTTTACTTTAAAAAATACAAGGAAGAATGATACTGAAATGAATGTAAACTCAACTATATATTAATCAGGTCAAATAACACAGGTCAATGCTTACAGTAAGTTCTTTATCATTATAGAGATAAAACTCACCCCTGAATCCTTCAGCAGACATATCCGCAGGATAGAAAGGACAGATGAATCGCTGCATCTTCCTTTTAAACCCTGAGAACCCTCTTCTCCTCCTCCTACTCCTCCCCTCTCCTCTCTTCCTCTCCCTCCTCCTCTCTTCCCTCCTCCTCCTCTTACTCTCCCTCGTCCTATACCCTGAACTGTTTAGCCCTGTCTGACAGCACCTCAGACACACAGCCTGCAGTGTGTGTTCGTGTGTGTCTGTCTGTGTGTGCGTGTCAGCAAGCTTTACTTCTTTCTTTGTCTGTTTTGTTTACATCAACATCCATCTTTTAGTTTCATTTTTGCGCTGCCTCTCTTTTTCTCAGATAGGGGTGTGCATTCTTTGGTTACTAGGTGCTGAACAAACACAACTCAACAAAACTCAAGGTTACTTATCCTCAGAGTTTGTACTGCTTGGTGACCTAAATTGGGATATGCTTAATACCCCAGCCATCCTACAATCCAAGCTAGATGCCCTCAACCTCACGCAAATTATCAACGAACCTACCAGGTACAACCCTAAATCCGTAAACATGGGTACCCTCATAGATATCATCCTGACTAACATACCCTCTAAATACACCTCAGCTGTCTTCAACCAGGATCTCAGCGATCACTGCCTTATTGCCTGCGTCCGTACCGGGTCCGCGGTCAAACGACCACCCCTCATCACTGTCAAACGCTCCCTAAAACACTTTAGCGAGGAGGCCTTCCTAATTGACCTGGCCCAGGTATCCTGGATGGATATAGATCTCATTCCGTCAGTAGAGGATGCCTGGTTGTTCCTTAAAAGTAATTTCCTCTCAATCTTAAATAAACATGCCCCATTCAAAAATACAGAACTAAGAACCGATATAGCCCCTGGTTCTCCTCAGACTTGACTGCCCTTGACCAGCACAAAAACATCCTGTGGTGTACAGCATTAGCATCAAATAGCCCCCGCGATATGCAACTTTTCAGGGAAGTTAGGAACCAATATACACAAGCAGTCAGGAAAGCAAAGGCTAACTTTTTCAAACAGAAATTTGCATCCTGTAGCACTAACTCCAAAAAGTTTTGGGACACTGTAAAGTCCATGGAGAATAAGAGCACTTCCTCCCAGCTGCCCACTGCACTGAGGCTAGGAAACACTATCACCACCGATAAATCTACAATAATCGAGAATTTCAACAAGCATTTTGCTACAGCTGGCCATGCTTTCCATCTGGCTACCACTAACCCGGCCACCAACTCTGCACCCTCTGCTGCAACTTGCCCATGCCCCCCGCTTCTCCTTCACACAAATTCAGACAGCTGATGTTTTGAAAGCGCTGCAAAATCTGGACCCCTACAAATCAGCTGGGCTAGACAATCTGGACCCTTTCTTTCTAAAACTAGCCGCCGAAATTGTCGCAACCCCTATTACTAGTCTGTTCAACCTCTCTTTCATAACGTCTGAGATCCCCAGAGATTGGAAAGCTGCCGCGGTCATCCCCCTCTTCAAAGGGGGGTGACACTCTAGATCCAAACTGCTACAGACCTATATCCATCCTGCCCTGCCTTTCCAAAGTATTCAAAGCCAAGTTAACAAACAGATCATCGACCATTTCGAATACCACCGTACCTTCTCCGCTATGCAATCCGGTTTCCGAGCTGGTCACGGGTGCACTTCAGCCACGCTCAAGGTCCTAAACGATATTATAACCGCGATTGATAATAGACAGTACTGTGCAGCCGTCTTCATCGACCTGGCCAAGGCTTTCGACTCTGTCAACCACCGCATTCTTATTGGCAGACTAAATAGCCTTGGTTTCTCAAATGACTGCCTCGCCTGGTTCACCAACTACTTCTCAGATAGAGTTCAGTGTGTCAAATCGGAGGGCCTGTTGTCTGGACCTATGGCAGTCTCTATGGGGGTGCCACAGGGTTCAATTCTTGGGCCGACACTTTTCTCCGTGTACATCAATGATGTCGCTCTTGCTGCTGGTGACTCTCAGATCCACCTCTACGCAGACGACACCATTTTGTATACATCTGGCCCTTCATTGGACACTGTGTTAACAAACCTCCAAACGAGCTTCAATGCCATACAACAATCCTTCAGTAGCCTTCAACTGCTCTTAAACACTAGTAAAACTAAATGCATGCTTTTCAATCGAACGCTGCTAGCACCCACCCACCCGACTAGAATCACCACTCTCGACGGGTCTGACCTAGAGTATGTGGACAACTACAAATATCTAGGTGTCTGGTTAGACTGTAAACTCAACTTCCAGACTCACATAAAGAATCTCCAATCCAAAGTTAAATCTAGAATCGGCTTCCTATTTCGCAACAAAGCCTCCTTCACTCATGCTGCCAAACATGCCCTCGTAAAACTGACTATCCTACCGATCCTTGACTTCGGCGATGTCATTTACAAAATAGCCTCCAACACTCTACTCAGCAAATTGGATGTAGTCTATCACAGTGCCATCCGTTTTGTCTCCAAAGCCCCATACACTACCCACCACTGTGACCTGTACGCTCTTGTTGGCTGGTCCTCACTACATGTTCGTCGTCAAACCCACTGGCTCCAGGCCATCTATAAATCACTGCTAGGCAAATCCCGCCTTATCTTAGCTCATTGGTCACCATAGCAGCACCCACCCGTAGTCTGCGCTCCAGCAGGTATATCTCTCTGGTCATTCCCAAAGCCAACACCTCCTTTGGCCGCCATTCCTTCCAGTTCTCTGCTGCCAATGACTGGAACGAATTGCAAAAATCTCTGAAGCTGGAGACTCTTATCTCCCTCAATAACTTTAAGCATCAGTTGTCAGAGCACCTTACCGATCACTGCACCTGTACACAGCCCATCTGAAATTAGCCCACCCAACTACCTCATCCCTATATTGTTATTTATTTTGCTCTTTTGCACCCCAGTATCTCTATTTGCACATAATCTCTTGCACATCTAGCATTCCAGTGTTAATACTATTGTAATTATTCTGCACTATAGCCTATTTATTGCCTTACCTCCATAACTTGCTACATTTGCACACACTGTATATATATTTTCTGTTCTATTTCTGACTTTATGTTTTTTTTTATTTTTTTTATTTTTTTTTACCCCATATGTAACTCTGTGTTGTTTTTATTGCACTACTTTGCTTTATCTTGGCCAGGTCGCAGTTGTAAATGAGAACCTGTTCTCAACTGGCTTACCTGGTTAAATAAAGGTTAAATAAAAAATAAAAAAAATAAAAAAAACTTTCGTAACCCCGGTTATCTGATAATAAGTGAGATATATCACTTGTGGGATTTGCTCCAGCAGATCACTACTAGGAAGAACCAATCACACAACGTCTGTCAGAGACAGACAGGTCGAGTGGCGAATGAGGTGAGCCCCTCCCTCTTTATAAGGCGGAAACGTGTATTTGAAAGAGAACCAAACTATGACGTGCGTGCACGTACAGTATGTATGTGTGCGTATGTGCCTGGAGAGAGGGCAGTCCCATTCAAGGAAGTATTAAACAGAGAAGGCTTTAAACTACACGCTAATCTAGGCCTACATTAAGCTAATTACAAAAAAATGAAAATAAAATAATGCAGTGAGACTGATATGAAATTGTCAGTATGTATCACTTTAAGGATGTGTCAAGTGGCTTGGATATGATTGACTTACACTACACTACTAGCTGTAAGTATTATATTGTAGCTGTTCTCTGCAATGTGGAATCAATATCAAAGAGCTTATAAATACTAAGAATTGCAAAACTACAGAACAAATGGCACAGGCAAGTTTGTTCATGTTGCAAAGGTTCTTTCCATTTTTATTTTCATTTAAAAAAACATTTAAGGAAATCAGGCCTTCAGCCTTGTAGTGTATTTGGGATTGTGTTTTAATGAGCTGCCGAAACACAGACAACCAGAAGCCTACCAAAATAAAGAAAATAATGGTTCTTCATCTGGCTGCATTCTATATAGTTACATTGCTTGTTTAAGTATTCAAGTAAGTATTAATTGTTGAAGTATTTAGGTAAATAATATGAGCTTTGTGCTTTGGATGAGCTTCATCTAGTCATCTTAGGTGTCTTCTGGTGTCAAGGTCGCTACGGATTGGCTGATCTGCAGCTCCTGGCTCTGCTCACCAGGCCCGACTGACCAGGGCCCGGTTTCCCAAAAGCATCTTAAGGCTAAGTTTCTAAGAAGAACCTTAGCCTTAAGATGCTTTTGGGAAACCGGGCCCAGGTCCTGAAGGGTCATGCTGAGGGTCAGTACCTGCTAGTGGACAGACTCCCAACACACCCCCCAGGACATGGTCAGGGACCCAGTGATCTGTCCTTGGGAGCCTCCTCTCTTTCTCCTCGTCACTGTGGGACAAGACTTTGTTTTAGTCACAGCTAGTCCACAAGGCAACTCTGGCCCTACAATTTAGTATGTTTACAGGCTCATTTTAATTCTATAAATCTTTATTGTCCATAAAGGTTTATTCATCACAGGCGCATTCATTTTTAAATTTGTAAAATGTTTAGTCATTTAGCTAACGCTCTTATCCAGAGCGACTTACAGTTAGTGAGTGCATACATTTTTTCATGTTGCGGATGTGAGATACAAGAAAATACACAGCAAGCAGACAGAGTGGGAACTCCATGGTGACCTGACAGAGGGTCACCAGTCCTGCAACACAAGGAAGGACACACATACAGTTGTAGTCGGAAGTTTACATACACTTAGGTTGGAGTCATTAAAACTAGTTTTTCAATCACTCCACAAATATCTTGTTAACAAACTATAGTTTTGGCAAGTCGGTTAGGACATCTACTTTGTGCATGACACAAGTCATTTTTCCAACAATTGTTTACAGACAGATTATTTCACTTATAATTCACTGTATCACAATTCCAGTGGGTCAGAAGTTTACATACACTAAGTTGACTGTGCCTATTAACAGCTTGGAAAATTCCAGAAAATGATGTAATGTCTTTAGAAGCTTCTGATAGGCTAATTGACATAATTTGAGTCAATTGGAGGTGTACCTGTGGATGTATTTCAAGGCCTACCTTCAAACTCAGTGCCTATTTTCTTGACATGATGGGAAAATCAAAAGAAATCAGTCAAGACCTCAGATTTGTTTTTCTAAACATGCTAAATGAAAAGCCTTGCGTTTGAGTTATACAATCCGAAAAGTTTTGGTAACTAATATATAATGGACCGCAAAGGATGAGCCTTACATTAGCCATCAATTAGGCTACACATTTAATTGGAGAGCAAAACATGGTAAATGGGAAGACTGAGGTCATTGACATTACGTATGATTCAACTGCTCAGGGTGACAGTCTCTGGCTTAATGCGATTTCAAATGAAGCCCCATCTGAAGCATATGAAAGTCAACTAGGCATAGCATATCACTTTTCCAAACTAATTCCAAAGTACATCAGCACACATCTTGAAAGCTGTGCCTCTACTCTCATCTATTACACAGTATTACTCTGTGGTTGCTAACTGAATGCTCTGTCCTTACACAGCAGTTAAGTTAATCCGTTTGCAATCGCTCTTCCTAGCCCCATCCTGGTAGAGAACAGTTTGTACTATACCTTCTATCAAAAAAAGAAACAGATTATTTATATGAAAAACACTTTCCCTTCTTTTGTCTTATTAAGGCAACGCCTAAAAGAGATTGTGTGCTTGATGTGAGCATGTAAGACCCCTTTCTCCACACCAATATTCTCTGACCACTATCCTCAAATAACCCAAGATAAATCTGTACGCACCGTGCACAAAAACAGCAGTATACAGTTGAAGTCGGAAATTTACATACACTTAGGTTGGAGTCATTAAAACTCGTTTTTCAACCACTCCACAAATGTCTTGTTATCAAACTATAGTTTTGGCCAGTCGGTAAGGACAATTTTTCCAACAATTGTTTACAGACAGATTATTTCACTTATAATTCACAGTATCACAATTCCAGTGGGTCAGAAGTTTACATACACTAAGTTGACGGTGCCTTTAAACAGCTTGGAAAATTCCAGAAAATGATGTCATGGTTTTAGAAGCTTCTGATAGTCTATTTGACATAATTTGAGTAAATTGGAGGTGTACCGGTGGATGTATTTCAAGGCCTATCTTCAAACTCAGTGCCTCTTTGATTGACATCATGGGAAAATCAAAATTAATCAGCCAAAAATGGTAGACCTCCACAAGTCTGGTTAATCCTTTGGATTTCCAAACGCCTGAAGGTACCACGTTTATCTGTACAAACAATAGTACGCAAGTATAAACAACATGGGACCACGCAGCCGTCATTCCGCTCAGGAAGGAGATGCGTTCTGTCTCCTAGAGATGAACGTACTTTGGTGCGAAAAGTGCAAATCAATCCCAGAACAACAGTTAAGGACCTTGTGAAGATGCTGGAGGAAACAGGTACAAATGTATCTACTGTATATCCACAGTAAAACGAGTCCTATATCGACATAACCTAAAAGGCCGCTCAGCAAGCCACTGCTCCAAAACCGCCATAAAAAAGCCAGACTATGGTTTGCAACTGCACATGGGGACAAAGATTGTACTTTTTGGAGAAATGCCCTCTGGTCTGATGAAGCAAAAATAGAACTGTTTGTCCATAATGACCATCGTTATGTTTGGAGGAAAAAGGGGGTGACCAGTATCCCTTTTTTATTTTCTCTCCAAAACTCTTGAGCGTGCCGTCTTTAGCCAACTCTCTTGCTATCTCTCTCAGAATGACCTTCTTGATCCAAACCAGTCAGGTTTCAAGACTGGTAATTCAACTGAGACTGCTCTTCTCTGCACGGAGGCTCTCTGCACTGCTAAAGCTAACTCTCTCTCCTCTGCTCTTGTCCTTCTAGACCTGTCTGCTGCCTTTGATACTGTGAACCATCAGATCCTCCTCTCCACCCTCTCAGAGTTGGGCATCTCCGGCGCGGCTCACTCTTGGATTGCGTCCTACCTGACAGGTCGCTCCTACCAAGTGGCGTGGCGAGAATCTGTCTCCGCACCACGTGCTCTCACCACTGGTGTCCCCCAGGGCTCAGTTCTAGGCCCTCTCCTATTCTCGCTATACACCAAGTCACTTGGCTCTGTCATATCCTCACATGGCCTCTCCTATCATTGCTACGCAGACGATACACAACTAATCTTCTCCTTTCCATTTCTGATAACCAGGTGGCGAATCGCATCTCTGCATGTCTGGCAGACATATCAGTGTGGATGACGGATCACCACATCAAGCTGAACCTCGGAAAGACGGAGCTGCTCTTCCTCCCGGGGAAGGACTGCCCGTTCCATGATCTCACCATCACGGTTGACAACTCCGTTGTGTCCTCCTCCCAGAGTGCAAAGAGCCTTGGCGTGACCCTGGACAACACCCTGTCGTTCTCCGCTAACATCAAGGCGGTGACCCGATCCTGTAGGTTCATGCTCTACAACATTCGGAGAGTATGACCCTGCCTTACACAGGAAGCGGCACAGGTCCTAATCCAGGCACTTGTCATCTCCCGTCTGGATTACTGCAACTCGCTGTTGGCTGGGCTCCCTGCCTGTGCCATTAAACCCCTACAACTCATCCAGAATGCCGCAGCCCGTCTGGTGTTCAACCTTCCCAAGTTCTCTCATGTCACCCCGCTCCTCCGCACACTCCACTGGCTTCCAGTTGAAGCTCGCATCTGCTACAAGACCATGGTGCTTGCCTACGGAGCTGTGAGGGGAACGGCACCTCCGTACCTTCAGGCTCTGATCAGTCCCTACACCCAAACGAGGGCATTGCGTTCATCCACCTCTGGCCTGCTGGCCCCCCTACCTCTGCGGTATAGAACTGTCCCAGTCAAAACTGTTCGCTGCTCTGGCACCCCAATGGTGGAACAAGCTCCCTCAAGACGGCAGGACAGCGGAGTCACTCACCACCTTCCGGAGACACTTGAAACCCCACCTCTTTAAGGAATACCTGGGATAGGATAAAGTAATCCTTCTACCCCCCTTACCCCACCCCAAAAAAGAATCACCAATTTGCACCAATTTGTAAGTCGCTCTGGATAAGAGCGTCTGCTAAATGACGTAAATGTAATGTAAATGCTTACAAGCCGAAGAACACCATCCCAAACGTGAAGCACAGGGGTGGCAGCATCATGCTGTGGGGGTGCTTTGCTGCAGGAGGGACTGGTGCACTTCACAAAATAGATGGCATCATGAGGAAAGAAAATTATGTGGATATATTGAAGCAACATCTCAAGACATCAGTCAGGAAGTTAAAGCTTGGTCGCAAATGGGTCTTCCAAATGGACAATGACCCCAAGCATACTTCTAAAGTTGTGGCAAAATGGCTTAAGGACAACAAAGTCAAGGTATTGGAGTGGCCATCACAAAGCCCTGACCTCAAGCCTATAGAACATTTGTGGGCAGAACTGAAAAAGTGTTTATGAGCAAGGAGACCTACAAACCTGACTCAGTTACACCAGCTCTGTCAGGAGGAATGGGCCAAAATTCACACAACTTATTGTGGGAAGTTTGTGGAAGGCTACCCGAAACGTTTGACCCAAGCTAAACAATTTAAAGGCAATGCTACCAAATACTAATTGAGTGTATGTAAATTTCTGACACACTGGGAATGTGATGAAAGAAATTAAAGCTGAAATAAATCATTCTCTCGAATATTATTCTGACATTTCACATTCTTAAAATAACTGACCTAAGACAGGGAACTTTTACTAGGATTAAATGTCAGGAATTGTGAAAAACTGAGTTTAAATGTATTTGGCTAAGGTGTATGTAAACTTCCGACTTCAACTGTAGTTGACACTGATACTTCCTGGTGCAGGTTTGATGTTTAACAAATACTCTTACCATGTATTATATTCTTGTCAAAGTTATCTTGTTCTATAGCAATTTTACTCTAAAGACAAAACAGTAGCCTTTCCCTGCAACTGTAAATGTACAGCAACACAAATACAATATTTTGGTTTGATGATATTGAAATGAATGCAAACTGAACGACATACAAAGCACATTAAACAATAAAATAATACATCACTATACAAACTATTAGATCTCTATGGAAAGGAAACTCGCCCCTGAATCCTTTAGCGGAGGGCTCCGCAGAATAAAAAGGACAGATCAAACGTCGCATCATCCATTTATGCCCTGAAAAAAACCTCCCCTCCCCCTCAACTGTCAATGCCGAGGGCCACAGGAAAGCACCTAACTTACACTCAGCCTGCATTGTTTGTGTGTGTGTCACAGGAGGTTGGTGGCACCTTAATTGGGGAGGATGGGCTTGTGGTAATGGCTGGCCTGGAATAGGTGGAATGGTATCAAATACATCCAACACATGGTTTCCATTGATGCCATTCCATTTGCTCCATTCCATCCATTATTATTGGCCATTCTCCCCTCAGCAGCCTCCTGCGGTGTGTGTGTGCGGGCTCATGCACACGCTGAGCACAGTGGCTATTTTCCACACAACTCTTCTTCTTTCCCTTCAGTTTTGTTTCCAGTAAAGTCTGTCTTTGAGTTTCATTTCTCTGCTCACTCTCCTTTTCTCAAGACAGGGTGTGTCTGGTTTCTAGGTTTCTAGGAACCTGTGTCAACAAGTACACCTGTTCTTTTTAGACGGCAATGAAATACCAATACAAAACTCTTAAGATCAAACTCTGTCTTTTATCGTGGAAATTCTAATCAAGTGTGAGAGACTCTGTCATTTCTTCAAACAATCCATCTTGATTTGATATCGATTAATTATTGCAATAATGGAGCTGGCCAAGGAACCCCCGTAGGTGATTCGTTGAGAGCCCAACGATACAGAGACGCAAGGGGTTTATATAGAAACCCAAAACTGCTTAGTCATGGTTGGTTCCACCCCTCCCTGGCAGATAAGCCATCTTGTTTTCTTCTTGTGGTCAGGTGTATTGGGTGTGTGAGGTTATAGCGCTCAAACAAGTGATAACGACAGTTCTGTTACTCCTTTCTCTACCAATCTAGCCTCCGTTCTCTTCTATCTCCCCACAGCTGTGCCCTTGAAAGATGAGAAGAAACAGGATGGGCTGAGACACTGTGGTCACTTCTCAGAGGGTCTTTGTCTTGACTGTGTGACTAAGTTACTGAGAAGCAAAGAGAAATTGAAACAATACAGGTCTATCTGTTCCTCAAGTCTATCTCTATCACATGTCCTTGACTACACGCCCTGACCAGCTGTGGGGAGTGAACGTGGAAGAGATTAACCATCCTTTCTCAGAAGCACAGCATTGGCACTAAAGAAATGTCTTTAAGCATATTAATTGTTAACTATTAATATTAAACAAATCAGGTAAATACGTAATTTTTCTCTCTCACACTTTATATAACTTTCACATCAGCAATCACATCTTAATTTCACTTTTTGTTCCATGTTTTATTATCGTTCTGCTTACTTCAGACCAGGCCCTAATCCCCTGGACTCGAAAGAGGAAGTGGCGGTGAAAGAGATGCAGGCGAGGCGGCATCCTGACGAGATTACGGCGGCGAGCAAATAGACCGTCATTGCCATCTGTTCTATTGGCGAACGTGCAGTCACTGGAGAACAAGCTGGATGACCTCAGTTCGAGACTATCCTATCAATGGGACCTGAAAAACTGTAATATCCTATGACTCTCAGAGTCGTGGCGGATTTTTCTATGCATTGTCAGAACCGGACGGCAGACTCGGGTAAGACGAAGGGAGGAGGGGTCTGTCTCAAATCAAATCAAATCAAATCAAATTGTATTGGTCACATGCGCCGAATACAACAGGTGCAGACATTACAGTGAAATGCTTACTTACAGCCCTTAACCAACAGTGCATTTATTTTAAACAAAAAAAGTAAGAATAAAACAACAACAAAAAAAGTGTTGAGAAAAAAAGAGCAGAAGTAAAATAAAGTGACAGTAGGGAGGCTATATATACAGTAAAATAAAAGTGACAGTAGGGAGGCTATATATACAGGGGGGTACCGTTGCAGAGTCAATGTGCGGGGGCACCGGCTAGTTGAGGTAGTTGAGGTAATATGTACATGTGGGTAGAGTTAAAGTGACTATGCATAAATACTTAACAGAGTAGCAGCAGCGTAAAAAGGATGGGGTGGGGGGGCAGTGCAAATAGTCCGGGTAGCCATGATTAGCTGTTCAGGAGTCTTTTTGGCTTGGGGGTAGAAGCTGTTGAGAAGTCTTTTGGACCTAGACTTGGCACTCCGGTACCGCTTGCCGTGCGGTAGCAGAGAGAACAGTCTATGACTAGGGTGGCTGGAGTCTTTGACAATTTTGAGGGCCTTCCTCTGACACCGCCTGGTATAGAGGTCCTGGATGGCAGGGAGCTTTGCCCCAGTGATGTACTGGGCCGTACGCACTACCCTCTGTAGTGCCTTGCGGTCAGAGGCCAAGCAGTTGCCATACCAGGCGGTGATGCAACCAGTCAGGATGCTCTCGATGGTGCAGCTGTAGAATTTTTTGAGGATCTGAGGACCCATGCCAAATCTTTTCTTTTTAGTCTCCTGAGGGGGAATAGGCTTTGTCGTGCCCTCTTCACGACTGTCTTGGTGTGTTTGGACCATGATAGTTTGTTGGTGATGTGGACACCAAGGAACTTGAAGCTCTCAACCTGTTCCACTACAGCCCCGTCGATGAGAATGGGGGCGTGCTCAGTCCTCTTTTTTTTCCTGTAGTCCACAATCATCTCCTTTGTCTTGGTCACGTTGAGGGAGAGGTTGTTGTCCTGGCACCACACGGCCAGATCTCTGACCTCCTCCCTATAGGCTGTCTCATCGTTGTCGGTGATCAGGCCTACCACTGTTGTGTCGTCGGCAAACTTAATGATGGTGTTGGAGTCGTGCCTGGCCATGCAGTCATGGGTGAACAGAGAGTACAGGAGGGGGACTGAGCACGCACCCCTGAGGGGCCCCCGTGTTGAGGATCAGTGTGGCAGATGTGTTGTTACCTACCCTTACCACCTGGGGGCGGCCCGTCAGGAAGTCCAGGATCCAGTTGCAGAGGGGAGGTGTTTAGTCCCAGGATCCTTAGCTTAGTGATGAGCTTAGAGGGCACTATGGTGTTGAATGCTGAGCTGTAGTCAATGAATAGCATTCTCACGTAGGTGTTCCTCTTGTCCAGGTGGGAAAGGGCAGTGTGGAGTGCGATAGAGATTGCATCATCTGTGGATCTGTTGGGGCGGTATGCAAATTGGAGTGGGTCTAGGGTTTCTGGGATTATGCTGTTGATGTGAGCCATGACCAGTCTTTCAAAGCACTTCATGGCTACAGACGTCAGTGCTACGGGTCGGTAGTCATTTAGGCAGGTTATCTTAGAGTTCTTGGGCACGGGGACTATGGTGGTCTGCTTGAAACATGTTGGTATTACAGACTCAGTCAGGGACATGTTGAAAATGTCAGTGAAGACACTTGCCAGTTGGTCAGCACATGCTCGGAGTACACGTCCTGGTAATCCGTCTGGCCCTGCGGCCTTGTGAATGTTGACCTGCTTAAAAGTCTTACTCACGTCGGCTACGGAGAGCGTGATCACATAGTCATCCGGAACAGCTGGTGCTCTCATGCATGCTTCAGTGTTGCTTGCCTCGAAGCGAGCATAGAAGTGGTTTAGCTCGTCTGGTAGGCTTGTGTCACTGGGCAGCTCGCGGCTGTGCTTCCCTTTGTAGTCTGTAATAGTTTTCAAGCCCTGCCACATCCGACGAGCGTCAGAGCCAGTGTAGTATGATTCAATCTTAGACCTGTATTGACTCTTTGCCTGTTTGATGGTTCGTCGGAGGTCATAGCGGGATTTCTTATAAGCGTCCGGGTTAGAGTCCCGTTCCTTGAAAGCGGCAGCTCTACCCTTTAGCTCAGTGCGGATGTTTCCTGTAATCCATGGCTTCTGGTTGGGGTATGTACGTATGGTCACTGTGGGGACGACATCATCGATGCACTTATTGATGAAGCCAGTGACTGATGTGGTGTACTCCTCAATGCTGTCTGAAGAATCCCGGAACATGTTCCAGTCTGTGCTAGCAAAACAGTCCTGTAGCTTAGCATCTCGTCATCTGACCACTTTTTTATTAACCGAATCACTGGTGCTTCCTGCTTCAGTTTTTGCTTATAAGCAGGAATCAGGAGGATAGAGTTATGGTCAGATTTGCCAAATGGAGGGCGAGGGAGAGCTTTGTATGCGTCTCTGTGTGTGGAGTACAGGTGGTCTAGAGTTTTTTTCCCTCTGGTTGCACATTTAACATGCTGGTAGAAATGAGGTAGAACGGATTTAAGTTTCCCTGCATTAAAGTCCCCGGCCACTAGGAGCGCTGCATCTGGATGAGCGTTTTCCTGTTGATTAATGGCCTTGTACAACTCATTCAGTGCAATCTTAATGCCAGCATTGGTTTGTGGTGGTAAATAGACAGCTATGAAAAATATAGATGAAAACTCTCTTGGTAAATAGTGTGGTCTACAGCTTATCATAAGATACTCTACCTCTGTTAACAACAGCTGGTGCGCGATCTCTAATGTTAAGGAAGTCTCAAGTTTTTGCTCACCTGAGTTAAATACCTCATGACTGCAGATCATACTATTTATTTTTCGTAGCTTTCTATAGTATTTACCACCTCAAACCAATGCTGGCACTCAACGAGCTGTATAGGGCCATAAGTACACAATAAAATGCACATTAAGAGGCTGTGTTTCTCGTGGACGGTAATTTTAATGCTGGGAAATGGAAAAGTTCTAGATCACATTTACTCCACACACAGAAATACATACAAGGCCCTCCCTCGCCCTCCCTTTGGCAAACCAGAACATTACCCTATCTTCCTGCTTCCTGCTTTCAAGCAAAAACTCAAACAGGACGTACCAGTGACACGCTCAATACGGAAGTGGTCAGATGAAGTGGATGCTAAGCTACAGGACTGTTTCACTAGCACAGACTGGAATATGTTCCAGGATTCATCTGATAACATTGAGGAGTTTACCACATCAGTCACCGGTAGGGCTGTTACGGTGACCGTATTACTGCCACACCGGCGGTCACGAGTCATGACGGCAGTAAAATTCCACATGACCGTTTAGTCACAGTAATTAGGCTTCTCCAAGCTCTGATGCTGCTGATGGTCATTAGTAGCCTAATAAAAAGCATGAGCTGGAGCAGACACAGAGAAAATTATTTTGTGTGGAGGTGCTGACTGTAAGCTATAAAAATAAAGAGAGTCGCACACTCTCTATACCAGTCAAAAGTTTGAACACACCTACTCATTCAAGGGTTTTTCTTTATTTTAACTATTTTCTACATTGTAGAATAATAGTGAAGACATCAAAACTATGAAATAACACATATGGAATCATGTAGTAACCAAAAAAGTGTTAAACAAATCAAAATATATTTGAGATTTTTCAAATTGCCACCCTTTGCCTTGATGACAGCTTTGCACACTCTTGGCATTCTCTCAACCAACTTCACCTGGAATGCTTTTCCAACAGTCTTGAAGGAGTTCCCACATATGCTGAGCACTTGTTGGCTGCTTTTCTTTCACTCTGCCGTACGACTCATCCCAAACCATCTCAATTGGGTTGAGGTTGGGGGATTGTGGAGGCCAGGTCATCTGATGCAGCACCATCATTCTCCTTCTTGGTAAAATAGCCCTTACACAGCCTGGATGTGTGTTGGATCATTGTCCTGTTGAAAAACAAATGATGTCCCAATAAGCCCAAACCAGATGGGATGGCATATCGCTGCAGAATGCTGTGGTAGCCATGCTAGTTAAGTGTGCCTTGAATTCTAAATAAATCACAGACAGTGTCACAAGCAAAGCACCCCCACACCATAACACCTCCTCCTCCATGCTTTACGGTGGGAACTACACATGTGGAGATAATCCATTCACCCACACCGCATCTCACAAAGACACATAGTTGGAACCTAAAATCTTCAATTTGGACTCCAGACCAACAAACAAATTTCCACGGTCTAATATCCATTGCTCATGTTTCTTGGCCCAAGCAGGTCTCTTCTTCTTATTGGTGTCCTTTAGTAATGGTTTCTTTGCAGCAATTCAACCATGAAGGCCTGATTCACACAGTCTCCTCTGAACAGTTGATGTTGAGATGTGTCTGTGACTTGAACTCTATGAAGCATTTATTTGGGCTACAATTTCTGACGCTGCTAACTCTAATGAACTTATCCTCTGCAGCAGAGGTAACTCTGGGTCTTCCATTCCTGTGGCGGTCCTCATGAGAGCCAGTTTCATCATTGCGCTTGATGGTTTTTGCGATTTTTTGCGAATTTTCCGTATTGACTGACCTTCATGTCTTAAAGTATTGATGGACTGTTGTTTCTCTTTGCTTATTTGAGCTGTTCTTGCCATAATATGGACTTGGTCTTTTACCAAATAGGGCTATCTTCTGTATACCCCCCCCCCCCCCTTCCTTGTCACAACAACTGATTGGCTCAAACACATTAAGAAGGAAAAAAATTCCACAAATTAACTTTTAAGAAGGCACACCTGTTAATTGAAATTCATTCCAGGTGACTACCTCATGAAGCTGGTTGAGAGAATACCAAGAGTGTGCAAAGCTGTCATCAAGGCAAAGGGTGGCTATTTGAAGAACCTCTTTTGTTGACAATTTCGATACCTTTTGGAAACAAAACACATTTTATAAGGAGGATGGGATCCACCCAAATAATTTGGGTTCCTGGATCCTTTCACAGCATTATAAGGCTGCTTTGAGACAATGACTTATCAATGACCCAAGCCCAGCTCAGTTAATCCCTTGCTGAGTCATCATAATGTTTTAGCAAATGTACATTACACCAGGGGCATTGGTAGACACAATGTAAGTAACCTAATTTATTTCCCTCTAACTGCCCTGAATGCCTCAGCTAATCCTACAGCAGGTAGCGTAGTGGGTAAGAGCGTTGTGCCAGTAACCGAAACGTCGCTGGTTCTAATCCCTGAACCGACTAGGTGAAAAATCTGTCGATGTGCCCTTAAGCAAGGCACTTAACCCTAATTGCTCCTGTAAGACGCTCTGGATAAGAGTGTCTGCTAAATGACTAAGATGTATTGTATGCAGCAATCATGTGCCTATGAACCAGATGTATGCTGTTAGCACTGAGGAGGTGTGCCCTAGTAGGAAGTCCACTGTGTGCAGCTCACCCTGCACTAACATAAATAACATGAGAATATCTACTTCTACCAAGCTTCCCAGTAAAGCAATGAAAACAAGCAAGCATCCCAGAAAAGTACTCAAAATAGCCCACGTTAACATACAGTGCCTTCGGAAAGTATTTAGACTCCATGACTTTTTCCACATTTTGTTATGTTACAGCCTTATTCTAAAATTGATTAAATTGTTTTTTTCCACTCATCAATCTACACAAAACACCCCATAATGCAAAAACAGGTTTTTAAAAATGTTTGTTAATTTATCCCCCCCCAAAATTGAAATGTGACATTGACATAAGTATTCAGACCCTCTGCTGATCCTCTCAACCTCTTTCATGTTGGATGGGGAGCATTGCTGCACAGCTATTTTCAGGTCTCTCCAGAGATGTTCGATTGGGTTCAAGTACGGGCTCTGGCTGGACCACTCAAGGACATTCAGAGACTTGTCCCGAAGCCACTCCTGCGTTGTCTTGGCTGTGTGCTTAGGGTCATTGTCCTGTTAGAAGGTGAACCTTCACCCCAGTCTGAGGTCCTGAGCGCTCTGGAGCAGGTTTTCATCAAGGATCCCTCTGTACTTTGTTCCATTCGTCTTTGCCTCGATCCTGACTAGTCTCCCAGTCCCTGCTGCTGAAAAATATCCCAACAGCGTGATGCTGCCACCACCATGCTTCACCAAAGGGATAGTGCCAGGTTTCCTCCAGACATGATGCTTGGCATTCAGGCCAAAGAGTTCAATCTTGGTTTCATCAGACCAGAGAATTTTCCTTCTCATGGTCTGAGAGTCTTTAGGTGCCTTTTGGCAAACTCCAAGCGGACTGTCATGTGCCTTTTACTGAGGAGTGGCTTCCGTCTGGCCACTCTACCATAAATGCCTGATTGGTGGAGTGCTGCAGAGATGGTTGTCCTTCTGGAAGGTTCTCCCATCTCCACAGAGGATCTCTAGAGCTCTGTCAGAGTACCATCAGGTTATTGGTCACCTCCCTGGCTCAGTTTGGCAGCTCTAGGAAGAGTCTTGGTGGTTCCAAACTTCTTCCATTTAAGAATGATGGAGGCCACTGTGTTCTTGGGGACCTTCAATGCTGCAGAAATGTGTTGTTATCCTTCCCTAGATCTGTGCCTCGACACAATCTTGTCTCGGAGCTCTACGGACAATTCCTTTGACCTCATGGCTTGGTTTTTGCTCTGACATGCACTGTCATCTGTGGGACCTTATATAGACATGTGTGTGCCTTTCCAAATCATGTCCAATCAATTGAATTTACCAAAGGTGGACTCCAATCAAGTTGTAGAAACATCTCAAGGATGATCAATGGAAAGAGAATGCACCTGAGCTGAAAAATTTGAAAAACCTGTTTTCGCTTTGTCATTATGATTTATTGTGTGTAGAAATAAATATTTCATCAATTTTAGAATAAGGCTGTAACGTAACAAAATGTGGAAAAAGGGAAGGGGTCTGAATACTTTCCGAAGGCACTGTATGCAGCAAGTGAGTTTAAAGTTTGGGGAAGATAATTTTCACTATAGAAATGCACTTTTATAATAAAAGCATCACATGCATAATTGCATTTGTGGTCACTTTTAAGAATGGAACATTTCCACTTATAGCCTACTGCCATGTGCGCATTGCTGCGCTGATAATGTGAACAAATGAAATAGCCTAATAGTTTATCAACATTTTAAGCTAAAGGTTCTGATCTGTTGCGTCAGCCACATTGCGTAACAAAGTATTTTTGATGTTAGTGGTTGTATTAATATGGAATCTATCGCAGCCCACAACTGTCACAGACTATGTTTGGAATATTTATTTCTCACACAGAATAGAATAGGTCAACTTTTGTACTATTTGGGATAGTAGATTTACATAGGCTAGTGCTTTTGCTGTTCATTAGGCTTCTCATCTTGTTGGCTGACAAAAAAAAAATGTGGACAGTTCTTCCAATATCTTCAATATGCGCCTCGGAATGGATAAGGACGTGCTCAGTTGCATCTCTGATGTGTCTGTCTTCATTTGTAGCCTGTGAGATAGGCCCGATCACTTGAAGGAGAGCCATGTGACTGAGAGGTGCTTCTGCATGCAACTTGGAGAAGGGAATTCAAATTATTATATTCAGCCCATGGGCACAACGGCCACTGGCCGCGAAAGGCATGGATTGTTTTAGGGGGCATTACGGCCACACAAAGGGGATGCAGCCCGGAAATTTGAGGCATTATCAAGTGCTTATCAAATTGTGAATGAAAGGCTGATGAAGTGTGTACAGCCTGCGCAAAAAAACTAAGCAGAGCTCATGCCTTTCATGTGACTTTTTTCAAATCATCATTAGAGTCGAATCATGCAGCCTTAGAAAGTATTAAATATCAAAACATATAGCCCAACATTTGTATGACAACTAAAGTCACATAAATAACTTTAAATTAAGTATATAGTGAGGGAAACAAGTATTTGATCCCCTGCTGATTTTGTACGTTTGCCCACTGACAAAGAAATTATCAGTCTATAATTTTAATGGTAGGTTTATTTGAACAGGGAGAGACAGAATAACAGCAAAAAAATCCAGAAAAACGCATGTAAACATTTTTATAAATTCATTTGCATTTTAATGATGGAAATAAGTATTTGACCCCCTCTCAATCAGAAAGATTTCTGGCTCCCAGGTGTCTTTTATACAGGTAACGAGCTTAAAAGGGAGTGCTTCTAATCTCAGCTTGTTACCTGTATAAAAGACACCTGTCCACAGAAGCAATCAATCAATCAGATTACAAACTCTCCACCATGGCCAAGACCAAAGAGCTCTCCAAGGATGTCAGGGACAAGATTGTAGACCTACACAAGGCTGGAATGGGCTAAAAGACCATCGCCAAGCAGCTTGGTGAGAAGATGACAACAGTTGGTGCGATTATTCGCAAATGGAAGAAACACAAAATAACTGTCAATCTCCCTCGGCCTGGGGCTCCATGCAAGATCTCACCTCGTGGAGTTGCAATGATCATGAGAACGGTGAGGAATCAGCCCAGAACTACACGGGAGGATCTTGTCAATGATCTCAAGGCAGCTGGGACCATAGTCACCAAGAAAACAATTGGTAACACACTACACCGTGAAGGACTGAAATCCTGCAGCGCCCGCAAGGTCCCCCTGCTCAAGAAAGCACGTATACATGCCCGTCTGAAGTTTGCCAATGAACATCTGAATGATTCAGAGGAGAACTGGGTGAAAGTGTTGTGGTCAGATGAGACCAAAATAGAGCTCTTTGGCATCAACTCAATTCGCCATGTTTGGAGGAAGAGGAATGCTGCCTATGACCCCAAGAACACCATCCCCACCGTCAAACATGGAGGTGGAAACATTATTTTCAGCCAGGGAATTGAAAATGACAATGACCCAAAACACACGGCCAAGGCAACAAAGGAGTGGCTCAAGAAGAAGCACATTAAGGTCCTGGAGTGGCCTAGCCAGTCTCCAGACCTTCATCCCATAGAAAATCTGTGGAGGGAGCTGAAGGTTCGAGTTGCCAAACGTCAGCCTCGAAACCTTAATGACTTGGAGAAGATCTGCAAAGAGGAGTGGGACAAAATCCCTCCTGAGATGTGCGCAAACCTGGTGGCCAACTACAAGAAACGTCTGACCTCTGTGATTGCCAACAAGTGTTTTGTCACCAAGTACTAAGTCATGTTTTGCAGAGGGGTCAAATACTTATTTCCCTCATTAAATGTTTCTTTGTTAACCGCTCAACACAGAATAGCCGCATGTATTCTTCATACTATAAAATAATATAAAATAATGCCACGGAATTCTAAGCAATTCTTGTCTGCTAAATGAACTAGTGTCGCCCACAACCATATGGCATAGCCAGATCAGGGCCTGACATAAGGACAACTCAGAGTATGCTAGTCTGTTCTTCTGAAATAGACTACATTTTCTTCATATCATGTTTCTTTAGACCTGTCTAAAATAAATAATGGATTTATTGTGATGGTGTAGGCTATATTACATGGATTTATTAGACTTAAAATGTAGACGTTCTAAAGGTCTGCATCAGTGGCTTGTAGGCTATGCTTGGAAGCCAGGAGATGCTAAATGTGTTTATATTAGTTAACGGTCAATTACCATGAGACCGGCAGTTATTTGCTTGACAATCACCTGCTGACAAAATGTAATGACCGCCACAGCCCTAGTCACCGGCTTCATTAACAAGTGCATCCACGACGTCTTCCCCAGAAGAAATGGGTTACAGGCAACATCGAAACTGAGCTAAAGGCTTAAGCTGTCACTTTCAAGGAGTGGGACACTAATCCGGACGCTTATAAGAAATCACGCCTCAGACGAGCCATCAAACAGGCAAAGCGTCAATATAGGACTATGATCGAATCCTACTACGCCGCTCTGGCGCTCGACAGACATGGCAGGGCTTGCAAAGTATAAATACAAACGGAAACCCAGCCACAAGCTTCCCTGCGAAGCAAGCCTACCAGATCATCTAAATGCCTTCTATGCAAGCAACACTGAACCATGCATGAGAGCACCAGCTGTTCCGGATGACTGTGTGATCTCGCTTTTGTAATGGGACATTTTTAATTGTATGTGTCCACATAACTGAGTTGTGACTAACCTTGTGAAACTGTGTGAAACTGTCCTATTATCATCTCCTGTTCTGGGGAGTATAATCCTGTGTTGCAAAAACAGCTGCACGTGTGTCCTTGTACAGATAAAAACAGAACAGAGTTCCGCCCAAGAAGAAACTATAAAGATATGTGCTTATCACCCAATGCTTCGGAATTCAGACTGCGCTGTGTAAATCTGTTATTCTCCTGAGCTCAGAAAAATAAAGAATCTTAGTTTGACTTGGACTCCAGCAAATCCTTATTTTATCATATCCACCACACTCTCCATAGCCGATGTAAGACTTTTAAACAGGTTAACATTTGCAAGGCCGCGGGGCCAGACGGAATACCAGGACTCGTACTCAGAGCATGCGCTGACCAGCTGGCAAGTGTCTTCACTGACATTTTCAACCTATCCCTTACCCGGTCTGTAATACCATCTTGTTTCAAGTAGACCACCATAGTCCCCGTGCCAATAAACACCAAGGTAACCTGCCTAAATTACTATCATTCCGTAGCGTTAACATTTATAGTCATGAAATGCTTTGAAAGGCTGGTCATGGCTCACATCAACACCATCATCCCAGACACCCTGGACCCACTCCAATTCACATACCTCCCCAACAGATCCACAGATGACAGAATCTCTATTGCACTCCACACTGCCCTCACCCACCTGGACAAAAGGAATACCTATGTAAGAATGCTGTTCATTGACTACAGCTCAGCATTCAACCCCATAGTCCCCTCAAAGCTCATAACCAATCTCAGTACCCTGGGACTGAACAACTCCCTCTGCAACTAAATCATGGACTTCATGACTGGCCACCCCCAGGCAGTGAGGGTAGGCAACAACACATCAGACACGCTGACCATCACCACGGGGGCCTCTCAGGGGTGTGCTTATCCCCTCCTGTACTCCCTGTTCACCCAGGCGTGGCTGTACACAACCCAAACACCATCATCAAGGATGCTGACACGACGGTGGTAGGACTGAACACTGATGACAATGAGGCAGACAGCCCATAGGAAGGTCAGAGACCTGGCAGTGTTGTGCCAGGACAACCTCTCCCTCAAAGTCAGCAAGACAAAGGATCTGATCGTGGACTACAAGAAACAGAGGAGCGAGCACACACCCCATCCACATCGATGGGGCTGTAGTGGAGCGGGTCAAGAGCTTCAAGTTCCTCGGTGTCCACATCACTACGGAATTAACATGGTCCACACACATCCACACAGTTGTGAAGAGGGCACGACAGCGCCTCGTCCCCCTCAGGAGGTTGAAAAGACTTGGCATGGGCCCTCAACTGCACCATTGAGAGCATCTTGATTGGCTGCATCACCGCAAGGCGCTACAGAGGGTGGTGAGTATGGCCCAGTACATCACTCAAGCTGAGCTCCCTGCCATCCAAGACCTCTATACCAGGTGGTGTCAAAGGAAGGCCCAGAAAATTGTCAAAGACTCCAGCCACCCAAGCCATAGACTGTTCTCTTTGCTAATGCACCAAGTCTGGAACCAACAGGACCCTGAACAGCTTCTACCCCCAAGCCATAAGACCGCTAAATAGCTAATCAAATAGCTACCCGGACTACCTGCATTGACCCTTTTTTGCACCAACTTTCTTGCACTGACTATGCACACTCACACATAATTACATTGACGCCACACACTCATCACATACGCTGCTGCCACTGTCTATTATCTATCCTGTTGCCTAGTCACTTTACCCCTGCCTACAGTATATCTACCTCAACTACCTCGTACCCCTGCACATCGACTCGATACTGGTACTCCCTGTACATAGCCATGTTATTTTAACTCTTTATTGTTATTCACTATGTATTCCACTTGTTACTATTTCATTTCTTTCTTTATTTTAAATATCTATATTGTTGCAAAAGGACCCGTAAGTAAACATTTCACTGTTAGTGGACACCTGTTGTTTACAAAGCATGTGACAAATAATTTTTAATTTGACTCAACCTCTCTTTGCTGTAACACAAATAAAAGGCAGGTAGCTTAGTGGTTAAGAGCGTTGTGCCAGTAACTGAAAGATCGCTGGTTCTAATCCCCGAGCCGACTAGGTGAAAAATCTGTCGATGTTCCCTTGAGCAAGGCACTTAACCCTAATTGCTTATGTAAGTCGCTCTGGATAAGCGCGTCTGCTAAATGACTCAAATGTAAATAAAAGGAAACTTGTGAATATTATTGTGAGGATCATTCCTACTGTATTGTTTGACCAATCCACTCTCTTTACTCCATAACAAATTACTTATCTGTAATTTGAGACAAAGAGATCACTCACAGTCATATTTCATACTACTGACTTAGCACAAACACAGCTTATACCCAACCCCTCCCAACAGAAACTACCTGGGGTGACACACACACACACACACACAACCATGCTAACTACTCCCTCTGGTGGATTACAACTGCCATCTCATGATCTGTCTGAACATTTCAGTCCTCTATTAGAGGTTCCCAAACTCGTGCAACCGGGGGGGGGGGGCCCAGGACCGTTTTGTTTTTTGCCCTAGCACTACACAGCTGATTCACAGCTTGATGATGAGTTGGTTATTTGAATCAGCTGTGTAGCACATTAGAAAGGTACATTTACATTTAGCAGACGCTTTTATCCATTACGACTTACAGGAGCAATTAGGGTTAAGTGCCTTGTTCAAGGGCACATAGATTTTTCACTTAGTTGGCTCTGGGATTCGAACCAGCGACCTTTCGGTTACTGGCCCAACGCTAGGCTACCTGCCGCCCAATTTCCATTATAAACTAAGACAACTGGTGTGATATCATTATACCTGAAAGTACCTGATAACACAAACTAAAGATTCTTCTAGTCGATGTACAGCACGACAACAGGAAGGGCAAAGAGACGTGGGCTCCGGGATGACGTTTACCCTAGGTACAGATCTAGGATCAGCTTCCCCTCCCCAAATCCTAACCTTAACCATTAGTGGGGAAAATGCTAAACTGACCCAAGATCAGCGTCTATGGGCAACTTCACCCTACACCGAGATGTGGCAGTGTGGACTATGGTTTCACACCCCCTCGATACTTTAGGTAAAACCTGACTGAGGCACTGTGTGAAATCAAGGACATTTGACAGAAAAGTATTTTGCATCAGTTTGGTCCTCGTTTCATCTCATTAAAGATTGCCACTCAGCCAGTCAAGTGAATGCGCAGTCACCCTCCAGGTTTCTCTAGTGTTGGCTTTGGAACGATACCAGAAGGGAGCCTATTCACTTCCACCAGAGAGACCTAAAGCTTTTGGCCACCAAACATGAAGCATTACATTAAACATTCCTTAACGCAATCTACAGAGAATTACATACGTATACTGAAATATCCAGATCACATGAACCCAGACAAGCTAAATGTAATCCTCAGAAAAATACAATTTAAAACAGGTGAATTTATTTAGAGATCTTTTGTAAAACAATTAGTTATCACATCATTCAAAGTTGTGTAGCAGCTTCCTGCAGCATTGGTCAGTTGGAATGTATGCCTAGCTCAAGGAGATGGTGTAGGTGTGTGTGTGTGGAAGGGTCAGATTAAGCGTGCAAAATCTGCCATCAAAATCAGCCAGAAGAGCGCTCCTAGCCACAAGCATGCGCAGCTGAGCCAAAGCATGCCACTGCACTATACAACACTGATATTGACCTTGTTCCAATGCTTAGAAAACACATCCTTTCTGCTGCTTTCCTTTCCTTCCTTGAGGTCATCAAAGATTGGACAAGTGAGGACAAGGTTTCCACTGCATTGTTTCAAGCCAATACTTCTTAAATCTGTAATACCTTTCAAGGAAGGGCAGGAGGGAAGAAAGCATTTAAGTATTAGAACAGGCCCAGTCTGGGTTAGGTGCTGCTTATTCTAACTAAACAGCCTCCTGTGGTTTCAGCTTGCTCGAGGTAGAAGTTGTACCTAACCACAGCTCCTGGATCAGGTTTACCCATCCTAACCTGAACCATAAAGGGGGATGAAAAAGTATCCAGCCCGTTTCAATGTTTAGTGGCAGCAACTACCTATCCATTTCAGATTCCCACAGCTTACATCAAAGCACATAAGGAAATGGGTTATTACATTAAAAAAGGGCAATAGTCAAGAATCTCCTCTTTTCTATGTGGAGAGCCCAAAGCAAACCTACCCTACAATGAGATGGCGAAAATAGGAAGTACCAGGAGCCAACTGTTTCCTGTGATTCCATTCACTGGGAGGAATTCCATTTGGCTCCCAGTGCAGAAAGACTTCCTCAAACATCTGGAGGTTTATGGCATCACTGTCTTCATCTCATTCTAGAAGCTTCTGTCCCTTACCGAGGTGACATAGAATGGCAATGATGTCACAGGGGTGAGGGGTAAAGGGTTGTTTCAGTGAAAATGTCCATGAGGTCTAGTGGAGCTGAACAGTTTGAGGTAGAAGTTGCTCTTAACCACAGACCTAGGATCAGATTACAACACCCCCAATCCTAATCTTAACCATAGGCATATACACACACAAAAAAGTCTGACCCAGGATCAGTGTTTGGGGGCAACTTTGACCCAGCTGAACACTGTGCAGAGGAAGGAGAGGGGGCGTCTCCATGGTGTCTCAGAGCAGCCATTTCCCAAACATGCAACTGAGAGCGACAGCTTATCTGGTGCGAGACATGAGGTTGGGGAAAAAGTGAAGATTAGACGAGTATCTGAAGGGATGACAGTAAAGTAAAAGAAAGTAAAAAGAGTAGTAAAATAATAATAAGATGTTCCAATAGGTATTGATTGCATTGTCCACAAGTTCCGTCCATTCTAGGAGCACAAGTTCTTCAAGATAAAACATGTCTTGATTAAAGGGGTCAGTCTTTCTCTCCGAGGTGTTCTCGACCTCCTTTTATCGTTCTCTGCTTCTTGCTCTCCTGTGATGTCCGGTATTATTGCTTTGACAGCTCGTTGGAAAGCCAGTCCAGTCCTTCATACAGTCCTGTGCCCTGGGTCGCACAGGTCGCCTGCACGTGCCACTAAGAAGAGCGAGAGAAAGAAAAACATTGAGAAGAGTGTGCCTGCATATGTCTATGTCGGTGTTTACACAGGCGTGAGTGAGAGACTCACCACTCTGCTGCGGAGGCTCTGCAGTCCCAGTTTGTCTGTGAGGTCGCTGACCGCCATAGCGTTGGGAAGGTCCTGCTTGTTAGCAAAAACCAGTAACACTGCTTCTCTCAACTCATCCTCCTGGAGCTGGGGGGGCAGAGTGATTAGATCGCTAGTTTGAGATACTGAGCTCTTGCTCAGAAAGTCAACAAGTTTCAAAGTTTATTCCCCACGTGCACAGGATACAACAGGTGTAAAACAGTACAGTGACATTCTTACCTTGAGAGGTCTTTTCCAACAATGCAGTGATAACATAGACAATAGAAAATATAATAAAAATAAACTACGACGCAAGTTAAAAGAACACAAGAATGCAAGTATATACATGTCAGTGCCACTACCTTATTCAATGTACAGGAGTGGTTAAGGTGGGTTTATACATAAAACGTGACTGGTAATAGGCTATACATGCAAGCTGGGCTGAAAAGTGACTGGTAGCAGGAATATATAAATAAGTTTGGTAATATACTAATTATATATACAAACACATAAACAGGAGTAAGTGACCAGTAGCAGGATAAATACTAATGCTATTGGCAATCAATGTACAGCAGCTTAAGGGAGTAATAAATCTAATCAAATAATTTTAGCAGCAGCATAAATTGTGTCTGAGTGGGTAGAGACCTGTGGATAGTCTGTGGGAGAAGAGTAGTTGTCGGCCATTTAACAGTTATGGCCATGGGATAGAAGCTGTTTAGGAGTGTTTGTCTGAGCCTTTATGCACTGGTACCGCCTGCCGAACGGGAGCATGGAGAACAGTCCATGTCTCGGGTGGCTGGTGTTTTGGCAATTTTTCAGGCCTTTCTTAGACACCACCTGGCGTGTACGTCCTGGATGGCTGGGAGCTCGCCCCCAGTAATGCGCTGGGCCGTCCGCACCACCCTCTGTAGGGCCTTCCGGACGCGGGCAGTTGCCATATTAGACGGTGATACAACCAGTCAGGATGCTCTCAGTAGTCCCGTGTAGCTCAGTTGGTAGAGCATGGCGTTTGCAATGCCAGGGTTGTGGGTTCGTTTCCCACAGGGGGCCAGTATGGATTATTTTATTTTTTTATACATGTATGCACTCACTAACTGTTAGTCGATAAGAGCGTCTGCTAAATGACTAAAATTTTAAATTAGTGCAGCTGTAAAAGTTCCTCATGATCTGAGGGGGAAGAGGCGTTGCAGTGCCTTCTTCACAACCATTCTGGTGTGAGAGGACCATGTCGAGTCCTCAGTTATGTGGACACAGAGGAACTTGATGCTCTTGACCCTCTCCACTGCAGCCCCGTCAATGTAAATGGGGGTGTGCACCCCCACCAAGTTTCAACGTCCAATCAATTATAAATAAATACACCAGGCAAAGACATTTTGCAAGTCTATAGGCCTACAAACCATACCAACAGTAAATATACCTAACCAGGGCTCTAAAGTGTGACAAATTTGGTTGCATATGTTACTAAATATTTTGCTGTGTGACCAGGAGTTTTATTTTGGGAGCACTGTGTGAAAAATCTCCCAAATAATTGCTGTAATGATAAGGCGTCGCTGTACCGTTGTACAGGGGGGAATAAGCTTGAAATGGGCATGGTCTAATTGACTAAACCACCAAAAACAACCAACAAGTTTCGATTTCTTAATGAACCAGAAAATCAGTAGTTATTTCTGGTTGTTTATCAAAGTTAGCTGGTTAACTCATTGAACGTGCTTTGTAGTATACCCCTCTGGTAACTTTACCAGTATATCCAGGTATTTGTATCAACATTTTAGCTTTTATAATTAACTAATGTTTTTACAATGTTAAATACTAGTTTCTAGGGCACAACATGTGCGTCAAGAGTAGCTAGAATTAATTTAGGCCCAATATAGGCTGTATCTCAATCAATAAAAAAGAATTCGTATTTTCAGGTGTTCCTAAATTTCATATGGTGCTTCTAACTTTTTAAAGTTGGGAGCACCAGTGCTACCAATATATTTTTTTTTAATTTAGAGCCCTGTACCCACCATTTTGGAGAGTTCCTCTGCAGATTCAGCCACTCTCTCTCTGTCGTTGCTGTCTACTACAAAGATCAGACCCTGAGGGAGGAACACAAAGTCAGAGAAGGGCAGGGACAGTCAGAGAGGAGGATGCCCTGAGGCATTACATGAGAGGAGTAAAAGAGTAGGCTGTAGTGTAGCCTCCCCGGTTTCCTTTTAGTGCATGCGTTTACCTGTGTGTTCTGGAAGTAGTGTCTCCAGAGGGGTCTGATCTTGTCCTGACCACCCACATCCCACACCGTGAAGCAGATGTTCTTATACTCCACCGTCTCCACGTTAAAGCCTGTCACCCACACACACCATTAAGGGCGTTAAATAAATATCAGACATTTCTAATTTCCAGTGTTCAAAAACAATTGGAGTCACATGAGCTATCACCTTGGAAACTTTGAGGGTGTGTGGTGGACCTGTATGTATGTACGTATTGGGTTTAAAATGTCAATCCCACATTTTATGGATGGCAATAGATTATTAGGCTATATACACAATGTGTACAAAACATTAGGAACACCTTCCTAATATTGAGTTGCAACCCTTTTGCCCTCAGAACAGCTTCAATTCGTCGGGGCTTGGACTCTACTAGGTGTCGAAAGCGTTCCACAGGGATGCTGACTCCAATGCTTCCCACAGTTGTGTCAAGTTGGCTGGATGTAATGTGGGTGGAGGACCATTCTTGATTTACACAGGAAACTGTTGAGTGTGAAAAACCCAGCAGCGTTGCAGTTCTTGACACTCAAACGGTGAACCTGGTACCTACTACCATACCTAGTTCAAAGGCACTTAAATATTTTGTCTTGCCCATTCACCCTCTGAATGGTACAATCCATGTCTCAATTGTCTCAAGGCTTAAAAATCCTTCTTTAATTAACCTGTCTCCTCCCCTTCATCTACACTGATTGAAGTGGCTTTAACACGTGACATCAATAAGAGATCATAGCTGTCATCTGGATTTACCTGGTCAGCCGATGTCATGGAAAGAGCAGGCGTTCCTAATGTTTTGTACACTTAGTGTATGAATGTGATTAGTGACTGTCCAATATACCTAGCTATGTTGACTATCTCGTTAAGTTAGCTCTCAATCGTACCTCAATTTAAAATCAACAAAGGTAAATAGAGTAGGAACAGTTGAGACTGGAAGGTGAAAGGAGGCGGGTGTGACCGTTTAAGTGTGTGTGTGTTTTACCAATAGTTGGAATGGTGGTCACTATTTCTCCCAGCTTCAGTTTGTACAATATAGTGGTTTTCCCTGCGGCATCCAAGCCCACTGAGAAAACACAAACAATGTTATGATCAAAATAATTCTCATTCGCACATACAACTGCAAGCATGAGTGAGCAATGACAAAATAACAAATGTCTACACTGTCACTTTTATTGACTACCCATATCGATACAGCTGCTTGAAGATACGAAAACCGATCAGAAAAAGCTAAGAAGATGGCTAGCTAACGTTAGCTAGAACTAGCAAACTACTCTGCTAGACTAGATAGGGATTTTGACACGACAGTGTCAGTGAACCACCAAAAAATAAGCTAGCTACAGTACTGTAGCAATCAGCAACACTTTAACAAATATTTACTAACGTTAAATACTTTAATGTTAACTAACGTAGCTAATGTTACCGTTACTATTAGTATTCAAGCTAAACCATTTGGGTCAAACAAATCAGTTTTTCTTTATAGGTTACTTAATCAATAAAGACTCCCGTGGCGTGAGGTTTTACATTTGAAAGCTAAAGTTAGACAGCTGACCTGACATCTTTAGCTAGTTAGCGAACAGCCGACACTTACCCATAAGTATTCTCATCTGTTTCTTGCCGAACAGCCTGGTAAAAACTGACGAGATTAGGAGCCCCATGTTGTGCGTGAATGTCTAAATTTGAAGAAAAGCTTTTTTAAATTCTCGTCGTTGTTGAGACGAGGCGTGAATCGTTCTGTTTGTGACTCCCAAATTAAGAATCGTTTATTTCTGTCCTCTGATTCTGCTGCCACGTCCGGGCCAACGTGGAACTCGCGACGTCATCTATTTGACTCAACTTTATTAGTAATACAGTGGGTTCAATGTGGTGATCGAAATTGAACAACAGCAATAATATTAACAAACTAATGCAAGGACAATTGTCTTGACAAAAATTATCGTAAGTAAAACGACTCTGCATTTACGGGTTCGATCAACCCAACACTACTAATTTGTATCACATAAAAAAATGAGTAAAAAGGTAAATTGTTGTTCACACTGTTTATTTGCCAGCCAGCCAGCTGCAGTTCCATTGTGTGGCAGCAGATGTCAGTACAACACCCTGTCATTGCAACGCGAACTAATGTCACATCAGATAGATATACCCCTCTTTGGTTAGTATTTCCCGAGGAAGAGTCGAAGTACTGTATCTATATAGAAGTACAAAGGTATGTGGACACCCCTTCAAACTAGTGGTTTCGGCTATTTCAGCCACACCCGTTGCTGACAGGTGTATAAAATCTGAAGAGCTCAGTGACATTCAACATGGCACCGTCATAGGATGCCACCTTTTCAACAAGTCAGTTCGTCAAATGTCTGCCCTGCTAGAGCTGCCCTGGTCAATTGTAAGTCAAGTGGAAATGTCTAGGAGCAACATTGGCTCAGCGCGAAGTGGTAGGCCACACAAGCTCACAGAACGGGACCGCCTAGTGCTGAAGCACGAAGCACATCAAAATCTGTCCTCGGTTGCAACACTGACTACCGAGTTCCAAACTCCCTCTGGAAGCAACATCAGCACAATAACTGTTTGTCGGGAGCTTCATGAAATGGGTTTCCATGGCCGAGCAGCCGCACACAAGCCTAAGATCACAATTTGCAATGCCAAGCATCAGCTGGAGTGGCGTAAAGCTTGCCGCCATTGGACTCTGGAGCAGTGGAAACGCGTTCTCTGGAGTGATAAATCACACTTCACCATCTGCCAGTCCAACGGACTAATCTGGGTTTGGCAGATGCCAGGAGAACGCTACCTGCCCGAATGCATAGTGCCAACTGTAACGTTTGGTGGAGGAGGAATATTGGTCTGGGTCTGTTTTTCATGTTTCGGGCTAGGCCCCTTAGTTCCAGTGAAGGGAAATCTTAACGCTACAGCATACAATTACATTCTAAACGATTCTGTGCTTCCAACTTTGTGGCAACAGTTTGGGGAAGGCTCTTTCCTGTTTCAGTATGGCAAAGCTGAAAGTGAACGTGCATGAAATGAGGTCCATACAGAAATGGTTTGTCGAGATCGGTGTGGAAGAACTTGACTGGCCTGCACATAGCCCTGACCTCAACCCCATCAAACACTTTGGGATGAATTGGAACACAGACTGCAAGCCAGTCCTAATCTCCCAACATCAGTGCCCAACCTCACTAATGCTTTTGTGGCTGAATGGAAGCAAGACCCGCAGCAATGTTCCAACATCTAGTGGAAAGCCTTCCCAGAAGAGTGGAGGCTGTTATAGCAGCAAAGGGGGGACAAATTCCATATTAATGTCCATGATTTTGGAATGAGATGTTCGAAGAGCAGGTGTCCACATACCGTCGGAAGTTTACATACACCTCAGCCAAATACATTGAAACTCAGTTTTTCACAATTCCTGACATTTAATCCTAGTAAAAATTTCCTGTCTTAGGTCAGTTAGGATCACCACTTTATTTTAAGAATGTGAAATGTCAGTATAATGAGAGAATGATTTATTTCAGCTTTTATTTATTTCATCACATTCCCAGTGGGTCAGAAGTTTACATACACTCAATTAGTATTTGGTAGCATTGCCTTTAAATTGTTTAACTTGGGTCAAACGTTTCGGGTAGCCTTCCACAAGCTTCCCACAATAAATTGGGTGAATTTTGGCCCAATCCTCCTGACAGAGCTGGTGTAACTGAGTCAGGTTTGTAGGCCTCCTTGCTCGCACATGCTTTTTCAGTTCTGCCCACACATTTTCTATAGGATTGAGGTCAGGGCTTTGTGATGGCCACTCCAATACCTTGACTTTGTTGTCCTTAAGCCATTTTGCCATAACTTTGGAAGTATGCTTGGGGTCTTTGTCCATTTGGAAGACCCATTTGCGACTAAGCTTTAACTTCCTGACTGATGTCTTGAGATGTTGCTTCAATATATCCACATAATTTTCCTTCCTCATGATGCCATCTATTTTGTGAAGTGCACCAGTCCCTCCTGCAGCAAAGCACCCCCACAACATGATGCTGCCACCCCCGTGCTTCACGGTTGGGATGGTGTTCTTCGGCTTGCAAGTCCTCATTTTTCCTCCAAACATAACAATGGTCATTATGGCCAAACAGTTCTATTTTTGTTTCATCAGACCAGAGGACATTTCTCCAAAAAGTACGATCTTTGTCCCAATGTGCAGTTGCAAACCGTAGTCTGGCTTTTTTATGTTGGTTTTGGAGCAGTGGCTTCTTCCTTGCTGAGCGGCCTTTCAGGTTATGTCAATATAGGACTCGTTTTTACTGTGAATATAGTTACTTTTGTACCTGTTTCCTCCAGCATCTTCACAAGGTCCTTTGCTGTTGTTCTGGATTTGATTTGCACTTTTCGCACCAAAGTACGTTCATCTCTAGGAGACAGAACACATCTCCTTCCTGAGCGGTATGACGGCTGCGTGGTCCCATGGTGTTTATACTTGCGTACTATTGTTTGTACAGATGAACGTGGTACCTTCAGGCATTTGGAAATTGCTCCCAAGGATGAACCAGACTTGTGGAGGTCTACCATTTTTTTCTGAGGTCTTGGCTGATTTCTTTTGATTTTCCCATGATGTCAAGCAAAGAGGCACTGAGTTTGAAGGTAGGCCTTGAAATACATCCACAGGTACACCTCCAATTGACTCAAATGATGTCAATTAGCCTATCAGAAACTTATAAATCCATGACATCATTTTCTGGAATATTCCAAGCTGTTTAAAGGCACAGTCAACTTAGTGTATGTAAACTTCTGACCCACTGGAATTGTGATACAGTGAATTATAAGTGAAATAATCTGTCTGTAAACAATTGTTGGAAAAATTACTTGTGTCATGCACAAAGTAGATGTCCTAACCGACTTGCCAAAACTATAGTTTGTTAACAATACATTTGTGGAGTGGTTGAAAAACGAGTTTTAATGACTCCAACCTAAGTGTATGTAAACTTCCGACTTCAACTGTAGGTAATCTTTGGTATTTCTCAGCGCATCATAGCATCTGACAGCACAATTTAACTTCAGCATACATTTTTTCATCCTCCTCATCATGCATGTCATTAAATTCTGAAGTGTGAGGTATGTCATGTGTTTGTTTCTGCAACGGGCAGTGACCAATGTCACACATTATGGCTATTGTTTGAAATATAAACACGCATGGACTACGCGAACACACACACACACACACACACACGACAGATGTAGAGCACACCTGACTAACTGAGAATGTTCTGTGCAATTGATGAGCAAAACTTGAGACTTCTGTGTTATTAGGAGTGTGCTGCCCTAATCAATCAATCACATATATTTAATAGAGCCCTTTTTACATCAGCAGTTGTCACAAAGTGCTTATACAGCTACCCAGCCTAAAACAAGAGCAAGCAATGCAGATGTGGAAGCACAGTGGCTAGGAAAAACTCCCTAGAAAGGCAGGAACCTAGGAAGAAACCTAGAGAGAAACCAGGCTCTGAGGGGTGGCCAGTCCTCTTCTTGCTGTGCTGGTGGAGATTATAAGAGTACATGGCCATTAAGACCAGATCGTTCAAGATGTTCAAATATTCATAGATGACCAGCATGGTCAAATAATAATCACAGTGGTTACAGAGGGTGCAACAGATACCTAGGGCAGCTAGCCTACTATCATAGCCTACTATCACAGAGAAACGTGTTATCCAGGTATTTAGAGTAAACAATGTTTTTACTGCATTTTAGTATTTCTCCACTGTATTTGTGTGTCCCAAAAATAAATAACTCTATGGCCCCATATTCTGGAATCTCCAGGTTATGCAAGGATGCATTTCCTTCTCTGGCCTTTTCTAAAAATGTCCAAACCTGTATGAGTCGTGGTTCATTGACAGGCAAAAGAAAGACATGCACGGCATTTCCGAGGGGACATTCCTACACGACAGGTCCAAGGTGCAGATGTCTATGTGCCATGGGCGGGGCCGTCTGTTAATAACCCACTCAGATTTATGGAAATAATCATATATTTTTGGCAGTGGACCACATGGATAACGCTTTCTTAATTTCAGGCTAAGGACAGGTGCGCTTTGAATAACTTTGCCTAGGTGGTAATTGTGCGGCTCATTCACTATGGATCCTTTGAATGGAACTTTAAGTAACGACCAGGTAAGAAATATTTTTTCACTGATTAGTGCAAGTAAATTGATGTGTATATCCTAAACCATACAGAACTGCAATGGAGCTATAGGCCCAGGGTCAGTCTGTTTTATATAGTAGGCTATTTTAACACACTATTGAATTGATTTGAATTTTTTCCTTTATTTAGATCACTGGTCTCTCGACTGTGTACCTGGTATCTCTGTCTTTAAGGTAAGCACATCTGTGACACATGGAAGTAAAGTATTGCATTCATGTTGGCTAGAATTTAAGGACATTTACAGTGAGGGAAAAAAGTATTTGATCCCCTGCTGATTTTGTGCGTTTGCCCACTGACAAAGAAATCATCAGTCTATAATTTTAATGGTAGGTTTATTTGAACAGTGAGAGACAGAATAACAACAAACAAATCCAGAAAAACGCATGTCAAAAATGTTATAAATTGATTTGCATTTTAATGAGGGAAATAAGTATTTGACCCCTCTGCAAAACATGACTTAGTACCTGGTGGCAAAACCCTTGTTGGCAATCACAGAGATCAGACGTTTCTTGTAGTTGGCCACCAGGTTTGCACACATCTCAGGAGGGATTTTGTCCCACTCCTCTTTGCAGATCTCCTCCAAGTCATTAAGGTTTCGAGGCTGACGTTTGGCAACTCGAACCTTTAGCTCCCTCCACAGATTTTCTATGGGATGAAGGTCTGGAGACTGGCTAGGCCACTCCAGGACCTTAATGTGCTTCTTCTTGAGCCACTCCTTTGTTGCCTTGGCCGTGTGTTTTGGGTCATTGTCATGCTGGAATACCCATCCACGACCCATTTTCAATGCCCTGGCTGAGGGAAGGAGGTTCTCACCCAAGATTTGACGGTACATGGCTCCGTCCATCGTCCCTTTGATGCGGTGAAGTTGTCCTGTCCCCTTAGCAGAAAAACACCCCCAAAGCATAATGTTTCCACCTCCATGTTTGACGGTGGGGATGGTGTTCTTAGGGTAAAAGGCAGCATTCCTCCTCCTCCAAACACGGCGAGTTGAGTTGATGCCAAAGAGCTCCATTTTGGTCTCATCTGACCACAACACTTTCACCCAGTTCTCCACTGAATCATTCAGATGTTCATTGGCAAACTTCAGACGGACATGTATATGTGCTTTCTTGAGCAGGGGGACCTTGCGGGCGCTGCAGGATTTCAGTCCTTCACGGCTTAGTGTGTTACCAATTGTTTTCTTGGTGACTATGGTCCCAGCTGCCTTGAGATCATTGACAAGATCCTCCCGTGTAGTTCTGGGCTGATTCCTCACCGTTCTCAAAAATGTATGCACGCATGACTGTAAGTCGCTTTGGATAAAAGCGTCTGCTAAATGGCATATTATTATTATTATTATTATTATTATTATTATCATTGCAACTCCACGAGGTGAGATCTTGCATGGAGCCCCAGGCCGAGGGAGATTGACAGTTATTTTGTGTTTCTTCCGAATAATCGCACCAACTGTTGTCACCTTCTCACCGGGCTGCTTGGCGATGGCCTTGTAGCCCATTCCAGCCTTGTGTAGGTCTACAATCTTGTCCCTGACATCCTTGGAGAGCTCTTTAGTCTTGGCCATGGTGGAGAGTTTGGAATCTGATTGATTGATTGCTTCTGTGGACAGGTGTCTTTTATACAGGTAACAAGCTGAGATTAGGAGCACTCCCTTTAAGAGTGTGCTCCTAATCTCAGCTTGTTACCTGTATAAAAGACACCTGGGAGCCAGAAATATTTCTGATTGAGAGGGGGTAAAATACTTATTTCCCTCATTAAAATGCAAATCAATTTATAACATTTTCGACATGTGTTTTTCTGGAATTTTTTTTGTTATTCTGTCTCTCACTGTTCAAATAAACCTACCATTCAAATTATAGACTGATGATTTCTTTGTCAGTGGGCAAACGTACAAAATCAGCAGGGGATCAAATACTTTTTTCCCTCACTGTAGGTGTAACTGTTTCTACATTTATCTGCTCTTAAGTGTTGTGCAAATATCTTTACCAATGTGTTTTCAAATAATAAAAAAAATTATATAATATGCCATTTAGCAGACGCTTTTATCCAAAGCGACTTACAGTCATGTGTGCATACATTTTTACGAATGGGTGGTCCCGGGGATCGAACCCACTACCCTGGCATTACAAGCGCCATGCTCTACCAATTGAGCTACAGAGGACCACAAATCAAACCAAATCAAACCAATTTATAGGGGCTAGTCTAGAACATATTTTAGTTTGTTGTTGTTGTTGAAAATGTAGTCTAGCAAGCTACACCACTGAGAAGATGACTTCATGCGTGTCAAGTCATAATAAGACAGTTGGCCTTCCATCTTTTCAGATTCATATTTCTTCAGTGTTGCCAGTCAGACCAGTTGAGCAACCTAACATGCATGTGACTAACGCAGTGCTGAATGTATCCTAACTCTTCATAACCTCAGCCCATAGAAAAATATAAAGCACTGTGTTTCTATGTCTAACGCATTAAGAAGGAAAGAAATTCGACAAATTAACTTTTAAGAATGCACACCTGTTAACTGAAATGAAGCTGGTTGAGAGAATGCCAAGAGTGTGCAAAGCTGTCATCAAGGCAAAGGGTGGCTACTTTGAAGAATCTCAAATCTCAAATATATTTTAATTTGTTGAACACTTTTTTGTTTACTACATGATTCCATATGTGTTATTTCATAGTTTTGATGTCTTCACTATTATTCTACAATTTAGAAAATAGTAAAAATAAAGAAAAACCCTTGAATGAGTAGGTGTGTCCAAAACTTTGACTGGTACTGTACATTACATTTGATCTTGGATTTTATATTTCTTTATTGTATTCCATGGGTTTCTGTTTCAATTTGATTGTATTCATTTTCCATCACAACCTGTGTGAACATGCTGAATGACATGATTGAATGTTATGTAATGGTGCTATAATTTTATACTATCAGTATTGAGGTATTTTACTTTCTGCTTACAGTTTGATTGGGAGTTTTTCAGTGCTGGTTGTTTCCATCGCAAGGAGGAGGCACTTACAAGAACAGGTAGGTGGATGAGAAGAAAATGTTTGATTGTGTGTGTGTGTGTGTTCGTGCGTGTGTGTGTGTGTGCGTATGTGTACCTGTGTGTGTGTGTGTGTGTGAGTGTGCTAATGCAACTTAGTTATTGTAAAAATGATTTCCAAGGCGGTGTCTTGGCTAAATATCTGTTTACCAGGCTCACTCTCATTAATATGTAACTACCTGAACATTGCAGATAGAATAGTCATGAATAGAGCTGACATGATTCCTTACTCTAAATGTCAAATAGAGGCATGCATTTTCTACAAAACCTAATCATTATGTTCCAAAACGTTGTGGCCTACTGAACATGGCCCCGGCTACTCCCTCTCTGTCTGTCTGTGTCTATACTCCCTCATTGAGGCAGAACTATAGGACTGCATGGTCTATCAACTCTAGCTAAAGTCAGAGAGGCACGTTCTAGTAGGGTCACAGGGGCTGGTTGGACAAAGGGAAAATAATACCTGAACTATAGAACAGGGAACAAACAGTGATATTACGTATTTTATACAGGATTAGTTAATGTTTGAAATATTGTGAGCTGCATAAGGATTTGGAGGATGAGGACATTCCATGTATTTATTTCTATCACTGGTGGGTGCCAGAAGGTATGCGGCCCAAGATAGCTGGGGGGCCACTGTTGCTAATCTTAGAAGGAGTACGTGATGGAATATCCTGACTAGGGTGCAACACGATACCATATAGGGTGATCCTATATGTGGTGAGGAGTGACACTCAATAATGGTTGGCAACTGTTGGATAGAATTAGCTTGCAAACAAGTATATAAGCTAAGAGATTTCCTTTGTTCAGTGAGTTCAGATAGCAATGGGCCACCCACGTGCCGTTTGCTATGTGAACCCGGTACCGCAATATTAAATACTTTGAATCAACTCTCCATCTAAGTGTTTAACTATTCTCTTGCATCCTGAATTAATTGACACTGGAGAAACTCCTCATAACAAACAGTAACAGTACAAACTATTCACTGAATGTCCATACATACAATAACCCATCCAGAGCACTGTCAGTAGTTTGGTGATGGGACCAATGTGACCCTTGACACAGTCTTACAGACGCTGTAACACCACGGCTATGAATGATATCAAGTCTATTTCCATTTACCTCAAGCACATTAGACAGGCTATATTCTGTGGCCATTGATGTACAATGTTGTTGTCATTTTCTCTTAGTTTTGCTAACACACAAATGCCTGTGTCTCTCTAGGTGCAGCCCCTGGTCCAGCTGGCTCTAGCTGATCTGTTGGCAGCAGCCACCCTGATGTTCACCAACGTAATGAATGAGACTGACAGCTTCACCCACAGTGTGTTAATCTGTAAACGCCTACTGCCTCTGTCACTGGTGAGCCAGCCTACAGTGGTTCTTATTCGTAGGGATAGTGCACTATAATAATCCTCATCTTAGAATGAACATTTTATAGATACAATAGAGTTCAATTTTGTACTTGGTCCCCTTTAAATACACTCTATAGCTTTGAGACGCACTACAGAACTGTGAATAGCCAAACAATTTCTTGAAATATGGTTTATAAAAAGACAAGAACGCTTGTGTGCTCACCTCTAGACTAAGGTATAGATAAGGCATAGATACTGTATATATGTCTTTGAGTGCTACAGCGTGAGTGATCCAACTTTAAAAGCATTTTCATTAATGTATGTTTAGACTTTACATTCACATATCAGCAGACGAATGTGCAGGTCAGACAGAACACGCAGTACATTTGGGGTGGATGAACTGTTCTATACTGTGTTATGTCATGGAGCATGACATTATGCCGTGTCATTTATAGGGACCGAGTGTGAAGAAGCGAAGTTTTACAGCTTGTCCTTTTCTATTATAGACCTTTAATTGTGTGCGCTTGCTGTTCTTGACACTTTACGGTGTGCTTTTTTCTATACATTTAACAGTGTGTGTGTTTGTGTGTGTGTATGGTGTGTGTGTGTGTTCTCTGTTCCAGACGTTTTACTGTGTGTCGTTCCTGCTGGTGATAGTGTATGCTTGGGAGTCAAAGCATGCCATCGAGGGATGGCGGGAGAGACCAAGAGAGGAAGAGGTGAGGACCCAACCCTCCACCAAGTGCACACACACACACCTCGACTCTGTTTGATTCATTCTAAAATCAAATATCTCTTTCTCCCCCCAGTCCCAGTGTAGACGAAGGGTGGTGGTTTTGCCTGTATATACACTTGTATGGTGAGTCACAATTTAATTTCCAACTAAAAACGTCCCTGCTTTAAACCAAACGGATCTGCGTAGTGTCTTAAAAGCAACACATATCCCTAACTTTTTGTGTGTGTGATGCCCCTTCAGGTTTACGCCGTTGGTGATGTACTTTGCGTACATTATGACTTTAGTCCTGACCACAGCGGACTTGGTACCAGCCAGCCACGGGACGGCAAACAACAGTGAAGTTAGCACATACTGCACCAGGTGTGTGTGTGTGTCTTTGTCAAGATTTGTCCTAATCATTTGCATAATGCTTATGACACTAATGAGAGAAAAGGTAGATACTCTAGCAAAAACAATTGTATGAACAAAATGGTTTCCTTATCTCACATCTCTCTGTGTTTCTTCCTAGCTGTATCCTCTTCCTACATATCTGGAGGGACC